>NC_139586.1:23989948-24472448 GCF_946808225.1 Silurus aristotelis | reverse complement strand
TTTAAAATGTGTATATTTAGTGTGTTGCCTGTATAAGCAAGCAACAGGTATTTGTTATTTTGACAGGTATTTGAAGTGAAATACCATCCAAATGATCGCCTCTTGAACGAACGCTTCTTTAGCTCTCCTCTGACTACTGTAGATTCTGCCTGCACTTATTTCAGGAGTGAAAAAAAAAAAAATCATGTACCTGGGATTTTTCTTATCTCATGTACGCCTCTGAAAACTATGCACCTGATAATCTTGTTGATGGAAATTCCAGCTTCGTTCATCCACTCTCGTTTTTAAACCTTGAGACGACACACTTTTGACCAAACTACTCGCCGAAGTTTCTTCTTTTCACCCGTGTGAGATACATTTTGAGTGATTTATTATTGATCATCCTTGCACCGGTAGGAGTGCTGTAGTTTGTGAAACTTCACACCTAATTAACCAAAATAAACATGCGTTTGTGCTGCCGGTCCAATTTCATTACCATTTAATCTAATGACTGAACACCTCCTCTAATCTGGTGTTCTCACTAGTCACATCTGATTGTGGTCTGTCAAGCGTGTATGTAGCTAGTACTTAATTGCTCATTTCACATTCATTGGCAGATTATAAAAACATCCAATCCATATGAATTAGTGCGTTATTACATTAACTAACCACTTTTAGAAGCTGAATGTAGCTGCTTGTTTTTTTTATTAGGCGGATTTATTATGCTTTGAGTACAGGGTTAGAGGCGTTCAAATGTCTGAACAACTGTCAATGAAACACTATCAGCATCACAACTACAATTCATTAGTGAACGAAACCTTTCCATTCATGGTATTTTGGTATTATTTAGAGCATTTCTCACCTACTGAGCAGTTAAGGTTTAAGGTCCTAGCAGTGGCAGCATTGTGCTGGGATTTAAACACACGACCTACTGAGTTCTAACTTGAGAAGTCCAACATTTTAGTCAGCGAGCTACTTACCATCCTGTATAACACAATTAGAAATTTCACAAAAGCATTCCTATAGCTAACTAATTGAACATTTATATCTCAGACAGGTTTAGAAGAATCGTCAGTGAGTCGTCTCTTATCTTCGAGTGTGTTCAAGCCAAATAACGCGACTGACTGAAAACAGCTGGAATAAAAATCGCTACACAATTAAGAACACGATTATCAAGTGCAGAATTATTTAATGGCATAAAGCGGAGACGTGGCCGATATTGTATTCCGAATCCTGTTTATCATTGTCTCATGGTTTTAGGGAGGTTAGTGAAACACCGTTGTGGTGAATGGTCTCTCGGAATGTTTTACATCTGTAGATCATATGATCTGCACGAATCTCCTTTTCTACTCATTTGAGAAAGGTCAACATTGGGAAGTTTTAGCCGTACTGGGATCAGGAGAAGATGCATAAAAGGAAATTCCCATTTTCAGGGATTAATCAGTGTAGGTGCTCACTAAAGGCATATTATTATTTATATTTTTTTCTTGTTTTTCACCGGATCATTACCGTACTCTGTTCTCATCACTTTCGTGTCGATTGTTTTGTTGTTGTTGTTGTTTGTCTTTTAACGCTCGACAAACTTATCACCATCCATATTAGCTCTTCCCTTACACTACAGCACTTCTGTTTCTCAGTGCAGGGACATGATTGTGCTGCAGGCTGTATTTTAGTCGGTTAGTGCTGTAAATGTGTTACACTGCAGCTCTCATGACTGATATTACACAAACAAAGAGCACGTCAATGCTGACCACAACCAAACAACAGCTCAGCTGAGTTTCCTCACAGCTGTTTTTCCATTCAGCTTATGACAATAGCATCGTTCTTGACAAGATTTTCTTAAGAAAGAGATGGATTTTATTATTTTGCTGTGTGTGTGTGTGTGTGTGTGTGTGTGTGTGGCTGCAACTATATTGATAACCGATTAATCCGATTATATTTTCCGATTAATCAGATAAAAAAAACTCGTTTTTTAAAAATGTTGTTTTGCTCACTATAACTATGTAAAACCCTAATTCAGGGTATTTGTTTATATAAAAAAAAAAAAAATTACGTGTGTATAAATAGGAGTGTAACGGTACATGTATATACATATAAAATATATAACATAAAATGCTTCGTTTGTGGTCTATAAAAATACCGCAGTAGATTATCATTTTGGGAAAAGAACCTCTAACCACAGCACAGCCGATGTTACTTGAGAAATTAAAAGACTATTAATGTACTTCCCCAGTGTTGGTGTCTTTCTCTCATAAGGGCGTGAGAAATGCTGACCTTTTTAATTACTGCAGAAAAAGTTTGAAAAAGAAAATCATGTGAAGAGCCACGTGCTCGAGTGATGCCAACGTGAGTCATAATATTCTCAGTGGTCCGTGTTTATCCACAAGGGCTTTATTTAACCTAATGGGAGTTTTTGTTTAACCTCAGTCTAAGCATCGCTTTCAGTAGTATTTCCCTCTCATCATTACAGTGCACTTTAAGATCTAGAGTTTCCGATCTTGTTTACACATTAGCCAGCAATCTGTGCGTGTGAACACAAAAACGAGGATTTTTTTTGTCTAGTGCTGTTTCCACCGAACGTCTATATCAGTTATTTTTCAAAGCTTCTTAAATAATAAAATCTATATTAGTAAAAGCAAATGGTGCTACTGCCTCCCACTGCTGGAAAATGATCTAATTTTAGCCACAAGGGAACTCCTACAGACTCGCATCGGGACAGGTGAGAGTGAGGCGTGACTGAACGTAGCCACAACCCTGAGAGATGAAAGAGGAAGTTTCTCAGGTCGGCGTTCTCGCGAGGCCCACGGAGGCATGACAAAGTTACCAGAACTGATTTGAATAGCGTGCATGCAGTTGTTCAGACTGCAGGTTCCTTGTAGAGGGAAACAAATAGCATTTGGATTGTGATTGCATGATCAGCTGAAAGATGCTTCTCTCTGAAGGTAAATTTTGTTGAATCGTCATTTTCTGTACAGTGCCATTGGTTTTACGTCAATTGCTGAAACTTCTGTTTTGTGAAAACCTGTTGTTTTTCTCTCTCACGAGGTGCTAATTACGGCATGTCATGTATTACGGCTATTTCCTGATGATTGACGGGTGATTCATATTGAGAAGCCTTTAATGTTTTGCCACTTCAACCCATTCTGTTTAGTATTTCCTTGTGTAGCAGGCCAGAGCAAGCAGCACTTTGATTAGTCACTCGAAATCCCCTGCTGTTTGTTTCCATTTTAACCAGACACGGGTAACATTTACATTCTCTGAATTAAAGCCAGTCAGTAGGTTATAGCTGTGTCTGGCTGAGCTGTTTTGTTTAGACAAGTCCTCTAGCTTTCCATTTAACCTGTTCCTGTGCTGACTTCTCTCTTCTTTTGCAGGTTATGTATTCAGCACTGTGTGCTCTGTGTTCACGATGCCTGAAGAAATTTAAAACCACCGTTCAGAAGAGTCTTTTTGATTCCTGTGGAATCTATATGACATTTGGCCCTTCTATTCGTTTTTAACAAAAACGTCCCCACGTCTGCGAGCGCGTGGATACCTTGCTTACTGGAGACGCCCCTTTTCCTTCGACGATGCCCGTACAAGCGCCGCAATGGACCGAGTTTCTGTTGTGTCCTATCTGCACACAGACGTTCGAGGAGAATGTACGCAAGCCCATCAGCCTGGGCTGCGGACACACTGTCTGCAAGATGTGCCTGAACAAGCTGCACCGCAAAGCCTGCCCTTTCGACCAGACCACCATCAGCGCAGACATCGAGTTGCTCCCCGTCAACACGGCGCTGCTGCAGCTCGTCTGCCCTCAGGTCAGTCACTTCCTGCTCCAAGCTTGGGTTAGAACGCTGTCGTAATAAATTACGCAAACTTCACTTCCTGTGTTTTCCATGTAAACTTTTTTTTATGTAGTGTAGTGGCCCTGATTTGAAGGCAGATGTGAAAATATTGTGCATTACTTATTTTAAACATTTTCGACAAACCTGCCGTCTGTAGTTGGAAAGAAGCCAAACAAACTTCTATTTTGTTTTAGCCCAGCAGCGCTGCATACCGTCAAGGTATTTGGGTCTGTTTTTGGCTTGGTACGCCACATTTCCTCACAACCTCACCCAGTAGATAAAATCGATATGAGAAATACTAGCTGTGAAGATTTGGGACGATCGATGAGTTCTCGTAGTTGATGCCCATCAGGCTGGAACATGTAAACGTCTGTCGGAAGCCAACGTTCTTGCAGATTGAAGAAAATTAAGGGATGCATGTACACGTGTTGCGGTTATTCCATCGACCAACAGCACAATGCGAAATGTGTTTGAAGATACATGGCAAGAGCTTAAGTCAATGTTCATATTGGACATCAGAAAGAAGGGGAAAAATTTATTTCTGGCAAGTAATATTAAATTTTCTATCGGAAGTTTTGTATTAGTCTATTAATCATTCGGTTCTTGCAAAAATTTGTTCTTGGAAAAATTTTCAGCCAATTTTAGTCTCTGGATTAGAGATGATCTGAATCTTCTTGCACTCGAGAAGATTCGATTCTCCACTAACGGCTGAAGTGAAATCTTTTCTTTATTTGGCAGCCAGTGCCGACATGCATAGAGCAAATAGATCCAAATATAATATTTGCTGTGTTTGACTTTGCTGTTTTAATTTCTTTTGCCACTCTTTCTGTCCTTCTTATGTTTTTGCTATGTAAAGAGTGTGCATGATATAATGTGCAATTCTGGTGCAGGAGATTATTGTTGTTATATAAAATACTGTATCTAATAAAAAAGGCAAAAAAGAGAAGCAGGGGGAGGATCATTTAAGCCATGGTAACTAAAGACATTTTAACTAGCAGCTACTGCTGACCGGAGGATATACATTTAGTTGGATGTTATTTAGGCTGCATGAGTGGATTATGGCATATTGTCCATAAGGATTTCTGAAAATCCAAAGAAAAGCTGTTCTCAAATATAAGAGGGCTAATGCATGATATAAGCTGTATTATGTATAAACTAGAATAACATTTGCATAGAATTATATTAGAAGAATTATATTCATTGTCTATCAAGATTTGTTTTTGTTTTGTTTTCCTATCTGTTTCCAATTCTGCATTATATTCACTGACTGGAAGGAAACAAATGATTCGGATAGCTTGGACCATTCTCTCTCTCTCTCTCTCTCTCTCTCTCTCTCTCTCTCTCTCTCATTCTCATATATATATATATATATATATATATATATATATATATATATATATATAGCAAGCAAGCTATCTGAATGTGTGTATATGTAATACAGATGTGAGTAATGTTGACGTGCAGGTCATGAAAAACAGTAGTGAAGATAGAAGATGGGCGGGGCCAGCTTGTTTTTCAGCTGCTTACCGGTGTGTCAAATTTCACAAGAATAAATTGTGGTTGGTCTGGTTAGACTGAAAGAGGTGTGTGTGTGTGTGTGTGTGTGTGTGTGTGTGTGCATTTATATTCTGCTTAGTCACCAGGGTCATATTAGTTCATATAGTCCTTTTTAGAATGATTTGCTTCCCTGGAAATAGCAAAAAAAAAAAAAACACACTTGGACTTTTCAATGTGCCAGTAAAAGAAATTATGAAACCGTTAAACTTTGGGCTCGACACTCCCCTAGACATCACAAGTAAGTAGTGCAGTTTTGAGAGAGTGTGATATAATTTTTATATATATACTTTTTCCTTTTTCTTTTGTGCAGGTACCCAAGTCTCAGCCAGTCACCTTAGTGAAAGGTGCAGAGGACATCAAGCATTACGATGAAGCACGAACGTGTGTGGAGGATCTTGCTCTCTACCTCAAACCCCTCAGCAACACCCGAGGTCTCTATGTACATTCCAGTTTCGCACAAAGTTTTTATTTGATTTCTTCTGTAGAATAATAAACCGTTCCCATAAACTGCCATTACACAATTACAAAAGCAGACATCCACTTTTACACAATCAAATAAATCTGGAATAAATGATCGTTGTTACATGCCTGAATTTTTTCTCAATGTAGTGGCGTAACTCTTTCTGAAACATTTTATAATCTTTCTAAGTAATTTTAAAGGAAATGGTCAATTAAAGCTTTTGCTGATCGCAATTCTGGTCCAGGAAGAGCTTTAAAAAATTAAACACTGAGTAATCGTGTCACAAGTGGAAAGTTCTGAACATGACCGATAGAGTGGTAGTGAGTGAACGAGGATCTGCATTAGTGATAATAAATTAGTCTTAATTGGGGATAAAGTTTGCTAATGATTGACTCTATAACACAAAGTTATTAGAATATGTTTTTGCGGCTCACACAGCGGATCATCAGTCTCCAAACCCCCTCTGTCCTCTTCATCTGCCTCTTTCAAATTAGCCACCTGCATGTCTTCCCTCACCACATCCATAAACCTCCTCCTTGGTCTTCCTCTTTTCCTCCTTCCTGTTGGCTCCATCCTCAGCATTCTCCTACTGATATACCCCATGTTCCTCCTCTGCACATGTCCAAACTAATCAATTGGGCCTCCCTCACCTTGTCTCCAAAACCTCCTACATACATGTTCCCTCTAATAAACTAATTTCTAATTCTGTCCATCTTCAGCTCTGCTACCTCCAGCTCCACCTCCTGTCTTTTACTCAACCCATTGTCTCTAAACCATAACACATAGCAGGTCTCGCCACAGTCCGATAAAATTTCACTCTTGCAGAAACCCTTCTATCATGTGATTTCAGGACTTCTGCTATATAAATTGCATCAGCATGCTGTATGAATTATATTGTGGCCCAAATAAAGGAGTGGTTTTTTTTCTTCTCTCAACCAGATTGCAAGGCATGCAAAGGAAAAATATGGAAGTTTACTGGTTTTACCTAATTTTCCTCTCTCTCTCTCTCTCTCTCTCTCTCTCTCTCTCTCTGTGTCTGTGTCTGTGTCTGTCTGTCTGTCTGTCTGTAGGTGCAGGGCTTGGCACTGCGAGTCAGAGTGTCCTCAGCAGACCAATGCAGAGGAAGCTGGTGACCCTGGTGCACTGCCAACTAGTAGAAGAGGAGGGTCGTATTCGCGCCATGCGTGCCGCCCGCTCTCTAGGGGAGCGTACAGTTACTGAGCTCATCCTGCAACACCAAAACCCCCAGCAGCTCTCTTCCAACCTGTGGGCTGCTGTGCGAGCACGGGGCTGCCAGTTCCTCGGCCCTGGTAATGTCTTTTTCCCTTCGTTTCCCCCTGAATTCTTTGTTAGCTCGGTCAGAATAATATTTGTATGATGTGTAAACTGTAGACAATACTGGTTTAACAATTTCTGGTGCAGTTTATAAACAGCAGAATCGGCAGTTTCTTGAAGACTTAAATCTGTAGACCTTTAGTCTACTTGTAATTGAAATAAGAAAATCCCCAATTAGCTGTGTGTGTGTGTGTGTGTGTGTGTGTGGGGGGGGGGGGGGGGGGTCACATTGTGACCCGAATTGTAGTACGATTGTTTCCGATCATCTCGCTCTCCTCTGATTTCCACAGCCATGCAGGAGGAGGCTCTGAAGTTAGTGCTGCTGGCTTTGGAGGATGGTTCGCCTCTGTCCCGCAAGGTTCTGGTTTTGTTTGTTGTCCAGAGGCTTGAGCCACGATTTCCTCAGGCCTCTAAAACCAGTATCGGCCATGTCGTCCAGCTGCTGTACAGAGCCTCGTGTTTTAAGGTAAATAGACTTTAGGAGCTTATATGACATTTCTCACTTCTGATTGGTTAGAAGCTTTTTTGTAATAGCAGCTCTGACAGTAGAATCCCCCCTCTAATCCTTCCATCCAGGTGACAAAGCGAGACGAGGACTCGTCCCTGATGCAGCTAAAGGAAGAGTTCAGGACTTACGAGGCCCTGCGAAGAGAGCACGACTCCCAGATCGTCCAGATAGCCATGGAGGGAGGCCTGCGCATTGCTCCTGACCAGTGGTCCTCTCTGCTCTATGGGGATCAGTCCCACAAGTCCCACATGCAGTCCATTATTGATAAGGTAGGATTAGCATGCATCACAGGAACTCCGCACACTTTATCAACTACAGTACAGAGCTAAAAAAAAAAAATTAAAATAGAATACAAATTATCACCTGATGTTTGCCGTGGCCCAGAAGTCATGAGATTTACGCTTTGTTAACTGAGGGAAATGAAGTGGATCACTCACATAAAGGATTGGGGGGCAGTTTTTGTTTTTGCACGATTCAGCGATTCCTTTTGCGTAGCCGAGAGAAAAAGAACTGCTTTTCATGCACCTTTTGATGTCATCTGTCACTGTCTTTCTTTCTTGCTTATATTTGGATAGGAGTCAAGGATGCATGTGGCGAAAGTGAAAAATATTTAATAATTGTTATAAATTGAATAAGATTTTTACATAATGGGATTTACATTTTCTTAATATATTTTGGCAGATAATTTTGCTTTTTGACAAAACTTACAATAATTGAAGTTTTAGAATCATTGTAATCATTGAATAACCCCACAGGAAACGCTATGATAGAAGGGGTTTCAGCATCAGTAAGGAATGGGACAGAGACACAGGAGCAGCCCATTTACCATAGTGATGTGTAGGAAGATGACCCTTGAAGAACATGGCTCAGTGTCATAGGGCTGTCCCTAAATTTATACTTTAAGATAAATTGCTGCTCACTACGGTGGAGTCAAGCTGGTTCAGGTATAGTTGGCAATAGATAAGTTGGCCTAAATTGACAAAATTTGCCAGAATTCTAATTACAATTGGAGGGTTTATATAATATATATATATATATATATATATATATATATATATATATATATATATATATATATATATATATATATATATATATATATATATGCGCTTTATGTGCCTTTTTCTGTTTGCTTAGAGGCATTTGTAAACTGCAGTGCTAAAGTTCAGCAGGTATAAAAATAGCTATTTAACACCTTTTCTGTCTTTTTTCACCAAATTATAGTGTTTCATCGATTGCAGTATCCTCGTCATATCTGTAAATCTAAACACAGAATAGGAGGAAAATTGCTTTAATTTGAATATTTTATGATTAAAATCATTGTAATTATTGTAACAGATTTAGACCTTTATATGTTGTGTGTATTCAATGTTATATAGCAAGAAATAAGGTTCTTATGAGTGCGTTCCTTTGATTTTTAACATAAATGATTTTAAAAAGAGTCTAAAGCAGCAATGGTTATGATAAAATCACTATAAACACATACACTCAAGAGTGTGTGTGTCTAGCCTGTTTGTAGTCTACACCATTAGAGTATTACTTGCTCAGAACAATGGCTTAATTATAACTGTTATTGAAGTTCAGTTTCAGTTGAGTGTATATCGGGGATTTTATAATGTTACTCATCGCATTTTAAAACTGGGACTATCGGTTTCATAAAGATCTATTTATACTCTCTGACCTTAAATTACAATGGGGAAGTGGCATGGTATGATTGCATAGTTAATAATATAATTGTCAATCCTGTTCTAGAGATTTATGATTCCAATGCATGTTATTGTATAATACAGTATTTGTCATGCTATTGGAAGTATTGGTATTTATTTATTTATTTTGTATTTCTCCTCAGTTGCAGACTCCAGCCTCTTTTGCTCAGAGTGTACAGGAGCTCACTATTGCCCTGCAGAGAACAGGAGACCCGGCTAACCTCAATCGCCTCAGACCCCATTTAGAACTGCTGGCCGACATTGACCCGAGCCCAGGTCCGTGTTCATACGTAGATTACACAAGTGCAAAACATGAAGAACCAGACAATGATTTTACTTAATCTGGTTTGATAAAAGGGCAGGGAGGGGGACTAAATTGAAATTATGAACATTGCTGTCTCTGAACGGGAGAGCAAAGAAACAATTGGTCTCATGCGGAAATATGTAAAAAAAAAAAAAAAATAATCAACAATAATATGGTGCGATGAAGCAGGGTTCCTGTTACCACCCAATAAACCCCCAGAAGAGTTTTATTCCTCTTAGATCAGAGCAGTTTGCCATTGACATTTAAAAAATGTTTTTTAATACTTAGCATTTATAGGAACATTTAATAATGAACATCGCCAAAACTATTTTTTTTTACTTGTATAAAGAACATGTTGTGTTCTTGGAGCATTTGCCTAAATATGTGTGAATATGATACTAAAGAAATAATAGTTAATTAGAATGCTACCTACCACCCAAAAATAAATGTTGTACTGTTTGTTTTAGAGAAGATTTTATTACATCAAATAAATTTGCGTTCTATTTTAACTAGATGCCCCTGCCCCTACATGGGAGCAGCTGGACAAAGGGCTGGTGGCTGTAAAAACAGTGGTGCATGGTCTTGTGGACTTTATCCAGAACCACAGCAAGAAGGCAGGAGATCCACAACAGGTTTGTAAATCTTCCTATGGTTCAGATTCCAGATTGATAAGCAGTAAACTAATCCCCTGTGGTCCTCTGATATTCTCACCAACACTGAAAGATCTCTAAAACTGGGTTTCACGTCTTCCTAGGCTCCTCAGCACAGCAAGTACAAGACTTACATGTGTAGAGACATGAAGCAGAAGGGAGGGTGTCCCAGAGGAGCCAGCTGCACTTTTGCCCACTCACAGGAGGAACTGGAAAAGTGAGTGTCTCCTCCTTGTTCGCTGTCTCCATTCACATTTAGTGGGGTCAGATTTATTCAGGTTTTTTTCGTCCTAACCTCAGGTTCCGAAAAATGAACAAGCGGCTGCCTTTGAGGAAGCCCCTCAGCCAGTCGCTGACCCAACTCAATGACATGGACGTAGCTTGCAGCCAAGGCCTACTGTCGGATGAGGGATTAGGCGTGGAGGGTCTTGCTCACAAACCGTCCATGGTTTCCAATGGCATTCTCCCAGTGCCACCTGGATCAGAGCTCTCGCATTTGGTCTCCCGTGGATCAGCTGCAGCCTACGACATGGCACGCAAGCTGGGAAAAGCAGACACGGGGAGCCTCAGCGCTCCTGAATCACCACCAGACTCGTAAGTGGGAAAATACTTATTAGATCGCTCACTGGTGTTGACCGCATGCGGCTACAGTTAATGTGAAAGGTTGCAGCATGTAAAAAGAAAAAATGCAAATGAACTGTTTATTTCTGTCTCTTTGTTATTTGCAGACTGGACTCCATTCCTAAAGTGATGTCCTCAGTGACTCACTCTAGAATGCAGAGAGAGAATCTGGCTGGACGCGCAATGTCTGCTGTCTCCAGAGTTCCCCAGATGCCACTGTATTCTCCACATCCACCCGAGGCATATTACTCAGAGTCCCGAGTACCACCTCCTGCTTCCCAGTTCGAGTCCTCTCAGTATCCTACTGGTAAACTCTTACTCTTTTTGTCACTGCATCATTTGTCTCTGTTTAGACATGACCCAAAGCAGCCATGAAAAAGCTGAAATGTACAGGTTCCTCTTTAATCTGTGTTTATATTTATTACGTATACTTTGACAGAATCATATTGAAATCACTACCTCTTTTTGATATATGAAAAAAAAAAGAGGGAAATAATAGGAAGGAAGAGAGAGAGATATTTTTAGCTCCGTAGAAAAATTCAGGAACACGCACTGCTGTGATATTAAAACGTTCGTTGAAAAAAATCTACTAGAGAAATTTATATTTTGTAGAGGAAAATAACTTATTTCGTGAGAAGGAACAAAATCTATAACTCTAATGAAGGAAGAGCAACAGTGGGCTTTACATGTAAACAACAAATAAAACAATTAATTGACAGCAAAACAGAAATGAACACACGGGACAATTAATCAGTGAAGAGTAAAATAATATAATGCCATAATATTTAATTACCGCAATTCTTTACACAAAAACGTTTTTATCTTTTGGGTGAAATTAAAAATGTGTTTCGGATTGTAGAGAAATTGTGTAAAAGTTGTCATGCGAATAAAAATTTTTTTTTTCCCCCCCTTTTCTTTTTATAGGCAGCTCCTACGCTTATCAGCACTTGCAGCATCGCTATACTCGCCCAGTCGACCCCAGCCTGGCACCCTACCCAGACCCCTATTCTGTGCCCTATGCCCAAGAACGCCAATATCCCACTCCTCCATCTGACCCTCGCTACAGCTACCACGACAGCCGCCGCCATGCACCTTACGGAGGTCACCCCCCACTTTCTTCATACGCTCGAGATGAGCTGGGACACAGGAGTCCTGTCCCTATGGACATGCCCCCACCACCACAGGCTCCAACAGCAGGAGCATCGTCGTCCTACCTTCCAGAACCGCGGGACAGATACGGCCCTGATCACTCTGGCCACAGTAGGCCTTATAGCAGCAGGGTACAAGCTTCTTAATCCTGTAATAATTAAATATATCATGGCACAACCTGCCTACACACACACACACACACACTGCTTTTGTCACTAATCAAACAGTCATGTTTACACATAGAATGCCTACGCCAGACCTCAGCCCAGCCTGGACTACCTGCACCGTCGGAGGAAGGAAATCATGGCCCAGCTGGAGGAACGAAAAGTTGTCTCTCCTCCTCCCTTTGGATCCTCTCCAAACCTGACTCATTCTTATGACTCCGGTTATACACAAGAGGTCAGGGGGCAAAACCATGTAAGATCATTAATTTCTTCATTTAAAGAGATAATGTGCAATACGTAATGTAGAGAGACCAAAAAAACCACCATTAGATTTGAAAATTGAGACATTAGTTATTTGTATTCAAGGTGGAAAAGTTTCATTACAATGACCACCTACAGGAAACCAGTTTCATGCCGAGTCATTTGAAACGAGAAAGCTTTCGTGGTTTATAGAGTGCTTTCGGTTTCCTTCAGTTATAAAACAATGATTTTACACAACACGTACCCAAGCCGGGGTTTGAGTTCAGCTTGTTGTTACTTGTTTTATGTGTGTTGTTTGTGTTTTAAAACTGGCTATGAATCAGATTTCTCGTGTTTAACAGCAGGGATCTGTTTGGATTGAAAAATAAATAAATAAATAAACAGTGCTGAAACATGAAAATGTGCTAAATGATACGAATATATAAATTAATAAATAGAATTATTCAATTAATAAATTATAAATAATAACTATAATAGAGTGCTCTCCACGCATCGCACAGTCTCACGTGTAAAAAAAAAAAAAAACATGTCGGTTCCGATAGTTCCGGCAATCAACTATCTGTGCAGATTAATCGGCAAAATCCAATCAATCGGTCGACCTCTATTTGTCTATCTTACATGTTTTCTTTCTTAATAAACTGTATTTGTTGCTGTAAATGCTCAACAGTATATGGGCGAAAATCCTCCAGTGTTCCAGAACGTCAGAGAACCGGAATACGCGCCTTCGTATTCACCATGGTCATGCGACACGTTTGTTCCCTACATCGGCACCAAGGATATGAAGTCCAAAGATTGCGAGGCCACGGGCTACATGGAGATGGTAGGCTGGCTTTTTTTTTTTCCATCTCTGTCAAGTTTATTAAAACGTTACACTCAAAATTCGAGGGGTGTTTGTATGATGATCTGTATGTGTGAGTGCAGACACAAAAGGTTATCAGTGTTTATTCTGTTCAGTTTGTTTCCCAGGAACACACCGATGGAACAAAGGCCATCGAGAAATTCATGAGTCATATAACCTCCATGGCTGACTATAAGAGAAACTGCTTAGGAGAAAACCAAAGTACTTAAGGAAAACGTGTTTAATGTTTGGGTTTCCTTACTTACGCAGACTATAGAAAAAAGCCTGAGAGATCCAGCTCTGGAGCTGCAGCGTCGAGCAGCAGAGGTCAAAGATGATGACCCGATAATCCCTTTTGGCTCCTTGCCCACCGTCTCTCGCTTCGGAGCTATATCTCGCACATCCAAATCAGGATATCAGCCTGCTGGCCTTGTTCCGGGCCCCCCAGCCAAACACTCTGCAAACACAGGTACCCTGTAGCAGCGCTGCTCTCTGTACACACTTCCAGATTACAGCGGCGTCTATTTGTTTCTCACGTGTTATGAAGCACGTTTTACCAAATACAAACATGCACAAAATCACATAAATACACACACTTATCATTTTCTTATTTAAATAAAGCTGTTGTGATTTGTTTGCCATTTTGCCTGAGGACCCTGTAATGGCGTTCTAACGCTCTGTACCATCTCCCAGTCGATTACAGTTACGGGAATCGCGGAGGATGGAGTGAAGCCTCTTACACCCAGCACCAAACCATGCCATCTCAGGGACACTTCAGCGAGCGGTAAGGGGCCTGTTATTCCCACAGCACAGTTCATCATAGAGCCTTTCCAACTGTACCTTCTGCTTTTACTGCTTTTACTGACATTTATAAAATGTCATTTCTTATGGTTCCAGTCTGCCCCCTGCTGCCCAGGAGAGGGAACAGCTAAAAATGGAGCTCCAGCAGGTCAACCAACAGATTACCCAGCAGACTCGCTGTATGGAGGTGAGCTCATGGAGAATTAGCCGCAGTTGTCTTGATAGAAGCGTGGTGTGTGTTTTAATAGAACTACTAGATTAGATTTTATTAGTATTGATATCGCTGGTGTCTGTTTGATCCCATCAAGTCATTGGTAAGATTAGGTATTGACACGAGTAATTTACATTTACGGCATTTGGCAGACGCCCTCATCCAGATCAACTTGCTTTCATCTCATATATACAACTGAGCAGCTATGGGGTTAAGGGCCTTACTCAGGGGCCCAGGAGTGTCAGCTTAGTGTGGCTGGGATTTGAAATCACGATCTTTGATCCAAAGTCTAATGCCTTAATCAATGCACTAAGCCATCACCTCCTTCACGTAATTCATAACATGGTTAATTAAATGAAGGTATAGCATGCACTGACACGTGTTAGATACTTTATGTAGGTGTATAGTATATGGGTGGTTGCAGCTTGGATTATTGCAACCAGCCATATAATATCTGTTCATGAATCCACATACTGTAGTTGAATCTCCTATAAAGGAAAATGAGCTGGATGGTAGTTGCTCCTGCTAGCAAGTTGTATACGGTTAAATCTGTCAAGAGGTTTACAAGTATAAGGCTACACGTTTCTCCAGGCTATACGTTTCTCTTCTCTGTGGGGATTTTGTGTTAATGCATGTAACTACCTCTTTTACATGCCATATCTTCTATCGCACACCAAAGATTTTTCTTGACTGGTTGGTACAGAGATAAAGAATCCCCCACCCCCCCCAACCCACACATACACACCCCACACACACAACCCAACACACACACACACACATTCAGCTTGGTCTTGGCTTTTATTATTTATTAGAGGTGTTTTACTGGTTTCTTCTTTTTTTTCTAGAGGGAACCAGGTTCAGCAGGTGTTCCAGTGGAGTGGTCAACAGCTAGTGTTTCCAGCGAGCAACTGAGCTTAGAGTTGCACCAGGTGGAGAGAGAGATCGGCATGAGGACGCGCGAGATGGCCATGGTAAATTCCCACATTTCAAGAATTTTCCTCACAGGGTCAAATACAGTATTCTCTGTGGATCTGTTGAATATTATGCAGACAAATGCCTGAATTTTCTTCTCTAAGCAGCAAAGAGTTCAGGGTTCTTCAGACTAGTTAGTGGTTTCATAAGACATAAATAATAGTCTAAAAATGAATGAACTGTTAAACTTTGCTGATTATGAAACGATTCTTATGTATGGTGTGTATATATATATAGTTCATGTGATTGTGTAATGGTGAGTCTTGTGTGTTGTGGCACATGTGACGGATGCACCAGTGTTAATCAGGGAAAAAGATTTACATCTGCGCTTTACATGTGATATTTGTGTTGCAGGAGGCAGCCAGCATGAAGTACAAGCTGATCGCAGGAAGAGAAAACGGACAAAATGAGCACAATTTACAGCAAGAGGATCACCATCTAGCTCTCAGGTAACATCCTGGAGATGCTTCTAAACATGCACTGATCAGGCATCACATTATGACCACCTGCCTAATATTGTTGGTCAAAACAGTTCTGACTCTTCGAGCATTATTAGCATTAACTTCTTCAGCCATTTGAGTTGCAGGAGCTCACCTGTTGGATTAGACCACCTCTTTTTTTAATGATATTTCTTTATATATTTGCATTTTGATTAAATATGGCAAATAAATGCACTCGATGGGTTTAGATTTCACAGATTGCATTTTCAGCCATAAAACATTTATATTTTTCTAAAAAGGAAACAAATATGTGATGTTTATTAAGTATTGCTCTTTAAGATGTTGAGGACAGAGTGGTGTGGGGGCGGATGGTCCGCTGTGGCGACCCCTGGTGGTCGCAGCCAGAAGGCAATGATGATGATTTAGTATTGCTCTTTAATGTAGAAAAAGTACTTATCTGATTAATGGATGGACTCATCGGTAAAAAACTCGATTACTAAAATAATCAATAGCTGCAGCCCAAAATACACACTAACACACACTAACAGGTACCAATCAGTGTTGTTCACTTTACCAGCCACTATGTTATGCCTGATCTGTGTATGTGTTGCTGTAACATGATTTGGTTGTTTGGATGTGGTGGATTGGTACTGGTTCTGTTAAAGTAGCTGCTGAAATGCATTTGTGTGGCTCTGCTGCCGTATTGGAATGTAAACGTCTCTGACCTGTTTTGCAGTGAGGGGTCAAACGGTTCCAGTTCTGTGGTGCAGGACTGTGGTTTGGGAAGCTCCAGCATGTCCTCCCTGACCAGCAAGACCTCCTCACTCAGCCTGTCGTCTGATCTGGTGGGCAGCAGCCCGGATCTGACCAAGAACGGAGTGGCTCACGCGTGCTCATAGTTTGTCTTATGCTAGATGCTACCTTTTATGAGCTTTATCACGCTCTCTCTCTCTCTCTCTCTCTCTCTCTCTCTCTCTCTCTCTCTCTCTCTCTCTCTCTCTCTCTCTCTCTCTCTCTCTCTCTCTCTCTCTCTCTCCCCCCCTCACATTACACTCTAGAATGTTCTCCAAGCTCACCACCAAATCATAGAGGCTGCAATACACCACCAATCACTTAACTATTGAACATATTCCACTCATATTGGGTCACTTATTCTTTTTCTTTACCACCGCAGTATTGGGATGTTGAACATTCCATATCTTCAGTGCATTCAGCTGCATTCATGACCGCTAAACAATCGAATGATCTTCAAAGTAGTACTTGCCTCGCAACATCTACAGGATATTACAGAAAATAGGAATAAGCAGTATCTGCCATATATTTTGGGTTCCTTGGTTGACGTGTTTTTTTTTGTTTGTTTTTTTGGTTTCGTAAAGGAATTTTTATTTTCTTAAAGTGTAATACTTTCACTGCCTTAACAAAAAACCAGAGCATTCAAGAAGCATTTTATGAATGTGTTTACTCGCAAATCGAAACAGTAATGTTAATTTCAATAAGGAAAAGTAATACTCGCATGTAATAGACTCCGACTACGTTCTTAGTAGTTACAATATCGTTCACGATGCTGACTTTTTAAGTTCGAAGTTTACATTCTGCACATTTCTCTCATGAATCTCCTTACAGACTCCCTATTGTGCTGCATATTCTACATAGATCGGAAACTGGCGGAGTTGATGAACATTTGCTGTTTTATAAAAAAAAAAAAAAAAAAAAAAAAAAAAACCTTCAGCACTTCTTTCAATATCCCCCCAGATTTATGTCCGAGTGATCAATGTTCAGGTGTCGTGAGTTCGCCGGGTATCTTCTCGCTGAAAACATCACTCAGGCTTCGCCCACACGTATACATTTTTTATAAAAACGTTTTGTGCCACATGAAAAAAAAAAACCCGCTGTTCAGAATGGAGAATTGTTCAAATTTCATTCTCTCTTTTTTGCACGTTATGAATGTTTCAGGTCTGGTTCTAAAAATGTCTGCCGTCCAGACATTTCAGCTCCGGTTTCTTATTTGAGGACGTTTTATTACAAGGGCGAGATTCATTTTTAAATATCGCACTATTGCGCAAAAGAGGGAGAACACGATTCGCTGTTTGTATCCCTCGCTCCAGGGATACAGCCCCGGACTGTGAACGCAGCAGTAATTCCGCTCCGGCGGTCCTTGTGCGTGAATCCTCGCGTGCGTCAAGTTGTATTTGTTAAGAACTTTGTGCCATGGTGGTATTCCCCCCACACGTTGTCGTCTTTACCACTCGGTACAGTTTTTGTTGTTGTTCCCAACGTACACGCGTTCACGCCATCACTGTTTTAGTGTCCATGTGAGTATTTAAGGAGAAAATGTGGTCGCAAAATTTTTCTTCAGAAATATTCGTATACGTGTGAACGGAGCCTCAGTCTTGTCCCCTTGATTCCTGCCAATCAGATCCCAGTCCCAGATTCTTGTCTTATTTCACACTTCCACTTCACGCTAGCTTGGTTTGAAATTTGTGACATCAAGAGCATCACCCTGACCTCGAATCTGTTCATTTCTGGAGCAAAAATGGCCAAATTCTTACTGTTATATTTGGCTATAAATATACATTTATTTTAATTTCCCAGAAGCTGAGCTTCCAAAAAATTTGCTTTTCCTCAGAGGTGGTCAGAAACAGCTAAAGCATGTGGACTGAGCCAGAAAGCCACTTATCACTTGTAGCCAATTGCACTTTTCTTTTATTATTAATACTTTTTTCCTTTTTTTTTTTTTTAAAGATCACGTGCTAACATACCTCTCAGCTTTAATGTATTTTTAACCAGGGATATTTACACGTTTCATCCTGAGGATGGAAAACAAGCCTAAGAGACAAACTGAAAGGAGACATTCTGTTTTATGAATGTTTTTATATATATGTATATGATTCAGGGAAAACTTTGATCTGCATACAGATCTTCAGAACTAGAAAAGTCATTTAAAAAAAGACTAAAGCCTTACAGTCAGGGTGCTGCTGTGGTGTGTGTTAAAGTGTTTTCTTTTGGGTTTTTATTCGTGCACACACACACACACACACTGGCTCATTTAGGACGTTTATGTTCTAGACAAATTAGAAATAAGATGCTGTTCTGATCACCTCTGACTGGAACTCAAGCAATGTCATTTATTCAAACCAATTTATTTTTTGTGTTGTTTTTAACTTCTGTGAAGTTGCTGTTGTCATTGGCATGTTAATGATTTCTCCAGGAGGCCACAGCGAGGGGTCCAGAGCCGGTGCACCTTGTACTGTCACTTTTCCTCTTTTTACTTTTTTCTCCCCCCCCCCCCCCTTCCTTTTTCTTTTCAACGCGACGTACTCCGGGGTCTGTGTGAGTCTATAAAGGAAATCGCTGCCTAATGTGAAGCACAGCGTTCATTCATTGTATGTTCATCTTTCCAGAATGTTCTGAAAGTTCGTTCTGCTGAACAGCTTTAGAGATTAAACAATTATTACGGTAAAGCGACCGGCATTATTTAACATACAAACAGCTACGAGTGGGCTTTGGAGTGTTTTTGGCGGATAAAAAAAAAAAGTCAGAACAGCATTAATCGGCTTCATGGGCTTGCAGTGTTCACAGTAAAAAAAAAAAAAAAACGGCTAAATCAAAATAGGGGGTGACCTGATAATCAGTGCCGGCTCAGCGATTTTCATCGAGCGTGATTAAAGCGGTAGAGTGAAAGATTTCAGTATAAAATAATCAGTAATCGCTGTTCAGTGTTAAAAGTATTAAATCCTGCGGTAGTGAGATCATCGATTTTACACCACGCGGTCGCCAACTCAATTCTGTGAGGAAATTGAATGCGTTCAGGCTGAAGTAAGGGCGTGGGAAGAACGTGAACTACTGAATCCTGAAACGGTTTGTAAACTTAACTCAGGAGTGGACAAATCAGGAATCGAGTCTGTGTTTGAGTGCGTTAATGGAGACTGAGAAAAACTGGTCTCTTCTCTAATGTGGCTCACTGTGATAGTGATAATGGCTACTACAACATTTTGTGAACATTTTGGGTGTGGGATCTAGTGTTAGATTTTCCAGCTTCACCGACTGATTGGCATCTTTTGCTCAAGGGCCCTGCAGTGGCAGCTTAACATCTGAGCTTCCACCTTCTGCATGCACGCCGGCTAAAAATGTCTTTGTGGAAGTTGATCGGAAATATTTGATTCATCGAACCAACAAAACGTCTACGCATAAAATAAAAAAAAACCTCATCCACTTGGGCTCGGAAAACTGATTTGTCCCCTCCTGTCCTCAATTATTTTATTTGTTTCCCATCAATCAGCAATAATGCATTTTTTCCCTGTGTGTATGTATATATATATATATATATATATTTCCAGCTGTATATATATATATATATATATATATATATATATATATGTATAATATATAAACACACACACATTAGTGTATATGTAGTAGGATGTAAGCATCACTGGAGTATTGAGTTCTTGAGACTGTGGATGTTTTGTAGCTTCAGTCCCAACACCACTTACTGTTCATGTGCACAGGTTACTTAATTACAACCACTTTCACTTTATTATCATTATTAGATAGATGGATTGAACATCATGTTCGTGTTTTTCTACACTGTCTTTAAATGGCTGTTTTAACAGCCGCAGTTCTGCGCTGCATCGTTTGACACACCTATTCGGTGTCCGATGTTCTCGAACCGTTGCCGGTATCGCCAGAGTTCATTCGGAAGCGAGACCCAGGCCATGCTGTGCAGAACGCGGGGTATTTACGCGAAACCGCTTTTCCATCACGTTGCAACGAAACCGCAGTGCCTTGCACTTTTTTTTGCGTTGCGGCGTCCGCCAGTTCGGTCGTTAATCCGTGGTACAAACCGGCTTTCTGAAAACGTTCCTCGAACCGATCGGTGTGCGGCGGCGAAAAAGGCCATCGTGCGATTTCCGAACCTGAAATAAATGTCATACTTTTGATTTGTTTTCATAGTGCGCAAAATGAAGCGAACCAAAAATGAGAATAAAATGGACGTGGTGGGCGTCCGATCTTAAAACGCATTTGTTGATTAGAAATAGGGTGATTTTTAGGATTGAAAAAAAAAGAACATAACAAACCATCACAAATATCAGCCAAGCATGAAAAAAAAAAACATAGTCTGTGCTAAATGACTGGGTAATTATGTAAACGTGTATAAATGATTTTCATATCGTTTTTTTTTTTTTTTTTTTTTTCGGATGCTTTTGCGTGCGTGCGTTTGTATTATTTTGTTGTTGTTTGTTTTTGTCGTGGAAGAATTCGAGACTGGTTAGAATTTGTTTCCTTACATGAAACGCAGTGATGAATTAGTCTCTTTCACTCTGAAGGGCTTCAGTTACTGACCTGCTGAAGGAATTGATCAGTCATTTAAAAACTGTTCAGCTGGTTATCTATTGTTGCAAAGCAACTTCTACATTCAGCCTCCCATCAGGCACTGGGAGAAACACCATACGTGTAAAAGCAGGGGGAAGGGGGTGGGGGAGGGGGGACACACCGTGTTTACCCATCAACCCAAAAAGTGTCACGTCTTAAATCCACCCAGTGAAACATCTCGTTTCCTGTGGAGAAATGTAAATGTCGATCGCATCGTGTGTTTTCATTCAGAACATTATTTTTTTTTTTTATTTGTGATCGTGATTTGTTTCAGATTCGTGTACAGTGACGCAAACTGATGTACAGAATATTTTACACTCTGTTTCTGATAGAGTGGGAGGGGCTTCCATGTGGACCAATGAGCGAGTGTTAAACAGGAAGTCATGTGAGGAAACACTTGCTCAGAGATGCTCAGGAAAGACTCCTCACTGACACACACACAGATGCAGGTGTTAGCGTTCAGCTCATAGACATAGGATATTTCGATGATGAAAATCGATGATCATGTACGAGTCCCGATGGGAGTGTCGTTTTTGTTTTTTTCCTTTATTTTTTTTTGTTCATGCTGAACATGCTCACTGCTTGCAGTCATGTTTTGTTTTTCCTCCAGTGCATTTTGCTTTTCTTGCATTTATGCTTTTTTTTTTTTTTTTTTTTTTGTAAGTCTAACCTTGGGAACATGTAATTGCTTTTGATGATTACTCTCAGGTTGGCTCATAAAATTGCTTAAATTAAGGTACACAAACCAACTGCAACATAAGTAAGATTTAAGGGTTTTTTTAAATATATAAATATATATATTATACTCCATTAAGGAATGTTTAAAACTATTTCTCCAATGTGGATTTAGCTGTTAAACCTTTTTTTTTTTTTCTTTGTTAAAAATTCACTGTGTGAAATTTTGGATTGCATTTTTGTATAATACAATTTGCTTTTCTTCGTGGGGGAGGGGGAGGGGAAAGGGGAGGGGGTGGACTGGAAAGGCTGAATTTGATAAACCATGAAATTATTTAAAAGTGTAACTTAATGTGCAAAAAGAATTCTGTACTGGCAGGGATTGTGATTAAACCATATTGTAAACAGCTGCTTTTCGTGTCTGGGTTTTCAGCACACAGTCATTCACGCTGCAGAGATCATCCACCTCCATTAAACATGTTAATCACGTTACCACATTACACAGTACTGTTACTACAGGAGGTTATTACACCACCAACACTCTTCTTATATAATTATAAGTATGCCAATAAATTACTGTACCAGTACCACTCACTATACCAGTATCCCAATAAATTACTGTACCAGTACCACTCACTATACCAGTATCCCAATAAATTACTGTACCAGTACCACTCACTATACCAGTATCCCAATAAATTACTGTACCAGTACCACCCACTATACCAGTATCCCAATAAATTACTGTACCACTACCACTCACTATACCATTATCCCAACACATTACTGTACCAGTACCACTCATTACACCAGTATCCCGATAAATTACTGTACCACTCATTACACCAGTATCCCAATAAATTACTGTACCACTCATTACACCAGTATCCCAATAAATTAC
The DNA here is from genome assembly GCF_946808225.1 of Silurus aristotelis. Classification (NCBI taxonomy): domain Eukaryota; kingdom Metazoa; phylum Chordata; class Actinopteri; order Siluriformes; family Siluridae; genus Silurus; species Silurus aristotelis. The sequence continues at coordinate 24,449,716 of NC_139586.1, read as the reverse complement.
TGTACCAGTACCACTCACTATACCAGTATCCCAATAAATTACTGTACCACTCACTATACCAGTATCCCAATAAATTACTGTACCACTCACTATACCAGTATCCCAACAAATTACTGTACCACTCACTATACCAGTATCCCAACAAATTACTGTACCACTCACTATACCAGTATCCCAACAAATTACTGTACCACTACCACTCACTATACCAGTATCCCAACAAATTACTGTACCACTACCACTCACTATACCAGTATCCCAACAAATTACTGTACCACTCACTATACCAGTATCCCAACAAATTACTGTACCACTACCACTCACTATACCAGTATCCCAATAAATTACTGTACCACTCACTATACCAGTATCCCGATAAATTACTGTACCAGTACCACTCACTATACCAGTATCCCGATAAATTACTGTACCAGTACCACTCATTACACCAGTATCCCGATAAATTACTGTACCAGTACCACTCACTACACCAGTATCCCGATAAATTACTGTACCAGTACCACTCACTATACCAGTATCCCGATAAATTACTGTACCAGTACCACTCACTATACCAGTATCCCGATAAATTACTGTACCAGTACCACTCACTACACCAGTATCCCAATAAATTACTGTACCAGTACCACTCACTACACCAGTATCCCAATAAATTACTGTACCAGTACCACTCACTACACCAGTATCCCAATAAATTACTGTACCAGTACCACTCACTACACCAGTATCCCAATAAATTACTGTACCAGTACCACTCACTATACCAGTATCCCAATAAATTACTGTACCAGTACCACTCACTACACCAGTATCCCAATAAATTACTGTACCAGTACCACTCACTATACCAGTATCCCAATAAATTACTGTACCAGTACCACTCACTACACCAGTATCCCAATAAATTACTGTACCACTCACTATACCAGTATCCCGATAAATTACTGTACCACTCACTATACCAGTATCCCAACAAGTTACTGTACCACTCACTATACCAGTATCCCAACAAATTACTGTACCAGTACCACTCACTATACCAGTATCCCAATAAATTACTGTACCAGTACCACTCACTATACCAGTATCCCGATAAATTACTGTACCAGTACCACTCACTATACCAGTATCCCAATAAATTACTGTACCAGTACCACTCACTATACCAGTATCCCAATAAATTACTGTACCACTCACTATACCAGTATCCCAATAAATTACTGTACCAGTACCACTCACTATACCAGTATCCCAATAAATTACTGTACCACTCACTATACCAGTATCCCAATAAATTACTGTACCAGTACCACTCACTATACCAGTATCCCAATAAATTACTGTACCAGTACCACTCACTATACCAGTATCCCAATAAATTACTGTACCACTCACTATACCAGTATCCCAATAAATTACTGTACCAGTACCACTCACTATACCAGTATCCCAATAAATTACTGTACCACTCACTATACCAGTATCCCAATAAATTACTGTACCAGTACCACTCACTATACCAGTATCCCAATAAATTACTGTACCACTCACTATACCAGTATCCCAACAAATTACTGTACCACTCACTATACCAGTATCCCAATAAATTACTGTACCAGTACCACTCACTATACCAGTATCCCAATAAATTACTGTACCAGTACCACTCACTATACCAGTATCCCAATAAATTACTGTACCAGTACCACTCACTATACCAGTATCCCAATAAATTACTGTACCACTCACTATACCAGTATCCCAATAAATTACTGTACCAGTACCACTCACTATACCAGTATCCCAATAAATTACTGTACCACTCACTATACCAGTATCCCAATAAATTACTGTACCAGTACCACTCACTATACCAGTATCCCAATAAATTACTGTACCAGTACCACTCACTATACCAGTATCCCAATAAATTACTGTACCACTCACTATACCAGTATCCCAATAAATTACTGTACCAGTACCACTCACTATACCAGTATCCCAATAAATTACTGTACCACTCACTATACCAGTATCCCAATAAATTACTGTACCAGTACCACTCACTATACCAGTATCCCAATAAATTACTGTACCACTCACTATACCAGTATCCCAACAAATTACTGTACCACTCACTATACCAGTATCCCAATAAATTACTGTACCAGTACCACTCACTATACCAGTATCCCAATAAATTACTGTACCAGTACCACTCACTATACCAGTATCCCAATAAATTACTGTACCAGTACCACTCACTATACCAGTATCCCAATAAATTACTGTACCACTCACTATACCAGTATCCCAATAAATTACTGTACCACTCACTATACCAGTATCCCAACAAGTTACTGTACCACTCACTATACCAGTATCCCAATAAATTACTGTACCACTCACTATACCAGTATCCCAACAAATTACTGTACCACTCACTATACCAGTATCCCACTCACTGTGATGGTAATAATATGACTATATTAAAGGCACAGTCACTACACTAATATTATTAGTGGAATAAGATTATCACTGTTATTAACATTGCTGTAGCAGCAGATTTATTATTGGAGCATCAACATGATCATTTGTTTGATTTTCTGTAAAGTTTTATTGTAAACAATTTGTTTTTGGTTTAGTTTTGTTGTTGTTTTTGTAATAAACAGTGTTTTTGACTTGTTTTGGAGGGGAACTATAGATTCAGCCTCAGTTTAGAAGAAGAGCCGAATTGATCGATAGCTCAAAGGTTGCTTTGAGTAAACGCTCGGTGCCGCAGTGCTCTGTGGGACACTGACCCGTTCCCCTGGGATACATTTGACACTTTACTGCTTAGAAACGCTGCAGGAAGATCTGCTCTCTTCAAAAGGACTGTAGAGTGTAACAGGTAAGGAGAAACTCACCCATAAACTTTACTCACGCAGAATCATTCAGAGTGTGAAGGACAAAATATCTCTCACTTTTATCCTAAATGCCCTGTTACTACTTTAAAATCTGCAGTCAGGGAAATGTTTTCTGTTCTGTTTTCAGGAACTGCTCTGGTCAGGTAAAAACCATGATTTTATAGGTGCCACGGCTCTGTTTTAATAATAATGCATAATTTTCCCCAAGGCAAGACTTCGAACTCTCAAAGAGGGTCCAGATTCCTTTAGAAAAATATCCTTGGATTCGGTTATCAATTTACGCAGATAATTGGATTTTTTTTCCCCGACCCGGAGGACTTTTGAACATGGAATGACACAACAATGTCAGTCAATGTTTGTGAAGTTCCTCAGAATTTGCCAACAGAAGCAGGCAGAACGCTGGCTAACACCCAGGAGGAGTTTAATGGAGATCCTGGGTTCTGGTTGCCACAGTTCCTCGTTAAGGAGTAACGCTGTAAAGATGAAGCAATTGTTTATGACGTAGTCCTGTGTGTAGCTCTGCTGTGTCTCAATGCCGTGTTGTGTTATGCAGCTCCGTGGTCTTAGAGGAACGCTACTGTTTCATTTCACTGTGTAATCTAGCAACTGGTTCTAAAGACTAGTTGGCCTGGTTAGCACGTAAAAAACAAGTACAGTATAGTGACACTCTTAAGCCTGTTAGAAAGCCGGGGTCAAAGTGCAGGGTGAACCTTGATATTATCACCACTGGAACAGAAATAGTTAAAGGCTTGACCTTCTGATCAGTAAAACAAGCTTGAACCACTGCGTCATCACTGCCCACAGAGTGGCCTTCAGGTTTAAAGCAAGCGTTCGTCTGGTTTTAGAACCTGAACCCAAGCAAAGTAGTGACAAACCAGACCTGGAGCCAAATAACCAGAGGCTGAATCGACTTATACGATTCTAATGAACACGTCCTAACTCAAATAAGCGCTTTTTATAACTCAAAACACATTCAGCTTTCTCTCAGATGGGCTTCAACAGGTGGGTTCACTCGCGTCAATTAAATAACTGGTAGCTTAGTGATTAAGGCAATTGGACTTACGTCAGGAGTTCAAATCCGAGCCACATCAAGCTGCCACTCCTGGGCCCCTGAGCAAGGCCCTTAACCCCATCGCTGCTCAGTTGGATGAATGAGGTAAATGTAAGTCACTCTGGATAAAGGCATCTGCCAAACGCCATAAATGTAAATAAACAGGAAATCAATGTTTCTAATAGGAAATTCCTTTAGCATCATTCCTGCTCATTTATGCATTTATCCAATGTAGCCAATCATCCAATTCCAGCTCAGGAGCCTCAGTTAATGTTAACATAATTTATCAAAAAGTGTTTGGAAAAGGGATGGAGCTCTGCACAGGTGCTGTGGCTCGAGATGTGGAGCTCATTAAATCACAAGTGCACATAATATTAAAATAAAAATGATAAAGAAATAAAACTGATACTTGTGAGCATGGCTGTAAAAAAATAAATCTGCAGAGTGAAACCTCTTGTTGATAAGATCCCAGGTCAAAGAGATCGTATTGGTCTGAGCCGAGGGACAGCACACAGTAACTCATATAATCGCTCTTTACCATTGTGGTGAGCAGAAAATAGCTCAACATGCAAACAAAAACAAAACAAAAAATGCATTTGGTATGTAGATGCAGAAATCCAAAAGAAACCTGGTTAGATGCAGAACTGATCTGTGCAAAAGTGTTGAAATGAAATCTTGGTTGGTTTTTTTGACGGCTTTAATCACATTTAACACAGTATTGGAAACCAAATGTAGTGGCTTTTTATTGTCAGGTACTTAGATAGGATTAGATTAGATTAGATTAGATTAGATTAGGTTTAAACTTTGTCATTTATTTATTGTACAGGGGCAATGAAATGCAATTAGCATCTAACCAGACATGCAAATAGCAATGTTTATAAATGAATATAATCAATTTAATAAATTCATTATATGAATGGATCAGTGGTTAAAGCTGTGGTTGAGGCTCAGTGGTTAAGGCTCTACTGCAGTGGATCAGGGCCACATGTTGCATTTAATCGCCCATCACTGTAATGATTGAGTTCCTCTCAGGTCCGGTTTCTTCCTCATACCATTTCAGGGAGTTTTTCTTTGCCACAGTCACCACTGGCTCACACATTAGGACTTACATTCTTTTAGAACCGTGTTTTCTCTGTAAAACCGATTTGAGACATTAGGTGCGTTTACATGGAGCATTGACATGAGGTAAACACCTCAGTCGGAATAAAAATGCCCGAAACCGATTGAAATTGTAATCGGTTTGAGAGGGGTGGGATAAAGCTTTCTATACACCGAACAAAATACAGATTCTGCCATGTAAACAATGAAACCAGTTTCTTCGTGTCGACGTCATCACATCAAGAGGAGAATTGGATTTTTCACGGTCTTTTCTTCTGGGGCTATAAATCCTTCTACCCACACAAACGTGTGAATGACCTGCGACTCATGCGAAAGTTAAGTTTCCATTCCAGGTCACTAAACTCCAGCAATACAACCCGCTCCCACCAGGCCTCACTACAGACCTTTATCCACCCGCTTCTGCTTCCCGCAGGAGGAAGGGGTGATGAGATGCTCCATATAGATGCACCGCCACCAAAATAAACTCCTGCACCCGTCTCTTCCTCAGACCTTCCAGATGTTTTCATACAACACCTTGCATAAAATTAGCTCGGATGAGTTAGGGTTAGGACAGGACAGGACGATTAAAAGCGTGGGCACGTGTAAACATGATATCGGATTAGATAACGTCTCGTGTAAACAGCCGACCGAATCTTTTAATCGGAATGACGAATAAAAAAAAAGTGCACGTGAACGTGACTAACGTGCACCGTTAAAAGCTATCCGCAAATAAAAATGAATCGGATTGCAATAATGAAGCAGGAACGTTTATTTATTCATTTTGCAAATTCATTATTTCTAAATATTATGAAATGATAAGAGAAACCATGACAAATTGGAATTTAATATCAGTTTTAATATAAGTTTGGTAAAATGCAACATTCACTTTTGGCCCCTGGCCCTCAATTCTATTAGATTTTGTTGCCCATCATAGGTATAAGTTTGGGCAACTCTGATGTAGACACCCCAAGTTTGGAAGACAAATAGACTTGTTCCCTCACAGAGCTTGAATTTGTGTCCCAAAAATTGTCAATTAATAAATCAGGGTGCAGCAATTAATCAATTAATAAATCAGGGTGCAGAAATTAAATTAATAAATCAGGGTTCAGTAGCATCATTATGCAGAATTATAAATGCATCATGTACAGTAGTTTCATCTTACATTATTGTAGTATTGGAGTATTTATCTTCAGGGACACCTTGGGTTCACCACTGCTAGCAGAATCTACTATCAGCTTAGTCTTTGTGTCTACAGTACGACTTTAATAAAGTTATTTCATGTAATTTAAATGTAATTCTTGCTTATTCATTCTCAAAAAAAAAAATCTTCACCACCTTCCCACATCATCATCTTTCTCCCTAGATGAGAATGAAGTGGGTGGTGTGTGTCGGAGTTTTCTGGATCCTCTCCATCTCCACAGCTCATGCAGCCAAAGACATATGTAGCCTGAAACCCAAAGATCTGCCCCTAGAGCCGGTGTGTATATACCGCAACCCGAACGTCCCAGACAACGAAGAAGCACCGACCGAGATCCCAGAGAAGATACCAGGGGCCACCAACCCTCGAGTGTGGGAGCTGTCTAAAGCCAATGGGCGCTTCGCCATTTCACTCTTTAAGCAGCTGACCAAAAACAAGTCTGTGGAGGCGAACATCTTCATGTCCCCGCTCAGCATCTCAACAGCCTTCGCCATGACGAAACTGGGGGCTTGCAACAGGACGCTGGAGCAGATCATGAAGGTAAGGCAGCGAGATCAACTACTTTTTCATTCAGATCAAACTGATTATTCTGGAAACTTATTAGGAAACTGCACGCCATTTTTACCTTGAAAATGACAAGGGGTAGTTTAACTTTCACGATCATTTCTAGCACCCTCTTCTGGCTGTGAGAAAAAATACAATCACAATGAAAACACTAGCAACTCCTGTGTATCATCCAGGGCCAGTTCTAGACATATGGAAGCCTTATAGGCAAAATTTATATTGGTGGCCGCCCCTGACCTCATCCCTCAACATTCAGAATAAATAAACACCAAAAAAAGCACATATTAAAAAAAAAAAATTATTTATACAAAACATATCAGTACTTTCATATATATTTTATTAAATGTGCATATTAATTACATTTGAACTAAAGTAAAAAAAGAAAAAGAAAATATGAAAAGTCATTTGGAGCAGCTCCACTACTTATTATTATTATTCCTTGGCCATGGCCACCTCGCTGTTATTGCCGTTTTTATTTACAAACTTTTTCTTTAGTATTTAGAAAGTCAGCTCCTGATGCAGTGTCACTGTACAGTCCATCAGCTCGGATTCAAAGCGTATGCAAATAATAAGCCTTTGTCTATTTTAATAATGCATTATAATCAAAAATACATGATGACGGCTCACACTGTTTAGCTTCTCGCTTACCCTGAGGGATGCCTTAGTTTCAGCACCATCAGGTCAGGATGCAGAAATGTTGGGATTTGTTCATCACTGTACACAGTCTCCTTCATGCATTCACAGGTTGGGGACCCTATAGAAACAAGGTCAGGGATTACCTTTCCTTGAAACTATAACGCAGGAGAATGTGTGGTTACATCGTCACAGGACCAAAGATGTCCATGCAAAAGTTCGTAAAATAAAAAAATAAAAAAAATCAATATGTACAGGACATGATTTATAATCCTCGTATTTACGTCCATAAATACCTGTTATGCCTTAAACCGAAGTTTTTATTCCTAAAAGCCTACAACTGGCGGTAAGAACTGTTTCTCCGTCTAATTATGTCAAAAATAACAATACAAAATATTCATAAACAGAAAAGAGAAGCATCACATGCCAAACTATAAAACAATAATAACAGCTTTACCTTAGTGTTTCCAAAACCAATATGTAAATGTGTATAATAAATATACAAAAAAATTTAAATATTAAATTGCCTCTTACAGATCCACATTTAAACAGCGATATTAACTGGTACCAATTCAGGTGAGTGACAGTTCATTTAATACAGGGGGGTCAAACTCAATTGCACAGGGAGCCAAAACTCAAAGCACACTTTAGATCATGGGCCGAACAGTATAAACATTTATTAAACACACTAAAACAATGTTTTTTGAACATAAATATGAATAAAAAAGGCAGGAATATTATTCCAGAATAAATCAACTTAAACTTTAAATAACTTGAAATATTTTACTCTCCATAAAAATCTCTCCAGTCAAACACCAGACGTCTCACAGCTTCATCATGCAGCTCTTCAGAAGCTCTCCCTCAGTAAATTGTGCTGATGTGCCTCTGATTTCTCCTCTGCTTTCACACCAGCTTCACTTTGTGATTGTTCTCTGGTGAAAAACATCTGCTGAAATATCCGATTCTTCTTTAACTCTTTTCCTTTCTGGATCTTCTGCTCTGCATTCAGGTTTTTCAGCTTCACCTGATGTTTTGTCTCGTAGTGCCGTTTTAGATTCAACTCCTTAATTACAGCCACAATCGCTCCACAAATACTACAACATATACTCAAAATCAACTTTTCTCTTCATTAATAACATTAATAACAATAATAAAAGATCTATATAAAATCATCTTGCGGGCCGGATATAATTGTCCGTCGGGCCAGATGTGGCCCGCGGGCCTTGAGTTTGACACCTCTGATTCATATCAAATGGATACAGAGACTCGTCTTATGCTGCACCATTTTGATTGGTGAACTTGTGTATAGGTTTGTTACAGTTATGAAGGTCCCGCCTCCAAGTCCGAGGCCCGTTGCCTGCTCTGCCTGTAGCATCTCGAGCTCTGGTATCATTAGAGTTTGGGTTTGTGCGTTTTCTTTATGGAAAAGGAAATGGATCTCCTTGTAAATTCACTGGGATTAGATTAGATTAGATTAGACTGCACAAGTTACGGTACAAGGCAACAAAATGCAGGTTTAGCATTTAACCAGACGTGTGTTGGTAGCAGTATAAATATTTACATATGTACAGTTTAATGAATATGAAGAAATAATGATAAATGAATGAATATTATGATAGAATAATCTCAATATAATAAGGAGCACATGGAAAAGGGGGATTGTGCACATTAATAGTGCAATGTTGGGAAATTCTAATTTGTGATTGGTCAGAATCAGGGGCAAATCTAATGCGTGATCAAGAATGAAAGGGAAAGTTTATAGGACTGTGGTGAGACCTGCGATGTTGTATGAATTAGAAACAGTGGCATTGAGTAAAAGACAGGAGGTGGAGCTGGAGGTAGCAGCGCTGAAGATGTTGAGGTTTTTCGTTGGGAGTGACGACGATGGACAGGATTTGAAATGTGTTTATTAGAGGGACAGCGCATGTAGGACGTTTTGGAGACAAGGTGAGGGAGGCGAGATTGAGATGGTTTGGACATGTGCAGAGGAGGGACATGGGGTACATCGGTAGGTAGAATGCTGAGGATGGAGCCACCAGGAAGGAGGAAAAGAGGAAGACCAAGGAGGAGGTTTATGGATGTGGTGAAGGAAGACATGCAGGTAGTTGGTGTGAAAGAGGCAGATGTAGAGGACAGGGGGGGTATGGAGACGGATGATCCGCTGTGGCGCCCCCTAATGGGAGAATTTGAAAGCAGAAAAAGAAGTACCAGCCCATTCTTAGGGCTTGTCTGGTAGATGCTTTAGGCAAACACTTGTTCATTTGGAGACATTTATTTAACATTTCTAAAAAGGGAGTCTTCAGTGTCAGGACTCTGTAATGAGGCAATGCTTCACCTTTACGTGATTAATAAAGAGAGACAGGAAATAATGGCAGGCTGATAAGGGAGCGATATAGTGATCTATCGCTTTGCGTTGGTTGCTCACAACTCTGTGTTAACTCCTGGTATTTCACATCATTTTATTCCTTACATAATAGAAAGTAAAAGATTGTTTTTATGAAAAAAGCATCTCCACCCCTCGATGGCAGGTGTTCGAGTTCGACATGATCAAAGAGAAGACCTCAGAACAGGTTCACTTCTTCTTCGCCAAGCTGAACTGCCGCCTCTATCGTAAAACCCACAACTCAGTGGAACTGGTTTCGGCCAATCGTCTGTTCGGAGAGAAGTCGTTCGAGTTCAATGAGAACTACCAGAACATCAGTGAGATGGTCTACGGGGCCAAGCTGCTGCCGCTCAACTTCAAGGTGTTTCATCTTTTTACAAAACATCACCGACCAAACAACAACAAGAACCGTCTCGTTTTAATGAGTTCCTTTATTTCGCAGCAGAAACCTGAACTTTCACGGCAGAGGATAAACGAGTGGATTTCGGAGAAGACAAACCACAGGATTAATGACACTTTGCCTGAAGGCTCTGTGAATGGAGATACCATTCTAGTGCTGGTCAATACCATCTACTTTAAGGTAGGTGGAGATGTCTATGTTCCCCTCAAAGTTTCTCAAAATGTTTCGTTCTTGTTTTCTAACAATCTTTTGCAAGAGGAAAGATTTTTCATAGAATCTTTAGGAGGAACAAATGGATGAAGTCTGTAGGGTTTGGTCTCAATAAGACCTGAAGGTAACCCCTTGTTTTCTACCATTTTAATTATCCAGGCAGAACACAGCACCATGAAGTAGTTAAAATGAAGCTTTTACTTTGAGTTTTTTTTATGAATTGATGAAGGAAATCCAGTTTATCAGGTCTATATGGTTTTTTTTTGGTGTCTTGGTTGTGGTACAAATTGAGTTGTAACTTTTTGAAGCTGCATAAAAAATGATTGGGGGACCACAGAGACGTCTAGATTCAAATGGACCAGGTGCTTTAAATGCATATTATGAGCCACACGTCAAACCTACAACCGCATACAAAGTCTTTAAGAACTGAAGAAACACTAAATAACTCCATTACTTCGTAACTACCACAATAACTAGCATCTCACCACAATCCACATGATCACACTTCTGCGTTTTAACACCGTTGCGGAGATCCGGCGTGAATAGCAGAAGATGCTCGACAGCCTTCGATAACAAGTCTTCCAGTGCACATTCCTGAAGTAGCAGGAACGCTCGGAGCGCTGTATTGGCGACTGTTTGAAGGTGATGGTTTGGAAACTTAGATAAATAAAGTGCTTTCTTGTAAACAGAGCAAAGTCTGTTTAGTCTGTTTCAAAGTCAACTTGCTCCTATAATTCCCTCCACTCTTCTCTGAAGATGTTCAACTAGATGTTGGAGTGTGCTTATGGATGATGTTCATCAGCCACAAAGGTGTTCTGAAAGGCAGGTACTGATGTGGGTGAGGTGAGGAGGCCTGGAGTGCAGTCAGCATTCCAATTCCCAATCCCAAAGGTGTTCAGTTGGGATGAGATCAGAGCTTTATAGCAGGCCACTCAAGATCTTCCTCTCCAAAACATGGAAACCATTTAAAAAGTCAAAGTGAATGCAGAATTTTATTATACCGCATCTAAAGACGTCCTGTACAATTAAGTGCCTCCAGATTTGTGGTAACAGTTTGGAAAAGAACCACATATAGCAGGAAAGATCAGGTGTCCCAATACTTTTGGCAATACAGTGTATATCGTATATCATGGACCAGATGTTCAAGATTTAGAGGGCGGGATTTTTATAGTGTGATGGCCACTGGCAGAAATGATCTCCTGTGGCGCTCGGCTGTGCATCGTAGTTGTATGTGTATGTCACCAGTGTTTTATGTAGTGGGTGGTATTTTGGACAGCATTCTCTTTTTAGACACTGTCATTAAAGAGTCCAGCTTCTCCCAAACAACTTCGCTGGCCTTGTCTGTTGTGTCTGTGTGTGCCACTCTCAAACTGCTTCCCCAGCATGTTGATGCAGATGCTCCTCAAAACATGTAGGCATCGCTTTCTTCAACAGTTTAATACACACCTGTGATATGATCCTCGCTACGGCATTTGAAACACAACCACAGGACATGAAAATCTTGCCCAAACGTTCTCTTTTACTTTTCTTGCTAAAGCGTTTGACGTTGTCAATTATCCAGGGCCAATGGAAAAACAAGTTTGACAGACTTAATAGCATGGAGTCCAAATTCCATGTCAGCAAGACACACAGCTGCCCGGTGCAGATGATGTACCAGGAGAACTCGTATAACTTTGGAAAATTCCCAGAGGACAACGTGAAAGTGCTCGAGATGTTCTACAATGGAGAAGGCATTTCGATGATTATTGTTTTACCGGACGACGACGCAGAGCTGACTGAGGTACTCTGATTCAGTTCTTCTTTCTTTCCAAAGACAAAATGTTGTGACTTTTTGATTGCAAGCAGTCGAATGCGTTTTTGCATCATGTTCTATTCCGGCTTCCATAAAGGTGGAGGAAAACCTATCCCTAAAGAAACTCAGTGGCTGGTTGAATGTCATGAAAAGTAAATCAGTGGCGGTGCACTTCCCACGTTTCCGCATAGAGGACAACTTCAGCCTCAAGGAGAAGCTTGAGGCTATGGGCCTCCAGGATATCTTTAGTTCACAGCATGCCAGTCTACCAGGTAAAGTCTCAGTTTCACAAGTCATGCATAAACCTTACTGTGTGATCCATACTGAGAACATAGTTCACTCTGGAATCTGTTTTTCAGGCCTGGTAGCGAGCAATGAGGATGACCTTTATGTCACTGATGCCTTCCACAAAGCTTTCCTTGAAGTAAGTTCCTCCTTCACACCAATTATGGAAGTTTACACAGGTAATGCGCAATCACTGGGTCTCATTTCTCAAGCTGCATAATGAATTGGCAGTCCTGGAAAAACATAGGACAGCCTCTTACAATTCTGGTATATTTATTATTATATATAATATAATTATATATCAGGAACTAAAGAACAGAAATGTGGTCCTCACCCACTTCTACAGACATTTAGCACAACCTTCTTATTTTCACCCTGACTGACAAATCTAACTGCATTTTTTGATGCACTGAAGCAGTGGTCCCCAACTCTGTTTTGCACCACAGACTGGTTTAATGTCAGACAATATTTTCACGGACCGGCCTTTAAGGTGTGGGGGATAAAAACAACAAAATAAAATGATACGACCGCAACTATAAAAACTAAATAATTTAATTATTTTCTAAATATAAAATTAAACGTGAATCCACTGTTTTGTTGTTTGTTCATTTTGCTAGCTTGGGGGTTTAGCGCTAATGTATAATGTGTTAGCAGCCGGAGCAGCCTAAGACATGTGACCGAGGCATTGTGACATGCATCAAGAGTCATAGACAGATGTGGTGGAGAGAATCCGGTAACTTTCTAAAATTAAACATCGTTCAGAATCAGATAATAAATAAAACGGAAATAATTAGGTTATGTATTCTTTCTGTGCGGCCCGGTGCCGGTCCACAGCCCGGGGGTTGGGGACCACTGCTCTAAAGCACTAAGGTGCATTAAATCATGCCAAGAAGAAATGACATCAGCTATGACATCAAAGAAATAACCGTTGAGGTTTATTGGTCTATGAAGGGTTATAAGGCCATTTCCAAACAATTTGAAATTCACAATTCTACAGTGAGACAGAATAAAAATTAGAGACAAAATCAGATAAAGCAACAGGACATTAATCCTAAACACTATCTAATCCTAAATAAGGGGGAAAAAAAATCGAAACTCCTACAGATTCTTTGATTCTAATTTGTTGTTTTTAAATATAGTTTACATTTTATTTAATTATTTGGTGATCTTAGTTTTCCCCAAACAGTTCCTGGAAAATATACATATACATATATTATATATATATATATATATATATATATATATATATATATATATATATATATATATATATATATATATATATATATATATTAAAAAAGCCATTTCGAAATCTGTTGTGTTTTTGAAGTAATTGACTGTTATGAAGTGAACTAAAGTTATAATTTTTTTGTATATAGAAGTTATCTAATCCCACATAACTGTCATTTAGAGCCTGATAACAGCATAAGTGAAGGAAGGGTGTACTTTTTCCCCCTCATGACTACATTTACATTTATGGCATATGGCAGACACGACTTACATTTATCTATTCATACACTTGAGCAGCTATGGGAATTAAGGGCTTTGCACAGGGGCACAGAAATGGCTGCTTGGTGTGGCTGAGATTTGAAATCATGACCTTGAGTTTTAAAGTCCAACCTCTTTGGAATCCAGAAATGTGGTCTTCCATCCAAATCAAGATATTTTGAGAAACACTCAATACAAGGCGGCTGGCTAACATGAAGCTTGATCGAATAGCTTCAAAGCTAATTGACTTAAAGCTAAAGTAATAGCACCCTATAAATGTCAAAAAACGCCTCAGTGAAATTTTCGCAACCAAAGAGGCTCTTCTAAATGTGACCACCATGTTGTTGTTTTCAGCTCTCTGGGAGCTTTGTGTTTTATTGGAGTTTTGTGACCAAACGCACACTTACAGACGGTAGAAATTTATTAGCATATGTGAGCAGTCAGAATAGGGTTGGCCAAAGAAGTTTTACAAATGATTGGTAAAGTAACGAAGTTAATTTAAAAAATATCGCTGGTGGGTACAAACCAAAATACCATCTGCAGGAGAGGGATCAAGTCCTGCATCCTGAACACGAAACATTTATACTTTGCTGGAATTATCAAAAAAAAAACAACCCCCTGCCCTCGACACAACCATTTACACTAGCTTGCCTGTTGCAAATTATTGCATCATACCATCACCTTTATGTCAACCTACTACACTATTACTATTGCACTACTGCACTATAACGGTTCAAGACAACAGGTTGCATGAACATTTTTGCATTTAAGCACCGAACACTGCACATCAATTTTACATTTCAAAAGCTGCGAAGCAAATGGTATATTGTAAGAATATATATTTTTTTCTAAACCAATTTATCAGACGCAATACTAAATCTGATTTTTTTTTTTTTGAGTCACTTTAAAAAAAATGGGTATCAAACTATATTTGTTTGTCATTGGAGTCAAGCTTTCTTTAGTACCATTAGCTTTTATCTTGTACTTTTAAAACGGAATTATAGACCGAAAGACGTGGGAACCACCACGGAGTATTTCATCTGTTCATTTCAACCCACATTATTCACCGAACAGTAGACCTTAATGATAAATCTGTAATGAATAGATATTCGGTGACAGATGAGAATGGGTTCCTTTTGGAATTCGGTTTCTCTCAAGGTTTCTTCCTTATACCACTTCAGGGAAATTTTTCATTCCGCAGTCACCACTGGCTCGCTCATTATGGACAAACTTACACTCCTAAGGAGAAAACTTATAGGCACTAAACCTATACAGTCTTTTACACGACATAAAACCACTAAAGCTGCATTTCATTGTCTATGCACTTGTTTTTAACCAAACCGTACCTATCCTCACACCTCTGGTCATGCCTAGCAGCAAAAACCACAAGGCAGCAAAATCTCATTTCCTGCTGAAGGTTTTGTCAACTGTCAAAACTCTACATACTCGAACCCTAAAATTACTTAGTCTGGAACGAATGCCATCAATCTAATATACCTTTGTTATTACAATATGTTAAATGTCTAAATGTCCCAAGCAGAAGCCCTACATAACATTCAAGCAGCAAAAGATCATTATAAAACCATATAAAATAATAATATTTGACTTTCCTCCAGGTCAATGAGGAGGGCAGCGAGGCGGCAGCAGCTACTGGTATCGTGTTCCACGGCCGCTCCATCAACCTGAACCGCGAGGTGTTCGTTGCCGACCGGCCTTTCCTGCTCTTCATCCGAGAAACCACCATCAACACTCTGATCTTCACCGGCCGTGTTGCAGATCCCTGCTCGAGCAGCTAAGGAGATCCGGATTCACTCATTACTTATGATGAGTGAGGAGTTGATTATGATGAAGGTCTCGATGGAGGTCTTAATATTGTCATGAGGTGTTATGATGGTGTGGCATTTCATTATTCATTACAAATAAAACCAATATCACAAACCGTTGTATGATTATACTGTAACCTATAAAACTGAGTGCTTTCTGGGACAGCGTGATGAAGTGCTTGACCAACTTACACAAGAGTCTACAGTAGGGATGTGCATCGCCATAACTCGAGGCTGATGCGATTCGCATCTCGATGCATAACCAACTATACAATACACTTAAGACACATATGAAGCAGCTACTGATGCGCTACGATTCACCCACGTTATGATGCAGTGCGATCCAATTTCGATTTGATTCAACACCGTGTGATTCGATGCGATGGAAAAATTACGATGCTAAGCAGTATTTAACATGGTACAGATAAGTAAATATATGATATAAAAGTGAACTAAGTGCCTTCTGACTTCTAAAGCACGGCACTTTCACAAACAGGTCTTTGTATTTCAATAAAAAATAAAAAAAACAGACGTTCTTTTCCTGTTGTCTCCAGGAAGTTACAGCTCTACCTCTGCCATGTTAATCTGTATTCTATATGAGTCTCAGGACACGCCTCGGTCTCCGTAGTGTTGTGATACGTCATATTCACGTAGCAGCAGCGGTGCTGAGAGAATGCACTCGAGAACCAGTTCGGTGAGGAGAAATCGATCTACAATCTATTAAATATTAGTCACAAATCATTGGTCACTTTCTAAATAATAAAAGTATAGCGCATTTACTGAGAATTATATATACATAACTCATTTTTACCAATGCAAATGCACAAAAAAAACGAATTGCAATACAAATGCCAACTTTTATGCCGATGCACCGTGCAAATCACTGAATCTCACCAGCAATGGTCTACAGTGTGTGATGTTCCACCCCTGCCAGAATCCACAAACCTGATAATACCTACGTGAACTATCGAAGGATGAAGAACTTTACGTTTTCTAAGAACATTTCACTTACTCTCGCTGTTACCATGGTGTAAAAAAGCGACAAAATCAGTGTCCAATCAAGCTGAAGGAGAGACGTACTCAAACAAACCGCTCCAAACTGGTGAAACACGTAAAAATCATCAACTTGTACATTCGCCACAGTTCACCAAATGAAAAACTCAACCGTTTTCTTATCCTCAGCCAAGCAATGGTTACATAAATTACAATAGTGTGTGTGTGTGTGTGTGTGTGTGTGTGTGTGTGTGTGTGTGTGTGTGTGTGTGTGTGTGTGTGTGTGTTTGAAGCCAAAAACACAGCAACAAACCACTTTTCTGTATATTTTGCAGTTCAATTACATTTACGGCGTTTGGCCTACGCTTTCATCCAGAGCAACTGCAAATTTCTCTCATTACTCTTAAGGGTCTAACAAAAGCAGATTGGTGGTACTGGGATTTAAACTCATGACCTCCTGTTTAGAGGACAAAGTCCTAATCACTGCTACGACTTTGACATTTTATGAGACGAATTAGAAACATTTGCACAATATGGAGAGGAGTTGTGGTATTGTATGAAGAAGTCTGGTGTGTCAGAAGTATGCGAGGGTGGTGCAGGACATGTATGAGGACAGTGTGACAGCAGTGAAGTGTGCAGTAGGAACGACAGACTGGTTTAAGGTGAAGGTTGAACTGCATCAAGGATCGGCTTTGAGACCTTTCCTGTTTGCAGTGGTGATGGACAGGTTGACGGACGAGGTCAGACAGGAGTCTCCCTGGACTGTTTGCGGATGATATTGTGATTTGTGGTGAGAGTAGGGAGCAGGTTGAGAAGAGCCTGGAGAGGTGGAGATATGTGCTGGAGAGAAGGGGAATGAAAGTCAGTAGGAGTAAGACAGAGTACATGTGTGTAAATGAGAGGGAGGGCAGTGGAGTGGTGCGGCTGCATGGAGAAGAAGTGGAGAAGGTGGAGGAGTTCAGGTACCTGGGGTCAACAGTGCAAAGTAATGGAGAGTGTGTTAGAGAAGTGAAAAAAACATGGATAGAGAAGAGTGATAGCAGGAGTGATTTGTGATGGAAGAGTATCTGCAAGAGTGAAAGGGAAGGTTTATAGGACTGTTGTGAGACCTGCGATGTTGTATGGATTAGAGACAGTGGCATTGAGTAAAAGACAGGAGGTGGAGCTGGAGGTAGCAGAGCTGAAGATGTTGAGGTTTTCGTTGGGAGTGACGAGGATGGACAAGATTAGAAATGAGTTTATTAGAGGGACAGCGTATGTTGGATGTTTTGGAGACAAGGTGAGGGAGGCGAGATTGAGATGGTTTGGACATGTGCAGAGGAGGGACATGGGGTATATTAGTAGGAGAATGCTGAGGATGGAGCCACCAGGAAGGAGGAAAAGAGGAAGGCCATGGAGGAGGTTCATGGATGTGGTGAGGGAAGACATGCAGGTATTCGGTGTGAAAGAGGCAGATGTAGAGGACAGGGGGGTATGGAGACAGATGATCCGCTGTGGCGACCCCTAATGGGAGCAGCCGAAAGAAAAAGAAGCCTAAAAGTAACAAGATCAGAAAGTCTCAGAGTTACGATGCTTTGGATTTTTCCATCTTACGATGACCATTCAATATGACAAAAATTGTACAAATATTTTTGCGAGGCAGGCAAATGTAGCAGCGAACGTTCACTCGCGAACTGCCACAGATATATACTGTAGTTTATAAAGTGTGACTATAAATTGCTCAGTTTTTCTAAATGATATAATGTACAGTGTTAAATTCTGGGTATAACATCAACAAATTACGGTATACTACCGTGACCATGTCTCAACTTACAAATTACGGTTGAATAAAATTTTTACATTTCAGGGAGTTCATCATAAATAGATCATAAATGCTGTTTTTGATACCGAATGATAAATTATATAATTACAGAATATCATGAGAAAACAAAAGTATGCAGTACACATTCACTAATGATAAAAAAAAAAAAAAAAAAAAAAAAAAAAAAAAAAAAAAAAAAAAAAAAAATTTTGATTCAATATGCAAAGTGGACACAATTTTTAACAAACCACCCCCCCCACACACACACACACAATCATTGGCATTTTTTTGTCAAAAGCAATAAATACGAAATGATGCAATGTGGAAAAACATTTATAAAGTGAGTGATGGCCAAGTTTTATTCCAAATAAACGTAATAAAATAGAAAGAAAGAAAGAAACATGCACTGGAGCTTGGATTAAAACAAGTTTATTTTCCATGTTAGAAATGTTGGATATTTTTTTTTCGATCACACAACGTGGGCTTCGTATAATCAGGCGTTTATAGAATATTGTAATAAATCCTTCACAGTTAAACACTTAAAGTGCTTTATTTTCCTTTGTAAGAGAAATGAATTTCAAATCTGCTAGTGAGGAAGAAAGAAAACAGTGGTTGTGAAAAGAATCGTTCACATTATATATATATATAAAAATCACTAATAAATCACACGTATTCGCTGTACCTTTTTTTTCCGAAAGGGAAAGCAAAAAGTCTGATTTGCAATTATTTGTGTTTTTTTTTTCTTCTTCTTACATTATATTACTTTCAAGAGTTTCAGCAATATTCTGGTTATTACAATAAATGTCTAAAATCTTTTAAATATTTTGTGTAATCGAGGTCTAATACACTACTAATCATTTTTAACTTAAAGGAATCCAGAGTAAAATACTTTTTTTTTTTCCTCTTGTTTTTTTTTTTTTTTTTTTTTTTTTACAATATGCTTAATTTTATGTTAATGTAAAATAAAAGATTTAACATATGCTAGAGAGTAACATGATCGAGACGGACGTAGAAAAATCTTTAGAGACTATATTGCTTTCAGGACATGAACAATATAGCAAGACAAAAAGGAGGAGGGGAAAAAAAAAACAAAAACAAACAAAAAAAGTCATATTTTGGCATATATTGGTGCAATAGGTTTAAATGACTGGAAACATTCTTATAAACAGACTAATGTTTTCGCCATCGCAAATGACAAAAGACATGCAAATCAAAGTAACTTTTCAAACCGAGTCAAAGACCCCCACCCTACCCACCCCCCCTCGGAAAACGTGAGGCTGCCAAAAAAAACAAAAACAAAAAAAAAAACAGAGGATAAAACATCTCCTGTGCAGCGTCACAAATCAACAGTGTTGCTGTTTTCGTTTGGAGAAGAAAAGGAAAAAAAAAAATTTGCAATCGACTCGTCTTAATATGTTCCCTGTACAAAATAATCGAAGAGACGAGACAAGACTGAACAAATCTGTCTGATATGGCTCAGCACTGTCGTTCAGTGTTCACAGGGTGTCGTTTTTTTCTTCTTCCTCTTATAAAACACTTAGTAGAGACATGCAACTGAAACTTCACAAGCTTACTGTTTAAATAACTGAATCTGAGGTAAGTGGAGTTGTTGAATGAGGAGCTGCAAAAAAGAATTCAGCGCTTTTTTTCCTCCGCAACAATAAACACATTTTTATTTATTTATTTTACACGGAACACAGATTCTCGCAGGTCGCGTTATTGTGTGATCGCATTTGTTTATCAGACTTCGATACGCCATATGCGGTACCCTTTTCTGGCCACAAGCTTCGGAATCCTGTTTGCTGTAATAGTCGAATTTGTCGAGCAGTATCTAATTAATTATCGGTTTCGTGACCCCTCTGAGTTTTATTATTCTCATCCCATGTCCACGGTTATACACTTTTGTTTGAAAACGCATATTTCTCTCTCTCCGTTTTGGCCTTGCGTTCGCAACGAGTTGGCGTTTTTGGTCGCCGAATATGCATCTTTTGGAAAAGGATACATCTGAAAACCTTTCGAAACACTACAGGGACGTGAGCATTTGTAGACGTTTTGGTGTGGATGAGCAACTTTTCGGCGAATCGGCCGAAAACGAAAAGTATGTCACGAAAACACCATTTTCTAATTTCGTGTAGACGAGGCCCGAGACTCGGATGCTCCGTTGTGTCGTACCCTATATTCTGGACACAAGCTTTAGAATCCTGTTTGCTGTGATGTATAACTAGATACTGCTTTTATTGTGCACACCATCGTATCATTAGACTCAGCCGTATGTTGTATGTTTTTCTGGCCACAAGCTTCAGAATCCCGTTTGCTGGAGAATCTGCTTGACAAGTTTTTATCATTAGTTTCAAACTCGGATGCTTCGTATGTTGAACAGACCTGCGTATGCGATCATCTGCCTGGCTCTTTGCACTGCAGTGGATTTACATGAGGGGTAAAAAACATTCGAACACTGATTTTAAAAATCGCTTTTCTCCGCTTCGAAGTAGAGAATTCGTGCTCTCGCTTGCTGATCAATCTCTCTAGTATGAGCTAGGAGGCTGAATCCCGAGACTGAAGCAGTCTTTGCTGTTTGCGTGCAGTCAGTCAGTCAGTCCAAAACCACACTGCCTATGTGTGATTTCCTTACGTTGTCAAGGTCACGCTTAGAGCATGTTGTTAGCTTGGCGTGTTGTAACCAAGCAGATCTTTGGCCTGATCATCTGTATGGCTGGTTGCTTTTTTTTTTAAAAGCATTGAAATTGAAAACACACGAACGCGATAACGTGGGAAAAAACTAAACCGTCTCGCCGGAGTTGGAAAAAAAGTGCGCTGAAATTTTCTGCAACAGCTCAAAGTTTTTTTTTTTGAGACGTGAAAAACGTGTAACACTGTGGAGTGTGCGTTTAATACAGAACGCTTGTTCAGTCGATGCCATCGATCTGCAGTAGCTGTGCTGATTAGAGATTTTTAAATAGCACTAGTATTTACATGTGTTTCTTCTACATGATTAAAGCCTTCAAAACAAACGACAGGAAAAAATAAATGATAGTAAAAGTCAGAGAAAAAGAAGTAACTAGAGCCTGGTTTAACCCCCGGAAAAAAAAAAAAAAGCCATTAAGAATTTTTTTTTTTATATAAAACCTGGATGGATATGAAGAGATACTGCACATTAGTATTAGCCCTAATATTGTACACTTCCTGCAACTTGAAATGTTCGATCGTACTTTGCGTTTGACTGAACGGGAACGAAACGCGAGCGCACACGCGTCTGATACGTGTCGTCACGGGTCACTAAAACCGCCGCCCTGCCACGATAGGACTTTCTAATATATAAAGCAATATGGAATAAACCTGCTCGGATCACATCGCTAGGTTATGAGGTTATGAATATTATAATAAGTTGTGATCTACATCGGCTGTTCAAGAGGTTGCACTGGAGTATAAAGAGAGCGGCGGCGTCGACGTGCTCTCCGTTAACCTGACGTGACGCACGCCGACGCCACGCCGACGCACAGTTTTTTTCGTAACAGTTTCGTGTTGCTACTGCTTCTGAGGCCTGAACTCACGGAGAGATGCTCGCGGGTCGCCATTTTCTGCTGCACTTGTGAAAGTAACGTGAGGTCCAAGACAGTCGAAATAAACGGCTTTCAGTGAGGAGAAGTAGAGTAAACATCCAGAAAAGGAGAAAATGAAATCAAATGGACAGAGTTCCTGATATCGTTCGAAAAAGAGGTGTTGACCTGTATTCACGGAAGAGACAGAAATAACGGTAGAAAAGTCTTGAGGAGTCCTGAAAGTTTTTTGTTTTTCCCAAGAGGATAATAAGAGGTGCATTCCATTCAAAATAATCAGTAGCTGTCTCTCTTCTAGGCTCTTCCCTTTCATTAGGGAAGGAGGAAAAAAAATATATATAACAAATGGTCACAACCATATGTGTGATTCACAGCCTTAAAGAAAAAAACAAATAAAATTCACCATCATCCTTTCATCCATCCATCAAAAGGGCTTGCACGTTGACCAAAGCTTTTCTTTCCTTTCACCATATTTTCAAAATACAAAAAAAAAGTTGTCTCTATATGCATAAGTGATATATAATTAAATATTTTAAAAGGACCCCCCACCCCCAACCCCCCCAACACACACACACACACACACACACACACAATCTATCTCTTAAGTGCCGGATGTAATCTCTCTCTCTCTCTTTTTTCTCTCTCAAAATGTATCATATTTTCCTCAGCCCTTGCACTGACTGTCAGAGGTATAAACATCTACAATACGTTTCTGTTCCTTTGGTTCCCGAGAGCTTCTGTCACTTGAAGTCGAATCATAGCACCAGCTGGCAACATCTGCTCAAAACAAAGCAAACAAACCAAAAAAAACCAATAACAAATAAAATAATAATAAAAATCGACTCCACATTTAAAGTGCTCTCCTCTGATTAAATCCTAATCTCACAGTCATTCCGAGGCATTTCGGAAAAAAAGAAGAAGATCGCAGACGTGCACGTGTCCTGCATTTGGTTCCATCGCATCCGGACGTCTTTTCCCCCCCTCGCCGTAAAAACTTTCTTTTACCAACGAAACGAAATCCCATCCTGCCGACTCGAAACGTGCTCCATCGGTGTGAGAGCGAGAAGAAAAAAAAATCTATACATATCACCTCATAGTTCATTATTACAACAAGGAAGAAAAAAAAAAACAGTCAAATATAGAAACAGAAAGAAAAGCAACAAATAAAAAAAGAAACCTTTAAACGTGAAACTGAGTTGAGTGCATCCACCAATCTGTGTGTAACAGATCTGTATTGCGTAGTGATGAGGGAGAGGTAACTGAGTGGTACTGTAGCTTATCTGAGGTTGAACACTTTCCTGTTTTTCTATAGTACTGTGTTAATTTTATTCAGCAGCTGGAGTTGGAGTATGGGAATGAAAAGGAATTGAATCGTTTGCTGTTTCCACCCTCCACATTCAAATATCAGTCTTATCGCTGTTTTCAGAATGTGCGAAATGCGAAAATTCATTAGCTAAGCTCTTTTTTTTTTTCTTTTTTCAACTAATTGCAAAGTAAATATTTATGACAAAGCCAGGTTGGCACTTAGAAACAAAACTAAACAAATTAGGGATCTGGAGCATTAGAGCTTTAGATCAGACCTGAGGGGCCCTAACGAAGAAAAACAGAACCCGTTTTTCTAGCCTAGCTATAGCTGGGGAGCAGCAGCGTGTCAAACCCCAGATCAATATGTTAAGATTGTCTCAAGGCAAAAAAAAAAAAAAAAAAAAAAAAAAAAAAGTTTTTTTTTTTTTTTATGAATCACCATCTGGCACAGAGAAGTTTGGCAATTAGTTGAACACAATTCGACCAAATCATAACACATCGTCTCTTTGTCCTGAATCCTGAAGCGTTTGTTAAAGTTGTACAAAAAATACAAAAAAGGAAAAAATAATAAAAAATAAAATTCGCCTGTAACACATTAAAAAAAGACAGGAAATGGGGGAAAAAAAAAAAAATAAAATGAAAAGGTAAATATAAACCAACAGAAATAACTGCATCCAGTGGTGTGTGAGGTTGTTGGAGTGTGGCTTGTCTTCATTTGTTGAAGTAACGGTTCAGTTTGTGCAACTGAAGGTAGATGCGGTTTAAAGCGCATTTGTTATTTATTCATAAATACCTAATCGCTATTACTCCGGTTTAGTTTTATAGCAAACGGTCTGAGCGTATTGTTGTGTCGTCTTGTTTACTTACTTACAGTTGAAAGAACGTCTAAGAAACAAAGATTAAAATACCCACCAATTCGTCGTCCGAATATTTTTCAGCCTGACAGCAGCTTTTCAAGCTTTTTCAGCTCCGTCGGCTCTTGCGCATGCTCGTTGTCGACTGGCTTCGAGAAAATTGCTTTTTTTTTTTGGTCGTTTTCTTTTTTTTTTTTCATACTCAAAGCCTCAAAATGTTTCTCCTCGCCCACCGTGCGTTGTATCGACCCCGATCCCTTCAATCGGGTCCAGTGGTGGAGACGGACGGTTGGATCCCCTCGCCGAAAGACGACGCTCCCCCTCTGGCTCCTGCGCCGGTTCCTCCCTCTGACTCGTCGTCGTCGTCGTGCTGAGCGCGGCGCGGCGTGGCGGCGTTTACGTTGGCGTTGTTGACGTTATTGTTGGTGGTGGTGGTGGTTTCAGGAGAGGCGCTGTGAGAGCCCTCGTGCGGCGTGCAGCCCGGGTGGTTCTTGCGGAAATGCTGGTTGAGGATGGCTTGAAAGGGGAAGCTTTTGCCGCAGACGTGGCAGTGGAAGGGCTTGTTGCCGGTGTGCTTGCGGATGTGGTACTCCAGCTGGTCCTTGCGCGTGTACTTTTTCCCGCACATGCGGCACACGAACGGCGTGATGCCCATGTGCAGGCGCATGTGCCGGTCCAGACTGCCCTTCTGGTTGAAGGATTTGCAGCAGTAGATACAGGTGAGGCGGGGGTTGTAGCGGAACCAGCGATCGCCCACCTGCTCACGCAGATACTCCTCGTACCCTCCCACGTCAAACACAGCTGCTTCCTCTGCCTGCAGGAAAGAAGAAAAAAGAGCTCTTATTTGTACGCTGAAAAAGCACACGCCTGACATTTTCTTTCCATTTTGCACTTCGAATGGCACAGATGCAGGTGCCATTAATGCACCAAATTCAGTAGAATAGCATTTAAACAATGAAGAGCTGAGTGAGGAGTAGGGTTGAACACTTTTCAAGACTGGAAACTTTCCATGGGAATGAACTGGGAATTTACAAAAATGCAGATTAGTCTATAACAGGAAAGTTGTAAAAAAAAATTTTTTTTTTATTTATAATTAATTAATTAAAACTTGCATGATCGTCCTGCTTAAACCAACTAGATTTGAACCAGGTTAAGATGGACTTCTGATCAGAAGGTCGTGAGTTCAAATCCCACCACCACTGAGCGGCCCTTGAGCAAAAGATCGCAAACAATTTGACACCAATTTTGTTCCAGGATTTGTGAAGGGGGCAGAGGCAAATTCAAAAGCGAGACTATAATCTGGGAATGAGGCTCGTGAGCCAGGTAACGGAAAAAAAAGCGATACAAAAACGAACAATGGGACATTACAAAAAATACCAGGATGGTGCTGGAGCTGCCTGGGACAAGAGGCTTGAGAGTTACGCCTGAACACTGAACCCAAATCACTGTAGAAAAATGTTTGAAAAGAAATCGCCATAACGACATGGAGGAGGCATCTGAAGGGCGCCTCCCCCAACAGCCATGGACTAGAGCCAAGCTGAAGGGGCTCATCAGTGTTTTATATGTTCCTATAGTTCCTCAGCCTGACCTCAAGCTGAGAATACTTGGCAAAACCAGACGGCTTAGACCCACGTCATGGCAGCATGCGTGTGGTTTTTAAATAGTGATAAAATGATAAAAAAGAAGCCGCTGTTAACAATAGACCTCTATGACAAAGTGTGTATTGCTGTACTATAGGGTGGTGTTATCCTCACAGTCAATTATTAATAATTAACAGGCATTTGGTATCTGACCCCCAGCCCAAATGCAATCCCTGTTGTGCAATATCTCATCAATGACGAGATACAGCCTCATCATTGATGAGTTGCAACAGCGTTCTGGCAGCTTGATCCTGATGAGTTCATTGCAGTCATTTTGTGTTGGTATGGGGGCCAGATGGAGGAGAAGGTGGGCCAACATTGCGCCATTACTCATTCACTATGCAGGGAAAGATCTCCTACCGCCAGCACACAAGCAAAAAGGGGAGCGTGGTATCACCCAGTGGAAAAGGTAAAGGCTTTCAAAGACGGCCTGATCTTATTGAGGGGGGACAAGAGTACTCTAGGGCAAGTCCAGACTTAGAGGGAGAAACCAGATACCCTGTTCTCTAGCAAATGTTCCCCCACCCATAGATGAAATGCACAACTATGATTTGGGAATTTTTTCTTTACACATGAACTAGCAGTAGATGAAGTCCGTTTAAAAAAAATATAAAACTGTTATGTTAAAAACCTAAACAAGATCAGGAACAAGAATAGAATGTGTGAATGTGTTCCTTAGACCTTCTACAGGCTTTAAATAGAATATGCAAAAACTGCCAGTGAAGATGAGAGCCAGATTAGCGCAAAGCTGTAAAACTGAAGCAGTGGAGATGCAGATGTCTGGTACCGGCAGCAGTCCTCAGAACTTGGGATGTACCTATAAAAATCGAGAAATTGTAACAACAAACAATAACCTCATACCCTTATTTATGACACTGCCACTTGTAAATAAGCTATCTATGCACTTCTGGTTAGATGCTAACTGCATTTCATTGGCTCTGTACATGTACCCTGCACAATGACAATAAGGTTGAATCTAATCTAATCTAATCTAATCTAATCTAAACAAAGCCTGCACTGAACTCGGGACAACCAAATGTACACGGCGGTATAAAATAAAAATGGTTCTAACTGACGTGTGTTACCACGTCTGCGATTTTATCATGGACAGCAAGTCATCGTGTCGTTGCGATGCTACACCGCTTCGTTCGAGGTGTTTCGGGTTGTGGCACACGCGCTTTGAGAGCGGAAGAACATCGATAAAAGACGACGAAAGATCAAGAAAACCTTCAACGAGCTCAACCCCAAAAATGTCGAAAACCTTCAGTAACTTGTGCATGATGATCGTCGGAGAACGATCCTCGAGATCACACTTCCGGAACCACCCTGCTCGCCAGATTTGGCCCCTGAGGGCTTCCTCTTCCTGAAGACCAAGATCCGGCTCGTAATTCGCAGAAGGTGCTTGTAACGTTTCGTAAAAAAGGAGACTTCCAGGACACATTCCAGAAGTGGCAGGAACGACGAGAGAACTGTATTGCTGTGCAAAGGGATCTATTTTGAAAGCAAAGTGATGGCGTGTAAACGTAGATAAATAAAGTACTTCTTGTAAACAAGGCTATACTTGAAACGTTTGGATACCACCTCACACGTGGGAAGGACGGATGATGCTCCTCTGGAACCATGGATTTAGAATTCCTCGAATTTGAACCCAAAGACCCTTCACCTATATTTTGCCATAGACCAATAGAAGTCCCTCCTGCCAGAAGCTATTGAATACAGATGAAATCTGAAACTTCTCTAAAACCCCCTTGTACAGTATAAAAGATGTTTTTCATCTGACAAAGCTTCTTCTGTCTGACTCATTGCACAGAAACTTGCCAAACTGCAAACTCTTGTTTCTTCAGACTATGCCTTTGCCTATGATTATTATGTCTGCATGTGTTTTGACCCTGCCTTGGACTCAAACCATGAATTTTTCGAAGTAGAAGAAGGGGAAAAAAAAGGCATAAATAAAACTATTCAGAGATTCCATCCGACCACTTTTGGCTCACGGCATCGTAATGCCACTTAGCAAGCAGATTTCAGCTTTCCCTGTGTTATTAAAAGGGGCCACAGACATTACCAAGCTTGCAAATGAAATGCGTCTTGCCTGGTTTTTAAGGTGTTTATGACTAAATGACTTTGGGACGACTCAACCAAACGAAGCCAGAGGTCCTCACCACAAAGGTATGGTTTCACTGCAGGTATTCACTGCAGGCAAATCGGACCAAATAAGCGTTTAACAAACAAAAGATCTATTGATGACAGGAGTAGAATCAGATGTGCTCCTTGTTGGGGTTTCAAGATACCCGGAGAACCCTGGTGTTTAAGCACAAATCGTTCCGGCACGCTTTGTAAGATGATCAGCAAAACCACACACACACACACACACACACACACACACACACACACACACACACACACACACACACACACACACACACACACACACACACACACACACACACACACACACACACACACACACACACACACACACACACACACACACACTTTATTTTGTGAAACCAAAAATGATACCGAGCCCAACATTGTTAAAGCCACACTCATGCATGAGGCGAGCTCTCGTTACACAGAAACAGACGAAGATGTTACAGAGTGAACGAGTGCAAAACGAAACTACTGTTACGCTTCAAGCCGTTCTGATTATTCACATTCTGTTACAGAGAAGATACGACTGGTTCTTTCTTTTCACTCCAGAAACAGATGTATATTAAAACAATATCTGAATAAATAAACCTCATTCACATCAACACTTTTTTTTTTTCCCAAGGCGTAAGTGCTTTCATGTTGATTCACGTTATATGTACCATGTTACAGCTATTAGGTCATGTGATCTATACACGAGTCTCCTTTTACCTGAGAACTCGGATGCCTCTGATCGTCCACTCTTCCTGGAGACTCGCTTTTGGCTCTGGGTCTTTCCGCCATCACCACCACGCTGCCTGTTGGGCTGAACCTGATACACACAGTAAAGCTGCAATTAACTTTTTATTTTAGAGTGAATTGGTAGAAGAGGAGGCTCTAGTTCTAGCAAATCAGATTCTCATTTGACCTAAAAAAATTTTTAAATAAATCTATAACAATTTAAAGAAGCACTGCTTATTTCCCAGGGCTGCTACTCACTTCAAAGGCAGTCATGTGATTTTCCTCTCTTAAAACACAAGATTATACTGTAAATGGCTCTGTTTTTCTAAATGAATTTGTTCAATTATTAACAAATTCATAAAATGTTTCCCACCCACTACTATGTGCCATGATGAAGAGATAATCAGTGTGATTCACTCACTGGTTATAATGTTATGTTACGCCTGATCTGTCTATATACACACATATACATGCTTCAGCATTACCAAGTCTTTTGACTGAAACCTTCTCACACACACACACACACCTCTCAGACTCGCTGAAGCTGCTGGACGGCTGAGAGCTTTTGGCTCTGGAAGCGCCAGTAATGAAGCTCTCCTGCACCAACGTGCTGCGCCCCGAGGTGTCGATCATCACTGTGGGCCCTTCCTCTGTCCCGCTTCCTTCCTCCGCTGAGGCTTGAGTCTCTGCCCCCATCCACTCCTCCATGCGCTCGGTCTTGATGCGCAGGCCTTCCACAACGTGCATGGTCTCATCCCTGCTCCTCTCCATGTCAGGCCCTGCCTCCACATACCACTGGCCCGCCCGGTTAATGCGCAGGATGGGCTCGTTCACTGCACCTACAGCTTCGGGCCCGAGCCCGCTGTGCTCGACGATCTGTGGGCTCATGGACTCCCCGGGCGGACTGACCTCTCTGATCTCGCTCACTTCCATCACCCCGCTAGCGATTCCGTGTGCAGCCAGGACCCTTGAAGCGCCATGCCTGGGGCTGAGCGAACGCGAGGCGCCTCTCTCGGCCTCGATGGTCCGTGCCGTTCCCCGGCGTCCACGCAGCTCGTCCTCT
This sequence comes from Silurus aristotelis, assembly GCF_946808225.1. Lineage (NCBI taxonomy): Eukaryota > Metazoa > Chordata > Actinopteri > Siluriformes > Siluridae > Silurus > Silurus aristotelis. Next base: position 24,419,783 of record NC_139586.1, on the reverse strand, counting down.
ACGTCAGCCAGGCTGATCTTAAAGTGAATCCCCTCCAAAATCTGTGTGCAGCGGTCGATGATGTGCTGCATCTGCAGGAAGCTGGCGGCCGTCAGGTAGCTGATAATGTCGGCCAGCTGCAAACAAAGGCGGCCCGTGTAGCAAAACGAGAGGAGCTGCTCGAACACCGACGGGTTGCGGATCACCGACAGGGACACGGTGCTCATCTCGCTCAGCGACATGTGGTCCCGGAAATAGGGTGAGCTAGCAGCCAGGACCACCTTGTGGGCACGGAAGCTCTGGCCTTGCACGTTCACAACGATGTCGCATAGCCGGCCCTGTATACGCAGCTGGTTCAGGTGGGACAGGACCGAGTTGCTGAAGTCCGGGATGTCCAACTGAATGCTACCTGCTCGCTCCATGTGACCTGCACTGTACAAAAATAAAATAAATAAATAAATAAATAAATAAAAGGAAAAAAACCCAGCAGGTTTGAGATCAGATTTAATGAGACGACATCGAACATTGCTGTGCATGACAGAGATTACGGGGGACATACAATCTTACTTACTACAATCCTTCTTTATAACACCAGCGTGTTTATTAAAAAGGAAACATCATAGCTCACTAGTTTATCTTCAGAAAAGTCCTTCTGTCCAGATGCAGGTAAGGTATTTTGTAAGCTCCACCTGCTCATCTCCTTCACTCCACCTGATCTTCTCCTTCTCTCAACCTGATCTACTTCACTCCACCTGATCATCTCCTTCACTTCACCTGATCATCTCCTTCTCTCCACCTGATCTACTTCACTCTACCTGTTCTTCTCCTTTTCCTTCACTCCACCTGATCTTCTCCTTTTCCTTCACTCCACCTGATCTTCTCCTTTTCCTTCACTCCACCTGATCATCTCCTTCACTTCACCTGATCATCTCCTTCTCTCCACCTGATCATCTCCTTTACTCCACCCGATCTTCTTTATCTCCTTTACTCCACCCGATCTTCTTTATCTCCTTTACTCCACCCGATCTTCTTTATCTCCTTTACTCCACCCGATCTTCTTTATCTCCTTTACTCCACCCGATCTTCTTTATCTCCTTTACTCCACCCGATCTTCTTTATCTCCAGCTACACTTCACCCGATCTTCTTTATCTCCAGCTACACTTCACCCGATCTTCTTTATCTCCAGCTACACTTCACCCGATCTTCTTTATCTCCAGCTACACTTCACCCGATCTTCTCCAGCTACACTTCACCCGATCTTCTCCAGCTACACTTCACCCGATCTTCTCCAGCTACACTTCACCCGATCTTCTCCAGCTACACTTCACCCGATCTTCTCCAGCTACACTTCACCCGATCTTCTCCAGCTACACTTCACCCGATCTTCTCCAGCTACACTTCACCCGATCTTCTCCAGCTACACTTCACCCGATCTTCTCCAGCTACACTTCACCCGATCTTCTCCAGCTACACTTCACCCGATCTTCTCCAGCTACACTTCACCCGATCTTCTCCAGCTACACTTCACCCGATCTTCTCCAGCTACACTTCACCCGATCTTCTCCAGCTACACTTCACCCGATCTTCTCCAGCTACACTTCACCCGATCTTCTCCAGCTACACTTCACCCGATCTTCTCCAGCTACACTTCACCCGATCTTCTCCAGCTACACTTCACCCGATCTTCTCCAGCTACACTTCACCCGATCTTCTCCAGCTACACTTCACCCGATCTTCTCCAGCTACACTTCACCCGATCTTCTCCAGCTACACTTCACCCGATCTTCTCCAGCTACACTTCACCCGATCTTCTCCAGCTACACTTCACCCGATCTTCTCCAGCTACACTTCACCCGATCTTCTCCAGCTACACTTCACCCGATCTTCTACAGCTACACTTCACCCGATCTTCTACAGCTACACTTCACCCGATCTTCTACAGCTACACTTCACCCGATCTTCTACAGCTACACTTCACCCGATCTTCTCCTTCTCTTCACTTGATCTTCCACCTGAAATTCTGTAAAGCTGTCTGTTGTGAAAAGCGCTGTAGAAATACACTTGACTATTTTGTTAGTTTAATAGTTCCATCGTGCGACTGCTCTATGAGTGAGCTCTCACACTGCACTTCACAAGTCTTCTGATTTTTTTCAGTAATAGTAATGAACGCCTGAGTCCTGAGTTTCATGTTTTTAACGAGTCCGAATCAGATTTTAATGTCACATACGCATTCATACAGAATACGACGCGTAGTGAAACGCCTTTTACGGCTGTCCGACATGTAAGTAGAAGTGGAATATAAAAAAAATAGACAGAATTAATGAAAACAAAGTATAAATGTATAAATAAAAGCATAACCATAAAGTAAAAAAATGTTGTGTATATTTGTATACTTATATGTACAGAGAATGGGTCTGGATATGACATGAGATATTGAGAGTTTTTCTCATAAAACCAGGATTTTAACAACTAATCGATAATAAAATTCTTTGTGGATGAATGGCGTTATCGATTAGCTGGGCTGCTCAAGCTACGTGTTAGCGTCAGTAAGAGAACACAGCCGCTTGCAGTTCAGGGTCAACCGGCAGCAGGAAAAAATGTGTGTCCCAAGTCACAGATGAAAGAGAACCTTCAGCACACAGTAAACAAAAACTGTAGCATGTGAAAATGGAACAGTTTAATGAAATGCACAGTCGCACTGGATCTGTTCTGCAGTCATTCCCGGGTATCAGGTCGCGCAATCGGGCGCAAAACGGTGCGCACATACACAATCTAAAATAAACAATAACAGCAGCAGTAAACGATAATATTTTTAGTCACTGTTGTGGTTTTTAGCGAATGCTTATGCATTTGTACACCAATTAATATTTGCTTCTTTATTTTAATAGTATTTATTTTTTTTATAAATATAGTATTTGTTTACTACAACAGTGAACTTCTGTTTTCAAAGTTGCTGCGACTTCACTACGTTTAAATGCTTGGTTTTTCCGATATTTGCATATTTAATTTATGCAAATATCATTCACTCATTATGCAAAATTTTATTAATGATATATTCTAGATGCTTATATCGTCACAACTGAACAAGTGTACAAAAAATGATCAAAACAATGTTGAATTATAGTTCAATAATATGTATATTATAGATATTATTTTAAGCTGCGTGTCCATTCGCCAGCTGCAATTATCTTTAAAAACAATACAAATGATGATTTACACGAATTGCTTCACTTTGAATACTCAAATGTTCGGGGTTTTTTTCAGTGTACACTTGAATACAATTTTGTACATAAATACCCTGAATTAGAATTCTAGATAGTTATAATAAGCAAAACATCTTTAAAAAAAGTAAAAAAAAAACAAACAACAATCGTTCGGAAAAATAACTGATTAATCGATTATCAAAATAAAGTTTGCAATCTCTCTGCATAGATCGTAATTTGTTCGTAAAATGAACCCATAATTGCTTCTTTTCCACTCAACACAACTGAGATCTCACGCTCATCAAACAAATTCCTGTGTCTTAGCAAACTAATTTAACCTCAGAAAAAGTAACTGTTTTGTAGTTTCAGCATCCGTCACTATGACTGCTCGATTACTGAGCGCTCACATTGTGCTGTTTTCTTATCTGGCTATTGTTCGCTCATAGTAATGAACCTATAAATGAATTAATTTTGTAAACTGGGTCCATAATTTCTCTTATCTAATGCAAGACAAAGCACACAGAGTACATGGCCATCAAACATCAGGAAACTAAATCCTGCAGATCTGTTTCGGTTATCGTCTGATACTCAACGCGCTGGTATCGGTATCGCGATGCACATGATGAAAGTAGTATCGGTGCACCTTTGATTAGGAACTCCATGCGTTCAACATTAACACGAGTAAGACAAGACAACTCTTTCACACACACACACACACACACACACACACACACACACACTTACTGTCTTACCTTTTCTTAATTTCAAGATGAAACTCCGTAGTTTTTCGGCACTTGGACGTTTTATGGCTACATATGATTTGAGCCGAGATTATTTGTTATTTGTAGTGAGAACACTCAGGCTTGCATAGATGAGTGTGAACACTGAGCGGTGTGAGGCTGCTGCTGAGCCCAGGGCCATGTCGGTGCAGCTCGGCCACTGCAGCTGAAACCAAAGCGAAAAAAAAACAGCTTTGGGAGGCGCCTTGCCTCTTTCAACGCCAAAGAACACCAAAAAACCCGACACGACTCAGCGCGTTTTCTCCTCCCTCACACGGATAACACTTCCAAGATCACATTAACCCAGTCTTATTGCCCCCTAGCCGCTTAAAATGTTTATTTAATGCCCCCCACGCTGCTGTTCTTTCCCATTTCTTTAACGCCCGTATATACCCCATGTATGAAAATGAGTCGATGTGCAGAAACTACAATGGATTCTGGGAAATGAAGTTCCGTGTTTAGGTTTGGACTGTAGCCGGAAATTAGCCAAAGGACTCGGTTTCCCATGATGCTTTGCGGTTATGGCACAGTTAAAGGAAGAGATGTGCACTTTGGTTGCGTTTCTCGGGATTGCCTATATATTTTTTGTATATATATTACAAAGCATATATATATATATATATATATATATATATATATATATATATATATATATATATATATATATATATAAATATATACAAACTACAAACATACATATATATATATATATATATATATATATATATATATATATATATAAAATCATAAACAATATATGTCTTCCTGACTACATATATATATATATATATATATGTATATTTGATCAAATTCTTGTTTTTATTATTACTTTTATTTTTATTATCAACTTTAAAAAAAATATTCTTAACTTATTTTATTTTTATTTTTTACTATATTACTACTAATATAAATATAAATATATAGGATTTAGGTGTGTAACGGTACACGGATTCGTACCGACATTTTTCGTTACAGGGTTTTCATTTCGGTACACATGTATCGAATGTAATCCTTTTTACGCGCAGAACATAGTTAAAATCTCTGTTTCTTAAGGGACCTATAAAGTGGCGGACCGCAATTTTGCATCACACTTTGAGCATTTTATATATATATGTACTGTATATATATATATATATATATATATATATATATATATATATATATATATATATATATATATATATATATATATATATATATATATAAAGCTTGAAAACATACACAACAATTCCAGTGGTATAAAAAAATAAACTAGAGTAAGCGTGGTATTAAAAGGCATAAAAAGGGAATCAATGGCGTTATCAAATCAAGATTTTCTATTTGTCACAAACATAATTGTATGCAGGATAAAACCTGCAGTGAAATTAAAAGTTGAAACAAATTAAAAATCTCGAATCGAAGAGAAATTCTTGAAGCTGAATCCATTGCGCTAGTGTTAGCCGCTAATCAGGAAGTGTCTAAAGGATAACGCTAGCACTATGGATTCTTTAGCGTTTTATGTCCAGCTTCAAGAATTTCTCTCAGCTGTTTCGGAGCATTTCTCAAATCCTTAATATTTGCAAACCAGTAAATGTATTTCTCAAAACAATCAGTACAAACAGCACAACACATTGGATTTCTTGCAAAAGCCTGTACTTTTCTCAAATTCCTTAGTTCATCTCTCAAAAGTAAGTATTTGTGTCAATGAATGAGTCATTGTTCACAAACAAGATCGTCCAAATGTTTTATGTTGTCAATATGACAGTGCTTGGTTTTATGACATCCAGATATAAACTACGGTTTGGGTTACAATGATTGAAAATGCACAAGGTTGAATTTCTTTTGTTTGGCATCTATGCGTTTCAACAGCACAAATGTACACATTACTGTGTGTGGGATATTGATTTTAAGAGACCGGACAGGATTTACACTTTTATTGTACTGTACTAGTGGACTAACAAATAAATGACAATACAATGTCATTGTGATAGAAAAGAAAAAAACACAAAAGCACAATGGAGAATAATATATAATATTAAATAGTAAACTCTTTCCCCCTTAGGCAGAACTGTACATACCGCACTGTACAGTGCAATCTGTCTGTACCCCTGACGTCCCAGTCTATCAGGCCTCAGATTTTTATCCACATGACAACGGATTTCATCTTCTGGAATGGCGTATTCAGCCTCTGCAGGTTTCCGCTGTGATGTCCTTACATGCTGCATCCATGGCAGCCAGCAGGGTCATCCGAGTATGTGGCTGGAAATTATAGACCTTCCACCTTCATGCTGAATAGAACTCCTCAGTGGGGTTAGGAAATAGGGAGCGGGTGCGAGGAATTGCAACAGCATCCTGTTATGGGTGAAAAACCATTGATGGTGTTTGAGTGATGGAAACTCACATCATTTAACCAAAAGTATCACTTACTTTGGTAAATCATCTCAAAATGGACCCCCCTTATCATCTGGAATGAGAGCCCTATAGAGGGTCTCTAAGAAGGTGAGGAGATGCTGTGTGTTGTATGGGCCTATAAGGGGAATCTGAGTTAGCACACCCTGCTCTGAAATAGCAGCACTCATAGTGATATTTCTTCCCCGCTGGCTTGGCAAATCAACAGTAGCTCTGTGGCTGATGACATTTCCATCACATCTTCTGCTTTTGTAGATCAGACTGAAGTCAGACTTATACTGTATATGAAGTTACATCAAATGTACACATTTTGCATGCTTTTTCCTACAGGTATAGCATATGTACAGAGGTCACACATACTGTAGTCTATATATAAGTCACTATTGGAAGTTTATAGTTTCTGTAACTAAATTACTGTATGAACAGAAATGTTTTTACCTGAACATACTGGTACTGTAGCTCCAAATGGTACGAGCTACAGCTGTTTCAAGCTCATGTGGTGTCTTTTCAACATCCTGTTTATAGTTGAAATGCTATCAGAATGGATGTTTTCAAAGGAATTATTGTCTTCTACAACGGCCCTCTGTATTTCCTATATTCCAATGGCATTGTTTGTTCTGACCATGGTCCAAATAATTTCCTCATGCTGAGGTGTAAATAGGGTTCTTCTGCCAAACCTGTGAAGTAATCTTACAGTCCTGTGTGGAAAGAAAATACACTGAGGTAATATAGATATACTTACATGTGTTTGTGTGTTACAGAATGTATATACACTATAACAGCACAGGCCTCACTGGTGGATTACATACCTGTTCTTTCTACGAAATGTTTGAATTAATGAAGGCACAGTTGATCTCCCAATATTGTCCTAATTTTAAGGCCATGATTGACCACATGTTTCTGAAATGTACATTTACGGCATTTGGTAGACGCCGACAGGAGTGATTTGTGATAGAAGAGTATCTGCAAGAATGAAAGGGAAAGTTTATAGGACTGTGGTGAGACCTGCGATGTTGTATGGATTAGAGACAGTGGCATTGAGTAAAAGACAGGAGATGGAGCTGGAGGTGGCAGAGCTAAAGAGGTTAAGGTTTTCGTTGGGAGTGACGAGGATGGACAAGATTAGAAATGAGTTTATTAGAGGGACAGCGCATGTAGGATGTTTTGGTGACAAGGTGAGGGAGGCGAGATTGAGATGGTTTGGACATGTGCAAAGGAGGGACATGAATTATATTGGTAGAAGAATGCTGAGGATGGAGCCACCAGGTAGGAGGAAAAGAGGAAGGCCAAGGAGAAGGTTCATGGATGTGGTGAGGGAAGACATGCAGGTAGTTGGTGTGAAAGAGGCAGATGTAGAGGACAGGGTGGTATGGAGACGGATGATCCGCTGTGGCGACCCCTAATGGGAGCAGCCGAAAGAAGAAGAAGAAGGTAGACGCCCTTACAACTGAGCAGGGGAGGGTTAAGGGCCTTGCTCAAGGGCCACTGGGTGGTGCTGTTACATTTAGATAAAACATAGCAGTTAAGATATTTGTAACGCTAAAAATAGATGATAACGCATAATAACCGGACCCCTCAGATCGGACGATGAGGCGACAACTTTTCATTTAGAACCTTAGACGTTTACGTGAAGTTACGTATCCAGAAGATGTGTATCATGTTACTGTTACTGTCGTTTCTGTTCACTTTACGTCTCTTCACAACAGGTTTACTGGCGGAGCTATTTTGTATTATGTGTTTTGTGTATTTGTCTTGCACTGTCCTGTGTTGTCTTGCACTGTTTGCACCAGGTTGCACACGGTGCACTTTATGTGGCGAGGACACTTACTAGTCCTTCGCCCTGTGTTTTCTGTTTCTGTGATTGTTGTTTGTATGTAGCACCAGGGTTCAGGAGGAACGTTGTTTCATTTCACTGTGTACTGCGTCAGCTATATATGGTTGAAATGACAATAAAAGCTTCTTGACTTGACTTGATCATTATCTGTCTAAGACACGAACGTGAGTGGGGTGAGAAGAGTGAAGCTAGCGTATTATATCACGTGCATTACAAACTTAATTGTTGTGTTCCATCATAACTTATTGCATACGTAATTATTTCAGATGTTTTGAAATGTTTGTGGTTAGATTAGACGAAGTGTGAAGTCATTTCCTGTGATCCTTGTTGTGGTTAAACAGTGCGTGTGAGAGTGTTTGAATGCTTCATCTGAGCTCTGTGTGTGGTCAAGAATCAAGAAGGTCACGAATAAAGAAGGAAGAAGAAGGGGTGGTTAATTTCATACAGCAAGTTAGTTCCTGTTTTGAGAGAGCATGAACAACATGGTCTAAGTTTTAATTTTGAGATTTTGAATCCCAAGAATAAATGATTTGTTGCAATATCACTGTGTACAGTCTATCTCCCGCCGAAGTTTTAAAAACGTACAAGGACCGAAAACGTCACTTCCTCACATAGCCGTTAAAATTTGTTATAATAACCTCCACTCTTCCGGGAAGATGTGTGAAGATGTTCCACCAGATTTTGGAAGGTGTTTGTGGAGGTTTGTGTGCATTCAGGGTTTAATAAAGTCATGATGTACTGATGTATGTTAGGCGAGGAAGCCTGGGGTGCAGTCAGTGTTCACATTCATCCCAAAGTTTTTCAATAGGTTTAGAGCTCCAAAGCAGGAGATATTCCACTTACATCCATGTAAACCATATCTTCATGGAGCTGGCTTTGTGTACAGGGGCAGTGCCATGCTGGAACAAGTTTGGGTCTCCAAACACATCCTATACAATTTCGTGCCTCCAATTTTGTGCTAACAGTTGAAAGTGGAACCACATATGGCTGGAAAAGGCAGGTGTTCTAATACCTTTGTCCATTCAGTGTCGGTTTACATGGATATCATTGTGATGGGTTTAGTCATTCGGATACTAAGTTGATGGTTGCTGCAATATTTTTGTCATAATTAATAAATGTTTTTCTGAGCACGATTGAGTCTGTTTTCATAGTTCATCCTCCAGAGGGCGCTCTCTGAGCAGAAATCTGATCAGGTGTGTGTAAACTCAGAATGGGACAGATTTTCATCTTCAGTGAACCTGATGTGTACGTGTGACTGGTGCTAATAGTAGTTAATGACCTAAAAGAAAATGAACGACAGTCAATAGTCAGTGGGGAACAGTTCAGTGCTGTGTTCAGTGAAGAGTCCCCTTATGTAAAGAGATTGGTTTCAAAATATTTCAAATGGCAAATGGAACCAAATCAAATGACCGCTGTGCAATCTGCTATCATGTAACTGGATTGTCTTGACTTTTCGACTGCTAATTTAACAAACATCAGATTTCAATGAGGCTAAAAGCATTGACGGTCAGTGTTTATTGAACAACAACAACAACAGAAACGTCTGCTATTTAAAAAAAAAAAAATTGTTAAATGGGTGAAACTCAAAGACCTGAGCAAACATCTGGCAGTCATGGATTTGCATATGTTTGTTATCTTTTGACCAAAATGTGCACACCCTTAAAAACATAATTATGTTCTTTGGCAAAGAAAGTGCTTTATCCGATGCAGAAACTTAAATAAATTATAAATTAATGATTAAGTAAAAACTACACTTATATTGAAAACCACAAACATCATGAACTAAGGTGGTACAACTGATGCACCCATGACATTTTCATTGACTTGTATATAACCAGAGATATTTATATAACCATGCTGCCCCTGCTGGGCCCTTGAGCAAGGCCCTTAACCCTCAACAACTCAGTTGCATACATGAGATAATCGTAAGACGTCCTGGATGAAATTGGCATCTGCCAATGCTGTAAGACTGAATGTCCAGACTTTTCCACAAAGGGAAATATTAAAATTTTTCCTTAGAGATTGGCATCAAAACCCTTTTTGGGGGGAAACGAGAGTAACATTTGTAGCAGAAATCTGATGTTGCTGTGAAGGCATTTTTCTACAAGCATAGTAGTTCAGTGGTAAGCGATCTGGGTTACTGTTTAGAAGGTCAGGGGTTCATGCTGCCTCTCTTGTTGGCCCTTGATGAAGGCCCTTAACCCTTTAAAGATTGTGGACCTTTAAAAAAGTAGATGCCGTCCCTGCAAACGTCCCGAACCATCTAGAGACGTACCAGTGCCAAATGGATCCCACTTCATGTGGAGTTTTGACATTGGACCTCCTGGAGTGTTTAAAGGCTCTGGCATGGAGAAGCTAGTGATGGATTTGTGATGATTGCAAATGTTGAGGTATTTTATGAGTTGCTCAGTAGCTCCTAGTTTTATAACCACAAATGACTGTATAAGACTGTAGAAAGAACATTACTCATAATCTTGCACTCCAGTGCTCATGTTAGTTCTCACTCTCCAGTTTTCTGTATTGGTTAAAGACTATGATAACACTCTTGATGTCACCCAAATGAGGATGGGTTCCCCTTTCGAGTCTGGTTCCTCTCAAGGTTTCTTCCTTATAACATCTAAGGGAGTTTTTCCTTGCCACAGTCGCCACGGCTGCTCATCAGGGATAAATACACACCATTCACCTTGACTGTTGATTTCTGTAAAGCTGCTTTGAGACAATTTCTGTTGTGAAAAGAGCTATAGAAATAAACTTGACTTGACTTGAAACTTGACTTTGTGCTCCAGGGGTTGCTGGATATGTAAAAAATGGTATTACTGTGCTGTAATGTACATGTGATAAGTAAAAGGCCTCTTTGCAGTTATATAGCGACACCATGTTTTTAAGTCTTTCACATTTATGCCAATAAGACAACACCCTTATCCAGTGCAAGTTATCCCATTGATACCCTGAGTGGGTCAGGGGTGAAGGGCCTTACTCAGGGGCCCAGCATGGGCATAATAGTGATTTTCGGATTTGAATTCATGACATTCTGATCAGAAGTCCAACACCTTAACCTTGCTTTTGAAAATAACAGGGCATGCATAAGAAATATTCGTGCCATTTACAAATCACAAACTCCCAAAGAATTTTTTTTACAGCAAATATTTATTGACAAGCTAACAAAACACAGACACAGGTGTTACAATGTGCAAAAGAAACCCCACAGGAATAAATCAGGCTTGTGACTGACCTGAATCTGGATCGCTAAGTGACACATTTGGACCCATATACTATATATTCAGTACATATGTTGTAACAATTAAGAAGATGATGATGGTTTGTCTGTGATGAACGGTTTATTTGTAACCCCAGACCCCTCCTTCCTCATTTCCACTCATCGGAATGACGCTAGTTCGCTAACGCGAAGCAAATTTGCGCGCATGCATTAACTAGCAAGGACACAACAAACCCCCAAAAATACAAAAATATTAGAGTGGTATAAAAAAAATACCTTAAATTCATGACACATTAATACCACATTGGAATTCAACCCTCATTCAGGTTACGAGTTTATTCAAGATAAATTAATACTAGCGAACTATTTTACACGCTAACGGAATTTCTACAGCTGACGGATGAACGGTGGATTCGGACATTTAGGAAAATTAAATACATTCTCGATCAGAAAAGTAGAAGTTTCACTATAAGCATGATGTTAGGTCGAAGAAACATGAGTACCTTTTATGGTTTGTTCGTTTTTTTTGTTGTTTTGTTTTGCTTTTTACTGTATTTCTTCAAGTCCATTTTCACCCTGTTTCTTTCTGTTATTCGGAACTTTAACGCATGATATGATGATGTGTGTGAAAAAACAAGCCCCATAAACAAATATGCATTATAATGAGTCAGTAAAAGGCCTAAGATGGCTCTTAAAGAGCACTTATACAACAAGTGCTATTCTAAACGTTCCTTAAAATTAGAACGTTTCCATGTGGTAAAACACACACACACACACACACACACACACACACACACACACACACACACACACACACACACACACACACAGTGGGTAATACTGATTAATAGGTTTACAGAGCTCAGGTTGGTAAGTGCATTTCTGCAATCGGAGGAAGACGTTTCAGTGGTGCATCGACCTTCAAGAGTCTTGAACTTCTTTCATATTTTTTGCAGTTCAGGGTAAAAAAAAAAAATATATATATATATTTTTTTTTTCTTGTTGCAGTCTGTTTCTCCCAGTTAAAATGTCTTAAAAACTGTTGTAATGTTGAATGTTAATACAACCTTAAATCCAAACACACTGTACTGCACACTATAATCCAGGCCAATTTACACATGAAAGCTTTTCTAGATAGTTTTTGTTTTTAGTAATCCGGCTCCGATCTAAAAACCGTATCAGACAAGACTCCATGCGCTCACACCCATTTGTGGATGTTCAAACTTTGTGCATGTCGTGAACCATAATTAAAATCAATACCTACAGCACAGTTTCACAGCATGTGGGTAAGGAACCATCTGAGGAACCAAAATGACCCCAAAACTTCTCTGGTTCGTTGTCCCACTGTGTCCTGGCCTGACCTTAATCGAAAGTCTGTATGATCCGTTAACACTGTTGTACACGAGGGTATTAGTCAGATAAAAAAACAAAAACAAAAAACAAAGCTCTATTCTGACATACGGAACAAAAGCGGTGAGGATTAAACCAACTTTCTCGCTTAGGTGTCCAGTGGAATCTCCACACGCTTACGCATACATTCACTATTTAAAAAAAGGCAAGAAAATGTCCACAGGCCCTTTTTCTTACGACGAGGATGCGATATTCCCGGAGGACACGACCGTCTCCCTGGGTGAGTACTCAGGCTCTTCCTTGTTGGGATGCGACGAATTGTCTGATTTGCTCCGGCTGAACTCTGCCCCAATAATGGGTCTGGAGAACTTTCCAGCGGGCTGAGTACACGCGCTGCACAGCAGCATCTTGAGGAAAGCCCTGCGCATCTCGTTGCTGGTAAGCGTATAGATGAGAGGGTTCATTGCCGAGTTCAGCACGGCCAGAGCGAGGAACCACTCGGCTTTGTAGAGGACATCACAGCTGCGGATCTCGCAGGCTACGTCCAGAAGGAGCAAGATGAACAGTGGTGCCCAGCAGGCAATAAAGCAGCTTAGGACAATGATGACTGTCTTGAGAAGGGCCATGGACTTCTCCGAGCTCTTGTTCCCACTCCCGCGGCCATTCGAGACCTTGCGGAAGACGAGGTTGCGGCTACGCGTGCGGACCAGGGCGTAAATCCGGGCGTAGAGCACCACGATGGCCATGAGGATCACGCTGAACACGGTGGTGCAGAACAATATGTAGGTCTTGTGGTAGAGTGGAAGCACGGTTGAGCAATTCTTCATGCTGTCGATACAGTTCCAGCCCATAACGGGTAAGCCACCAAGGATGGCTGCAATCAACCAGACGGTGCTGATAAGCATGAAGACACGGCACGTGTTTCCACTGTTGTGAAGCTTCATCTTGAGCATAGTAAGGTGCCGCTCGATTGCGATGGCCAAGAGGCTGAAGACCGAAGCAGCCAGCGCTACAAACATGCTCCCCTCGCGGAAGAACCACTGCGTGGGACTCAGTTTATTTGTATTAGCTCCCGAGAGCAGGATGTTGGCTGTGTATGCAACTCCAGCCAGCAAGTCCGAAAGTGCCAAGTTCCCAATAAAATAGTACATAGGCTTGTGGAACTTTTTGGTCCGCCAAATGGTGAGAAGCACCAACACGTTCTCTAAAATGATGAAGCAGCACACAATGATAAACAGCAGAGAGTCAACCTTGAGTCCGGGAAACTCTTCTACCGTACGGAATTTTCCAGTAAAATTGTAGTGCTTTGCTATAAGATTCGAGTTCACCGAATTAGCCATGGTCCTGGTCTCTGGCTCAATGTTTCCCACCAGTGCAATCCACCCTCTGGTCCACTAAGGGGCTCTGGAGTACTAGTGTAGCTCAGTATCCGAATTTTTTATGATGTAATGCCATGAAGTGCTTCTTAAGTCAGGTAAAAATCCTTAGCATGGATTACTGGGAATGGAGCTTTCAAATCCAACAACGGCATCATGGAAAAGGCTGAAAAGAGGAAAGAAACAAAAAATGAATACACTGTAGAATACTTAAATAGCTTCACTTCATTAAGCAGTTTGTGTGAACAGATTTGGATTCATTTTTGGGGGAAAAACCATCACCATAAGAAAAAAAAAAGCTCTAACAACTATTTAACTCCAAAAAAAGAGAGAAATAAAAGACAGATCAATGCAAATCATGCAACAAATCATCCCTGATTATAGTATAGAAATAAAAACATCTGCTAAATGTTCATCCAGATGTTGGATATTTATTAAAAAAAATTTTAATGGTATTTTAATATATTTATTTGAACTTTCGTTTTGTCCACTCTTTTCTGTAAACCTCAATCAATCTAAAGAATTCCTATTTACTGCATTTGGATTGCAAACTGGTTTACAATGAAATAAGTTTCTCCTTTTTTTCCCCATGGTATTTCTTTAATAAATAATAATAAAAAAATCAATCCCATGCAGGTGAATTAAAACTATAGTGAAAACTAGAGTGGTGATTTTTTTTTTTATTATTATTTTTTTCTCTTTAAGTGAAACAACGTGAAAGTTGAAATGCTATCAAAAATGCATTAAATGTGTTTAAACACAGAGAGTCACTGTACCTGAGAAACCTTTAAAACCGATTCGTTTTTAAAGCAGAAGAAATCGTTTTTTTTACCTGCAGACTGAATGCAGTGCAGTTCCCCGTCTCACGCTGGATTGAGAGTTTGCTCAACTGACTGCAAAACGCCTCACTAAAGCCCCGCCTGCTTTAGTCACACACACACACACACACACACACGCACACACACACACACGCACACACACGCAAACAAACACACACACACACACACACACACGCACACACACACACACACACACACACACACACACACACACACACAAATCTTAATCTTAATAAATAATAATGCAATTATGAATCTGAAAAAGATGACAAACAGAAGTGTAAAAGAATTTGAAACCAAATATATACCCATACTTACACAATGCACCCTGGCAACATGCTTTCATGGTAATACCGAATGTAAATACCTTATCATACTCAGGCCTACATGCAAAAAACATACAAGAAATTCACCTATAGTCACGCATCAAACCCTAAATTCTTACAACACGCGTACTGTTATTCCCTGTAGTGTGCAGAGGTTATAATGCAGATACCAAACACCAATTCAGATACGAATGAAAAGGAATAAAGGGATGGAGACACACACATCAACTCAGGACATCGAACCGTATCTCTGAACTATATACCACACACACACACCCACACACACACACACACCCACACACACACACACACACACACACACACACACACACACACACACTCAGGTGCTCATAGAAGGAAGTGTTTAACTAATACAGTACTACAAGCACAGATCATATTTATTTAAATGTATTAAGACATGGACAATTATTAAGTAAAAAAGTCCTGAAGTGACATGCGTGTCTTCCCTCCCTACAGCCTACAGTTCTACATTGGCAGTATAAGTATACAATGAAAAGGAGGCTGTGTGAGTAATTGGTGACCAATGACGGGTCATATTATGAACAATCGAGTGACTTTATGCAGTATGATGGAACTAAAGTGTCATATCACTCACAAACCTGAACACACTCAACGCATGAATTTACAAGCGCCAAATTAATAAAAAAAAAAACATGCACTGGCTACTTTGGAGTACCAATACTGTACAGTGAGATCATATGATCCAAAAGATCTACTCCACCTGTATTGTGGTGATGTTAACAACTGACCATAATTATATTCCCTGCTTTATATCTATTAATTAATGTGAAGGGCTACCAGTTTGATACACACAGTTTTCAGTTTGATCTAAAATAACTAATTTGCTCAATTTACTTTTTATTATATGTTATTATTAATAATTAATGATATTCATCTATGTGAAGACACTGATCATGTTAATGATTTCTTATAATAATTATCAACAATGATTTAACAAAGTAGGAAACAGCTATTTTTAGAAAAGGCCCGCGGGCTACTCATGTGGTCCTTGCGGGCTACCTGGTGCCCACGGCCACCATGTTGGTGACCCCTTGTCTATACTGTCTCACATTGTCTGTATTGTCTTGTATAGTCTGTTTTTGTCTTGTCTTGTCTGTTTTGTTTTGTATAGTCCAGGCTGAATGTATAGTTTTTATTTATGTCTGTACTTTAAGATTCACTAACAGCTGGAACCAGATTCCTTGTGTGTGTGTCAACACACTTGGTCAATAAACCTGATTCTGATTTTGATTCTGATGTATGTCCAATCTGACCTTGGAATGATAAGTGGTTTGCATCCTGTGTTGGGTCATGTATTGAGATACTTTTTCCCCTTAGTGATGTCATTAACTGTTGTTTTTGGAATTCAGAATTCATAATCTTTGTCATCCCCTGCTTTTGTTTCCTTAGTCGACCTCTAAGATGTCTGATTGTTAGTACACCAGTGGCGTATTTCTGTTTCAGGACATTCTAAATTGTTGTATCGGTTTTGGTTATGGTTAAATTTTCTCTCCGTTTTCAGCTTCAGCTGACTTGGCTTTTTTTCCCCCATAGACAGCTCTCTCTCTCTCTCTCTGGGCATTAGGTTGGGTTATCTTTTTTGAAGAACAAATACAGCCATCACAGGTGAACCCCAGCGCTCAAACCAAGAGTAGACATTCAAAGCTATTAATTATTTAAACAATCAGTCTAACAGGGCAACAATAAACTTCTGTCAGTCACATGTTCAAAGATTTTTCATATAAAAAATGTGTGTGTGTGTGTGTGTGTGTGTGTGTGTGTGTGGGGGGGGGTCAAACAAAATATGTCTTTAGTGTATAGCAGAAACAGAAGAGTTGTCTTTGCCATTGCAGTACATACAAATGGGAACGTATAGATTTGCATTCCTGTAGAAATACAATAGGTGTTAAAGCAGTAGTACATAATGAGGTGTGGAGATTCGCATGGATCTGGTTCAGAACGAAATTTGTTAGCAAAGAAATTTATGATCCCATGATGTTAATTATATATTTAAAGATATTTAATTACTCGATCACCACTTTCGCATCATCAGTTGCGGTTCATTTCCAAACTGTTGCCAAAAAGTTGGAGCAAAACAATTGTCTCGAATGTCTTTGTGAAAGTAAAAGGCCAAACCCAAACATGTTCCAGCATGACAATGCAATTCTGTATAAATCAAAGGTTATTAACGACATCGTTGGGCAAGGTCGGTGTGGAAGAACTGGAGTGGCCTGAAAAAAGAGCTCTGAATAAATAAATGCAATTGACAGCAGACTTTGTTTACAAATTTTCCCATTATTTATCACCATATTTAATATATAAAGCACAATGTATGTGACACTATATACTTGTTCGTATATTTAAATGCATGAAACATTGTTTTCTATTGAATACCTAAATGAAAGACATTTTTAAAACATATTTGAACTGGTGGAAGGAGGCCATGTTTTCTTGGCACTGGGAAAACAATCGTTTCAGGAAAACACTGGAATTTTCCTTTAATGGTAATCCTTTTGTTCCTTCCTCTTCCTCTGGGAATGCACCAGCTGCGAGGGGACTCCCAAGTCCGAAAAAGCCTGAGGTCTGGGGTGGGTCTACATGTCTACTCCACCTACCCTCACCCACCCAGGCCACTTTCTTCACATTAATCACAAATGCTCTCGCAATCCTGATTACCTCTTCATGCCAAGGGCAGATACACCACTGTGAGTCGCAGGAGCCTGCTAGATAAGAAGTGTTGTTTGTGCACAGGGGGGGTCGGGATGCACGGTGGTGTGGGTTATATTAGAGATAACACCCTAGGGCACATCTTCACGGTTGACTCGACTGATTATGATGATTGGTTTTGTTTGCAATAAGGATAATCCTGTGCTTTTGGATTAATTCAGGTTATCCCATGTCTGCAAAAAAATACAACAGGAACTTCATTAAGCACCCATCACTGAACAGTACACCTCATCAATGATGAAACTATAATGAATGGAGATTTGGTGGCACCCAGATGAAGACGGGTTTCCATTTTACCTGGTTCCTCTTAGAGCTTCTTCTTCAGACTATATTTGGGAGATTTTTTTCTTGCCACCTTCACCACTGGCTCACTCAGGGATAAACTTACAATTTTAAATTATTTTATACAACTTTATATCTGCTTTATCTCTGTATGCTTTGAGTCCATTGTTCAAAGCTTTATACAAATAAAAATGATTTGAATTGAATTGATTTTGTGGCTCATATGTTCAAACTGCATTTATGAAATCTTTGGAATTTTTACATTTTGAGGTCTGGGATGAATTCAAAATAATTATAAAAAGCTAAAACAATGGCAAAAATGTTATATATATATTATATATAACATTTTATTAACACACGCCATTTTTATAAAAAATCGTTTTTTTTTAAACTCGCATATATAAAAAAAAATACGCCACTGAAAAATCATCACTAATCAATTGTTTAACTGATAAATTAAACAATGAAAAAATCTGCCATGGTGCACATATCCGGCAAATAAAACCAATAATTTCAATAATATTAATAATTAAATACTCAAATATGTTTGTCAAACTCCATATGTGGGTGGAGGGAAAAAAATGTCTGCAACCAAACTTAAATTAATTCAATTCAATTTCCTTCATTTTAATTCAGTACGCTTTACTTGCATGATCATATGCATTTACAGTATTGCCAGAGTATCATGGAAAATAGTTAAAGAAAAATATGTACCCAACATTTTTACATTAAACACTATTGGAAACAATGTTAGATTCACTTTAATTTATTTTTTAGATAAGGTCTGGAAACCTAATTTATAGCCACCATAATTCAGGTTGTGTATCTACAGTGTGCTCTTCCATTACACCAATTAAATCTAAACCCCAAACTATCAATTTTTGAAACTGTCCCCTGGAGAAAACTGCAGGATGATGAATGATGACTGAGCTTTTGTCTTCATCTTTTTCCATTCGGTCTAGAAATGAGTCTCAGTTGGACTGTGGTCGTGTGTTCAACTCTGGAGGGTTTTGTCCATCCAATCTCATCAGAAAATTCTTTAAAGCAGGAACAAACAAAACAAAAACATGTGGTCTCTATATTTAGTGGTCCTTTTGTTATAACCTTTTCATTTCAAACCCTCTCTTTAATTAGCAACAAATTGTCAGCCACATTTTCCCTTCCCTGTTCATCCTCCCTCGATTCAGCAACAGCCAGCAAGTTTGTTTCAAGTCCTGTTTTTCATCCCTCAAGTTCATGTTTAAAGTAAATTGATTGCTTCAGGACTACAGTTGCTATGAACATGAACTGTTCATAACCTTAACAATGATGGAAATCTAATTTTGGTGATGTGGATGGTTCCTTTTTAATATTTGGTTCCTCAGGTTTAAAGGCCAAAAAGTTTTTCCAATGTCACCAGTGGCTCGCTCATTAGGGATAAAGTTATTCAGACAAATTGATGACGCTAAAATGTATATTCATGATTTATAAATTTCTTTAAAGCTGCTTTAGGACAATGTCCGTTGATAAAAGTGCTATACAAATAACTAAGAGAAAGAGATATAAAAATTGGCATGGATTTGATTTGATTTTAACAGTTTCGATTACAATTTTTCCAAATAAATATTCAAAATCAAATTATTAATTAATAATTAATATTAATATTTTATTTTGCACATGCAAGCTGGATAAGTAGACCGGGCATAAGCTAATATTACATTTAATTAATTTAAAACATATTGGATAAATTATTGGAATAAACTTGTTTTTTTTTAGGTGCAGCACACAGAGAGCTCTTCCTTTATCTGAAGCCATGTTTTGAGGTTAAAGTCACAGAGGTTATGGGTCACGGCTCCAGACCTCCATGTGCGACTTTGAGCAGCTGAACAATATATTTTTTTAAGGATTCAGGCTTTACCTCCTGCTGAGTGGGCACTTTAATGGTGTGAAAGCACATCGGGTGAACAGAATAGGAAGAGAAATTGGGAAAAAAGACCCCCCCCCCTTTTTTTTTATTTATTTTATTTTTTTTATAAAGACCCCCTGGCTTCAATTACATGCCTGGGTCAGGAGTCTGAGAGATCGAAAGGCAGAAAAAGAATACAGGAAGACACAGAAGGGGCAACATGATGTTTACCCTTTCCATGTCCTTGCTGTGACTGTTCCTGTCTTCATTCACATCCCTGGAAAAATACAAGCACCGAACAAAACATGACGTGGCCAGTTACACAATGTGAGGTAATTTCTTCTTATCGTAGGTTCAGACGGCATTTCTTCTCTTTCTTTCTCTTTCTCTTTTTCTTTCTCTCTTTCTCTCTCTCTCTCTCTCTCTCTCTCTCTCTCTCTCTCTCTCTCTCTCTCCCTCTCTCTCTCTCATACACACTCCTTTTCCCAGACTTTACTCCACTATGCCATGTGTTTCCTGTCAGCACTCCCTCCTTCGAGCAATGCTCACACGACCTGAGTCCATTAAATCCGCCTGTTATGGAAAAAATGCTGCCAAAAGCATTTACACAAAAGTCTCACGTTAATTAGTGAGATCCGAAATCGGTAAAAAAAAAAGTAAAACGGTTTATTTGTATAGCACTTTTAACAATAGACATTGTCTCAAAGCAGCTTAAAAGAAATAACTAACTCACAAATATGCATTTAATTTCATAAAAATATCCTAATACTTTTATTTTTAATAGGTGAGCTAGTGGTCATGGTGGTGAGGTAAAACTCCCTTAGACTCTATGAAAAAGAAGCCTTGAGAGGAACCAGACTCACAGAATATACATTCATTATTCAATAATTTCATAATTGTTGCGGTTATAATCAGTACACTAATGATCACCTGTTCAAATGGAGAAAAATTCATCTTCATGTTTCTTTAGTGGAAACACCATTAGTCATCTCATGTATCTCCGCGATTCCAAAAAAGTAGATCAATAGAACATATATATAGTATGTACTGTAAATAATAAGATATTCAACTGTTTTACAATTTTATTATGAAGAACATCATCATCTCCCGCTTATCCGTAATTCGGGTCGCGGGGGCAGCAGTCTAAGCAGGATCCCTCATAAGCAGGTTCCCTCATAAGGGACCCCCGGAGCATAGAGGGTTAAGGGCCTTGCTAAAATATGTCATATTGTAGGTAAAGTAGGCATCAAGAGAATGCCAAGAGTGTGCAAAGCAGTGATCTAAGCAAAAGGTGGCTACTTTGAAGAACCTACAATATGACATATTTTCAGTTGTTTCACACTTTTTTGTTATGTATATAATTCCACATGTGATAATTCATAGTTTTGATGCCTTCAGTGTGAATCTACAATTTTCATAGTCATGAAAAAATAAAGAAAACTCTTTGAATGAGAAGGTGTGTCTAAACTTATATATATATATAGTAAAGTAAATGTGTATTTTGCCATGTCATCCACAAACTTGGCATCCAATATTGATTTGTGTACAGAAATTTCTTCAGATTCTTGTCAAATTTTGATTATAGTATGCACTGTAAATAATGACATATTCAGCTGTTTTACAATTTTATTATGAGGAACATTATTTTTAAATTTTTCCACAATATAGACATTGTCTTTTACAGAATGATGTATTATAACTATCCTTTCTGGGCTTTTCTGCCAAATCTTTTTTTAAAATTGAATGAGGCAAAGTTAAAACTGTTCTGTGGTTTAATTTATTGAAATTGTGAAAACATCCTCCGGACTAAAGAGAAGCAGGACCATCTGGCTTGTTATCAGCACTTAGTATAAAAAGCCTCATCTTTGATGGTATGCGAGTGCATTATTGCCTGTGGAATAGGCAGCTTGAAACTTTGGATAGGCTCCATCAATACTATACAGTATAAACAGGTTTTAGACACATATAGGACAAGATTCCTCTCCCAAAATTCAGCAACTGGTCTCCTCAGTTCCCAGATGTATACAGACAGAAGACATGATGCTATACAGTGGTAAACATGAGCCTGTCACAACTTTTTTAAGACGTGTTGCAGCCATTAAATTCACAATGACTTTTTTCCTTTTAAATGGTGTAATTCTCAGCAGCCCCTTTTAATCTATTTTTGCAAGTGAAAAATTCTGTAGAAGATTGAAATGTATCACTTGAGTTTCAGTTTTATTTTTTATGACCAGTGCCTTAAATTATAGTTTTAGTTATTATTTGAGTTATTTTGGTATTTAAGAATAACCTCTGTGATGGTAATAATCTTTCACTTTGATTGGGACCATTGGTGAATCCAAGGTCGAAAGTATGAATACTGGGTGTGAGGGAAAATAAACCTGGAATGGCAGTTAAACCTCCCACAATCAACACAACACACACACACACACACACACACACACACACACACACACACACACACACACACACACACACACACACACACACACACACACACACACGTCTGGTTCCTCTCAAGGTTTCTTCCTCATAACATCTAAGGGAGTTTATCCCTGCCGCAGTGGCCATGGCTGCTCATCAGGGATAAATGCACAACATTCACCTTTACTCTTAAGTTCTGTAAAGCTGCTTTGAGATAATGTCCGTTGTGAAAAGCACTATAGAAATAAACTTGACTTGACTTGACTTGACTTGACTTGACTTGACTTGACACACATTCAATTACATCTGAAGGAAATTTAGTGGAACTAGTCCACCTACCTGCATGGTTTATAGTGGTAGGAAAAAACTGTAGAACCTGGATGAACCCAATATTTGATAAATATTAATATAGACTGGTAAAAGCATCTAATGACTTCTAATGACATAAAAAAATTTAAATACTGAAACAAATAGAAAGGGTCTTTTTTATACAAACAAAGAGCTTTTTATACACACATTAGTTCATAATCCTCACTTGGAATTCCGATGCAGGTCCTCACCTGGTGATCAAAAAGAAAGAAGAGAGAGAGAAAGAGAGAGAGAGAGAGAGAGAGAGAGAGAGAGAGAGAGAGAGAGAGAGAGAAAGTGAGAGAGAAAGAGAGAGAGAGAGAGAGAGAGAGAGAGAGAGAGAGAGAGAGAGAGAAAGAGAGAGAGAGAGAGAGAGAGAGAGGGAGTGAAAAAGAAAGTGTGAGAAAGAAGCACTTCCTCACAGGTTATACAAATCTTGCTAACATGGACCAGACTTGTAAAGTATTCCTGGGCAACATGAGCTCGGGAAAATTACAAGAAGTGTGTGAACATGCACACGCCCAAAAATACACACACACACACACACACACACACACACACACACACACACACACACACACACACACACACACTAACACTCAATGTGCTCTTTATCAAGTCCACACAGACCTTCATACAGCGGTAAATCAGGTGGACTGACTCATTGACTGAGCAAGGAAATCTTTCTAAGGAGAGAGAGAGAGAGAGAGAGAGAGAGAGAGAGAGAGAGAGAGAGAGGAGAGAGAGAGAGAGAGAGAGAGAGAGAGAGAGAGAGAGAGAGAGAGAGAGAGAGAAAGAGAAACAGACAGTGGGAGGGAGAAAGTGTGAATAGGGAGAGAAAGAGACACACAGATGAAGACACACAGAGAAATAGAGAGACAGTGTTAATGAAAGGCTGAAAGAGAGGAGGAACAAGACAGAGAAAGAAAGAAACTGAGAGAAAAGAAAATATAAAGTGTGTGTGTGTGTGTGTGTGTGTGTGTGTGTGTGTGTGTGTGTGTGTGTGTGTGTGTGTGTGTGTGTGTGTGTGTGTGTGAGTGAGAGAGAGAGAGAGAGACCTGTGATGTGTGAATAAATGCTCAGAGCACATGAAGAATGTGGTAATATTTGAATATAAAAATAGTGTAACATAAAAATAAACATCCGCTCAAAAGGAGTAAATGCTGAGGGCAATTTATTCTTCTCCTCCGTCCATTTCTCCGACCTTGAGTAGCCTGCTATAGATCTCTGACCTCAACCCTATTGATCACCTTTGGGATGAATTAGAATGCACTCCACGCCTCTTCACCTCACCATCATCACTACCTGACTCCAGAAGCACAGTCTAAAATCCAGTGGAACACCTTCCCAGAAGAGTGGAGGATATTGTAACAGCAAATGGAGACTAAACGTGGAATGGGATGTTCAAAATGCATAATATTGTGTTGGTCCCTTATTTTGCTGCTAAAACAGTCGTGACCCGTTGAGCATTAACAACTTCTTCAGCAGTTTGAGCTACAGTTGCTACGGGTTATAATGTTATAATGTTGGGTGTGGGGTTTTGTCCCTGTTTTTTTGTCAGAGAGTTTAAAGACTAATTGGTCTTTCCTTTGAACTAAGGTTTCTTTTTCCCCAGATATAAATGCAATATAGTCCACAAATCTTAGTAGAATAATGATATTTGTTTGTTTGATCACTGTAGTTACCATCAGCCATAGCATCTCAGCGTAAATTCCTTCATAATGGTTGCAGTATTTCAAAATGTTTCACTTGAAGCGTAGACAGTATTAATCTCTTGTCTTAAGCAGTTGCTCATACTGGACATTGTTATGCCATATTTTTTTCAGGATAATTATGTGCTAATGTGCTCTAAACGAGAAGTTTGTTAGTCATTCTCAGAAGTCTTGGGAAGCTTGTTAAGTGCTTTTGGGAAAAGCATTGTCCACAGCTGGTGTTGATTGATGCAAGGGAATGTCACACAGCAAGTGACTGCAAGGTCATGTAACCGCTGGGCCTGGGCATTTGTGAGAGCACATTACAAACAGTCCTATTACGTGCAAAATCGCGACCTATTCACTGCACAGTGCACTGCCTTCACAGATTATAGTAAAGTGTGAAACCCTCTAAGGTCACAAGTCCCTATAAAGGAAAAAAGTGTAAAAAAAAATATAGAAAAGACAAACTATGACAAAACAATATGTCTTTAAATTTTGAGGATGAACCCCACATGACTGATGGAGAGGTGGTAGCTTAGTGGTTAAAGCACTGGACTTTGAATCTAAAAATTAGGAGTTTAAATCCCAGCCACACCAAGCTGCACCAAGCTGTTAGTCACTTTGGATAAGGGAGTCTGCCAAATGCCATAAATTTAAATAAGTCTGGTGTCCCCTTAATTTAAAAGACAGACAGACAGACAGACAGACAGACAGACAGACAGACAGACAGACAGACAGACAGACAGACAGACAGACAGACAGACAGACAGATAGATAGATAGATAGATAGATAGATAGATAGATAGATAGATAGTAAAAATAATGTACAATAACCAGATAATATAATATTTAAGATGTTTAAATTATACTATATTTAATTATTATTTCTATAATTATTCTAAAATATTAAAATGTTTTTATTTTATTTATTATTTAAATAATAATTATTATATTTAGACAGACATTCGGGCAGATAAATACATAGACAGCAAATGTACAGACAGACACAGACACACACACACACATGCACGCACGCACACACGCACACACACACACACACACACACAAACACACACACAAATGGTCAAGGGGTGATGTGTTGTGATGTGTTTATCATTGACTCTATTTCGTCATTCACTCGTGTTAATAGTAAGTAAATTCCACAGTCATGTGTCAGTCTGTGGGTATGTACATGATTAACACATGAAGCAGAATGACTCAGCATGAACGCTCGGCCTGACGGTCATTCTGCTACTGTGCACTGGGCTTTCACACAAATCCCACAGCGACTCGCTGTGAGCACTCTCATCCTGCCTGTTTATAAAGAGGCTTTGCAGATTTATGAACAATAGATGACTTTGTGCTATAAGCACAAGTGCACACACACACACTAAAACCAGGACGGAAAAATTGTGACATGGCTGAAAGCATGAGTTTCGGTCAGTTCTGTTCTCAAGTTAGAGGAAATCCAGCATCTGAAATGATCGCATGACCCTTAATAGTCCATATGTGTACAAATTGTATTGTTCTGGAATTCAATTTGCTGAAATTAGTCGTGTTTTGTTTTGTTTTATTGGCGAAAGAAAGGGCTGGTGAGGACACAAATGCTTAGATAGATAGATAGATAGATAGATAGATAGATAGATAGATAGATAGATAGATAGATAGATAGATAGATAGATAGATAGATAGATAGATAGATAGATAGATAGATAGATAGATAGATAGATAGATAATTTAATTAGATAATTTTAAATAGATAATTTTAAAATAAATAAAATTTTATTGTTGGCATATTACAGTGGTATAAGAGGAATTAAACAGGAATTATACAGGAAAACTCTTGGATTAAAGCTATTGGGTAAAAATCTATAACTTCTCTTCATCACACATGCCATTTTCAGATTTTTTTTTCCATACCAAACCTCCCCTTAGTGAGTTATTCCTTAAACAATCTTATTGCAATTGTTAATAATTTGACGTGAACCATACAGACAAAGGATAAATTCGGCAGCTGACTTTTTCAGCCATATGTGGTTTTTCCCTAAACTTTTACCACAGATTTAAAGGCACACCGTTTTATATATATATATATATATATATATATATATATATATATATATATATATATATATATATATATATATATATATATATATATATATATTTTTTTTTTTTTTTTTAGGAGGAAGCAATACATACACACTTAATCTAGTAGATCCAAACTTGTTTCAGCATGACAATGCGCCTGTGCACAAAGCCAGCTCCATGAATGTATGGGTTACATGGAAGTGGAAGATCTCCTACTATAGAGCTCTGACCTTAACCCTATATAACACTTTGGGATGAATTGGAATGCTGACTGCACCCCAGGTCTCCTCAGCTCACCTACATCAGTACCTGATTTTACTAACACCCTTGCGGCTGACTGAAAACAAATCTCCATAGTGACAATACAAAAATGTAGTGGAACGTCATCCCAGAACACATATACTGCTCTGAGTTCATTTTAATTCACATTCTTATTGTGCACTATAGGGGAAACTCCAGCAACTACAATCTGTAAAATACTAATATTTGTGACTTAATTGAATTTATATTGTTTTGTGTTCACTTGTAGTAGGGATGTGGCCATCATGTATGTTGGCTGTAGAGTTTTGTCGGTGTTTTTGGTACGAAAGTTCAGAGAAGACTATTTGTCTTTCTTTTGTGTGTGTTTTCTTTTGGCAGGTAATCTAGTTTTAAGGAGGGAGTGGTTTTGTTTGTTATTTGAGACTCAGTCCAACCTCACCATCCAACTGTTATGTACTTGTTTATAGTATATTATCTTAATAATAATACAACGTTCATCGGTTTGTGCCTTATTCCTGGAACTTTCTGGGCACCACATACTTTTGTTATCCACTTTTCACACCTACAACCCTGTGCCTTTAC
Source organism: Silurus aristotelis (assembly GCF_946808225.1). NCBI lineage: Eukaryota > Metazoa > Chordata > Actinopteri > Siluriformes > Siluridae > Silurus > Silurus aristotelis. The sequence continues at coordinate 24,392,176 of NC_139586.1, read as the reverse complement.
TCACACTGTGTGTACTAAAGCTTAGACCAGGCCATGATAATACTTTTAAATGAAAAAAGAAAAGACATAATTACAGCTTATCATTGCAGTCCATGCTGCCAGAATGATTCTGTGCTAATATTAAGAATGAACAGATTGGCTTGATAACCATCAAATAGGAAGCTTTCTAAATAAATCCCCCAATAGATGTTAAAACAGCTGACTTGTGGATCCATTGTGCCTGTGGACCATGTGCTTGACAATAACAAAGAGCAAACAGAGTGTGCTGATGTGCTTATAAATAGACAAGACAAAAAAAAAAGGGCCACAGCAGTTTTATTGAGGGCTTGTTGGTTGCAAATGTGTAGGACAGTGAAGTTTGGGAAAGAACCTTAAGCAGGAGGAGATCAAGGTCGAATGGAGAAGTGCAGCTGATGCACTGCGTTCTGATATCACTTCGAACAAAATGTAAGTCCCTCGAAGCCGGACACTTTTTTGGTGGGCTCACAGTTCTCAGAGACGACGTACCAAAAAAAGCGGTCTCCATGGAGCGACGAAAAACTGTCGAGTTCTAAAAAGAGAAAAGAGGAACAAGTCTTTTGTTGGAGGAAACAACCCCCCTTTCAACCCTCTTTTTCTCTCTTCTCCATTCCTCCTATTCTAAATCTCTCTCCCAGTCATTCCAGCCAATGATTTAGTGCTCTGCTGCGGTTTGAGCCTGAATGCCGAGAGCTCTGTATTGTTTGGATCCTTCAACGTTTTTCGAGCACCATTCTGTATAAGTCCCTTCTATAAATGTAAGGAATAAAATATGACAAAGCGGTGTGGTGAAACAGAGTTACCGGGACCTTCTGAAGTTCATTATTTTCTAGGAGAAGCATGTACTTGTGCATTTTATTCCTTTTACACCACTGTAATTTCCCATTGGCACATCTTATTTTATATATATATATATATATATATATATATATATATATATATATATATATATATATATATATACAGTGGGTACGGAAAGTATTCAGATCCCATTACATTTTTCACTCTTTGTTATATTGCAGCCATTTGCTAAAATCATTTAGGTTCATTCTTCTTCCTCATGAATGTACACATAGCACCCCATACTGACAGAAAAACACGGAATTGTTTACATTGTTGCAGATTTATTAAAAAAGAAAAACTGAAATATCACATGGTCCTAAGTATTCAGACCCTTTGCTCAGTATTTAGTAGAAGCCCCCTTTTGATCTAATACAGCCAGGAGTCTTTTTGGGAAAGATGCAACAAGTCTTTCACACCTGGATTTGGGGATCCTCTGCCATTCCTCCTTGCAGGTCCTCTCCAGTTCTGTCAGGTTGGATGGTAAACGTTGGTGGACAGCCATTTTTAGGTCTCTCCAGAGATGTTCAATTGGGTTTAAGTCAGGGCTCTGGCTGGACCATTCAAGAACAGTCACGGAGTTGTTGTGAAGCCACTCCTTTGTTATTTTAGCTGTGTGCTTAGGGTCATTGTCTTGTTGGAAGGTAAACCTTCGGCCCAGTCTGAGGTCCAGAGCACTCTGGAGAAGGTTTTTGTCCAGGATATCCCTGTACTTGGCCGCATTCATCTTTCCCTCGATTGCAACCAGTCGTCCTGTCCCTGCAGCTGAAAAACACCCCCACAGCATGATGCTGCCACCACCATGCTTCACTGTTGGGACTGTATTGGACAGGTGATGAGCAGTGCCTGGTTTTCTCCACACATACCGCTTAGAATTAAGGCCAAAAAATTCTACTTTGGTCTCATCAGACCAGAGAATCTTATTTCTCACCATCTTGGAGTCCTTCAGGTGTTTTTTAGCAAAATCCATGCGGGCTTTCATGTGTCTTACACTGAGGAGAGGCTTCCGTCGGGCCACTCTGCCATAAAGCCCCGACTGGTGGAGGGCTGCAGTGATGGTTGACTTTCTACAACTTTCTCCCATCTCCCACAGTGATCTTTGGGTTCTTCTTTACCTCTCTCACCAAGGCTCTTCTCCCCCGATAGCTCAGTTTGGCCGGACGGCCAGCTCTAGGAAGGGTTCTGGTCGTCCCAAACGTCTTCCATTTGATGATTATGGAGGCCACTGTGCTCTTAGGAACCTTAAGTGCAGCAGAAATCTTTTTGTAACCTTGGCCAGATCTGTGCCTTGCCACAATTCTGTCTCTGAGCTCTTCAGGCAGTTCCTTTGACCTTAATGATTCTCATTTGCTCTGACATGCATTGTGATCTGAAAGGTCTTATATAAACAGGTGTGTGGCTTTCCTAATCAAGTCCAATCAGTATAATCAAACACAGCTGGACTCAAATGAAGGTGTAGAACCATCTCAAGGATGATCAGAAGAAATGGAGAGCACCTGAGTTAAATATATGAGTGTCACAGCAAAGGGTCTGAATACTTAGGACCATGTGATATTTCAGTTTTTCTTTTTTAATAAATCTGCAACAATGTCAACAATTCTGTGTTTTTCTGTCAATATGGGGAGCTGTGTGTACATTCATGAGGAAGAATACTTTCCGTACCCACTGTGTATATATATATATATATATATATATATATATATATATATATATATATATATATATATATAAATATAAATATATATATATATATATATATATATATATATATATATATATATATATATATATATATATATATATATATATATATTTAAAACAACACACTTTATCATGCTTATTGGTTCATTTTAATGTGGTGGAACATCTATAAAAAATGCAGTGGCGGGCCGTGAAATTTGGTACCTGGGCCTTCAGTGGGGCTTACCCGACTTAATCCACCTCTTAATACCACTACTATCACATTGCGATTATAGAACCCATCAATACTGTACAAAAACGCAATATAACAACATGTGGCATTACAGAGAGAGAGGCATTTCACATATGGAGGGTGAATACCATTTTACTGAAGCAAGAAACCCAGTTAAGACTCCAAACCTCCACACTACAACTTCAACTGTGCACCAACATCATCTGAAACAGTTTAGAATCAATATTTTAAAACATTCTAAAAAAAATTCTTAATAAAATACAACCTACTCACCAGAGATGCAGACTCATAATTTGCACCACTCCTCTGAGATTGGAAGCCAGTGGTACCGATCATATTTACTGGTCTGGAAGTGATGAACAAACCCTTTTCCGGGCTGAGACAAGCTAGCCAGCGTTAGGGTTGGCCGACCTCCTCACAATGTCTAGCTTTTCTTGGAAATGAATTTTTACACGTGTTTTTGCCAGTCGAACTCGGCTGTAACAGTTTCCCTATGACCAACCAATCAGAGGACTGAAAAATGCTGCCACTATTCTGGGCCAGCTAGCTGCCCTGTGAGGCGAATTTGACATCTGATTGGTTAAAGAAACAGACCTGCTGCTAATATTCTCTATGGTAAAAAGGCCAGCAATACAGACTTTGAAGGCCCTGGGCAGATTGGTAATAAATGAATACATTTTCATGGAACAAATATTAGAATTTAGGTTGTAAATGTAGGTCAGTGCTTCTGATAGTGTTTAGGCTAGCAGAGAAGGCTTTACTGGCCCTGACCGCCACCCACAACTGGTAAAATGTGTTAGTTCCTGTTCACACTTACAAACAGTATATTAAGACCCTCACCAGCCTCTTTTCTTCTCTCTTTTGTAAGTTAGGAAAAAATCATAAAGTATAGACTTAATAAAATGTCAATATTTCAAAGCACTAACGTTAAAGAATCCTTCCATAAACGTTAACATGAATAATTACCTCTACAACGAAAAATGTCCAGCAAACTAATTCGAGGCAGTAGAAGAATATGGGGCCATGGGGTATTTTCATATCACTGATATACAGTATGTTCATAGAGCCTGGCATGTACACTAAGGGTAGATGTTTTCCTATGGGAGCTTTATGGGCATACATGAGCATACAAACATTAGCATTAATGCAAAGAATTGAATAGTAGTAATAGTTAAAAAAAAATTTTTTTAAAAACATTTAACCAGGTTAACCAACAGCAAAATAGATGGTATGTGGTTCAGAGGACATGAGCTCAGAACCATATTATGCTTCTACACCAAACAGTGTGGCTCAATCTAGGACTAGTTGTGTCCTGGCCAAGTGTGCATGTAAGTTATTTAATGCTAACATTCTGAGTTTCTCTCTTACTGTTAGTGAACATCAGAGCCGAGGGTGACAAAAGTTTTCCTTGAGTGCAAAACCTAGCACACATTGAAATAATAATAACTGATGATCCTTTGGCAAATCAATGACTTGCACTACTGTTAGCGCCGGCCTCATATTCTAGCTTGGCTTGCATGGGATCTGGGCAGGAAGTATGACACAGCTCATTTCACTGTGGAAATAAAAACAGCATGAAGGATTATGGGTAATTCACCAGTTGTAAAATGCTATTAGTGACCTGGGCACTTCCTGGCATCGGGCTAATTTATATGACGTTATGTTCAGGTCCATTTGAGCAGATTGTTACTGAGGACCTTGATTATGTCAGATACCTGATACCTGATAAAACAATACCTCACGCAACATGGACTTTTGTAAACGAATTACTATCCAGTTAAAGACTATGATTTAATATCAAATTCTTAGTTTGTTTATCATACTCTGATACTAAAAGAACATACATGTAGCCTAGCATAATCACCCATAATTGTTGAAATGGAACATTAGTGCCCTGTTGTTGTTAGTTTTAGCCTTGAACTTTGCTGTGCTTAACCAATTTTCTTATTTCCTCCTGCAGATTTCTTGATAATCCCTATAGTCACTCTAGCAAGGCATGAGAGTTTTCCAAATGGCCTTAGCCACCCACTGTACCTTTCTTCTCAGCATTGTATAAAGGTACAGCTAGTTAAAATCTTCTCTAAACTCAAGGGTGTAGCTTTAATTTGTAAAAGTAAAGTTGGATTCTATTTACCACAAAGTTAGAAGCACACAACTGTATAGGGTGTTTTTGAATGTGGTAGCATTTTCGCTTTCACTTAATCGATGAGACCATGAAGATATGGTTTACATGGATTGAAATGGAAGCTCTTGAGTGGCCTGCTATAGATCTCAACCTATGGGATGGGTTAGAACATTGACTGTATTCCAGGCCTCACCCTACAGTACATCAGTACCTGACTTCACTAATGCCCTTGTGGCTAAATAAGCACGTGTCCACACCCACACTCTAAAATCTAGTGTACCATCTTCCCAGAAGACTTCAAGTTACTCTAACAGCAAATGTGGACTAAGTGTGGAATGGGATATTCAAAAAGCACATATAAATCTAAAGGTGTATATTATACTACTACTACTACTACTACTACTACTACTACTACTACTACTACTACTACTACTACTACTACTACTACTACTACTTTGGATGGCACTTTGCAATGCTATCCAAAGCTCTGCCAAAGCTCTCTTTACTTCTGAGAGACTCTGAATCTCTAACATTGCCTTTTTTATACCCAATCATCTTACTCACCTGTTGCCAATTAGCATAATTAGTTGTTAAATGTTTTTCCAGCTCTTCTTTGTTAGTGCCACTTACTTTTCCAGCCTTTTGTTGCCTCTGTCCCATCTTTTTTGAGACATGCTGCTGCCATCAGTTTCCAAATTACCTTGTGTTTTTCTTGAAATGGTACATTTTCTCAGTTTAAACATTAGATATGTTTTCTATATTTTACTCTTAATAAAATGTGGGTTTATGAGATTTGCAAATCATTGCATTCTGTTTTTATCTACATTTTAAACAGTATCCCAACTTTTTTGAAATTTTGTTGTAGTTCCTATTAAGGTTCTTCATTTTAGAATCATCTGGCCTATCTATCAATTCTCATTATTTGGAACAGTTTGGGAATATGTAGTAGACCGCCATAACCTGAATTGTCTAGGAACATTAAATCAAGTTGTACAAGTTGTTGTTATAACACATCACCACTGAAGCCATTGAGACCAGGTGTGAGATGAGTTTAAGGAAATTAGTTTACATCATACAATAAACAGACACGGCTTAATAAACGTTAGTTTATCTTCTTCACTGTATACAACCCAAACCTCTAGCCTTTAGTAATTCTCGAGGAGAGATCTACAGATGAACTCCCATTGCTGCGTTAATGACGGAAGGTATGCGTCTCATTTTCCAACCCTCACTCTTGCAGTGGTCTCTGTGGTGGTCTGGACCAGACAGCACAACATTAATCTGCCTCGAGCTGGTTTATCCTTTGGTTACTCAGAGCTCTGTCCACAGGAAGGTTGTTGATGTCTCAAACACGTCCTTGAAACCAGTCGGAATGAAAACTGTAGCGGATGTGGTGATTCTTCCCAAAAACCCAAATGAACACAATTCTGCCCAAAACTGAAATCCTCACTCCTGTGGAGTGATTGGTGAGTGGAGATGATTGCATACGGGAAAGTATATCAGGTTTTAAAGAGGTGCGGCTGGCAGCTGACATCAAGGCTGACACGATAGGAGTATGTGGAAATACCAGTCCAGTTTCTCATCCCAGCTGGGAGACATCAGTATTATTTACCCAGATTATTAGTCTAATCTTTTTTGGTACTCAGAATGATTAACCTACTCAGTATTAACCGATTAGAGGCATCACAGAACATTTTATAATTTCCATTTTCATTAAAATGTTGCTCAGTTTGTGTTGGCTGATGCCATGCACTGATAGAATTTCTTTCATTTAATTGCACCCTTCTTAGAAAGAGTTTTAGAATCCTAAATATAGTGTTATGGTGGCCATCTTGAGCATTCACAGCAGAATTAGCAGGCACAAAGTGCCATAAATCGTGCCTTGACTTGTAAACCAAGTGTATATGCTGATAAAAAGAAGTGGGTGTGGCTTTGTGCTCACAGAACTACCATCATTAATCATTAAAAAAAATCTTAGTAATCCAGAATGCTGTGTTTTATCTTGTGTTTTTCCATCATTCTCTGGTTGTAATGCATAATAAGATTTTGCAATCCATAATTAAACCTTATTGCAAAAGTAAGCTCATCAATAAAACTCCATGATATGTTCAGATAAACATTACTTCATTACATGACTGTCAAGACATGTAGAAGATGAGTAAACCCTCTAATGCTTATGCATGAATGCATTGCGATTAGCATATTTTCACACAGAGCCTTATTAAAATATGAATACGCTGTGTTACCAATCATCTCGGGCTTTGTTGTAAGTTTTTAATGTCATCAGTCTTTCTAAAAAAAAAAAAAAAAAAACGCAAATGCAATGTGTGAAACAGACATAAATCATCTATACAAATGTCAACAATCACTCCAGTGCACTGGTAGGAAGCCAAACATGCGAAGACCCTGAGATATTTTCTGAATGGCACAGAGCCAGGTCTACAGGAAGGTCTTTTTCTGGAGAGTCTTTCAGCCCAATGACGTGCAAGTCTTTTCCATTAAGTCCTAATTTACCTTTCTCCCGTAAAGCATCCATAAATCAGGCGCATGTTTGCAAATTATGAAATTGTTACATTTTCTTTAATCGAATATCAGCTTCTTGCAGTAAAAATGACTTGGTTTTTATTTTATTTTGTCATATTTTGTGTGAAATGATTATATTATATAATATATTACAATATATTATATATTATATAAATTATTTTTTATATATAATATATATAATGAATATAATATAATGTATATAATATATAATATATTGTAATATATTATATAACATAATTAATTATATAATTATATACAGTGGTGTGAAAAAGTGTTTGCCCCCTTCCTGATTTCTAATTTTTTTGCACGTTTGTCACACTTTAATGTTTCAGGTCATCAAACTAATTTAAATATTAGTAAACTATAGCACAAGTGAACATAATGTGCAGTTTTTAAATGAAGGTTTTTATTATTGAGAAAAAACAAAATCCAAAACTACATGGCCCTGTGTGAAAAAGTGTTTGCCCCTAAATCTAATAACTGGTTGGGCCACACTTAGCAGCAACAACTGCAATTATGCATTTGCAATAAATTGCAATGATTCTGTAACAGCGCTGTGGAGGAATTTTGGTCACTTATCTATGCTGAATGGTTGTAATTCAGCCACATTTGAGGGTTTTCGAGCATGAACCTCCATTTTTTTAAGGTCATGCCACAGCATCTCAATAGGATTCATAGGATAGGACTTTGACTAGAACACTCCAAAGTCTTTTTTATAAAATACACATGATATTTTGAGTATATATTAAGTATATACTTATATTAAGTAATAATTATATATTTTAAGTATATTTCTTTTATATACTTAAATTTATTACCTGTAAATTATATTTGCACGATTTGTAAAAAAAAAATTCAAATTGTAAATATACACACTTTTTTAGTTTTTCTGTCTTTTTTATTTATAGCATTGCTTTTTTCAAACAAAATAGTATTTGCTATCATTAACTAAAGTGATTTGAACTTCTGTGCACACGTAAGTCAACTCATCATGTTTTTTATTGTGCTTTATAAATGGACTTCACATGTTTTATACAATATTTAGCACCTGTTAAAAACTTTTAGAGTTTTTAAGACACACGTTCTTTTTGTTCAAAAACTTACTGGACAATGTAAGAATGTCTGGAGGAAAGTTCTGTGGACAGATGAGTTTGACAGCTTTGGCTCAAACAGAAGAACTTCTGTAAAAAGGTAAACAGGAGAGAAGATGTTAGCAGACCGCCTCACACTCACAGTCAAACATGGAGGTGGAAGCTTAATGGTTTGGGGTCGTTTTGGAGCAGATCATTCTGAACCAACATGGCCACCATTCCATACTTCAACACCATGCACTTCCATCTGGACTGCAGCTCAGTGGAACCAACTGCACCCTACAACAAGGCAGTGAGCCAAAACATACATCCAAGCTCTATAATTGTTATTTAGAAGGTAAAACAGTCGGCTGAAGTGTTAAATATCAGGAAATGACCTGCCCAGTCAATGCACCTAAATCCTATTGAAGTGCTCTGGGATGAACTGGATCGCAAGGTCAGAAAAAAAAACCTCCATGAAAGAACACATTTAAAAAGGTTTACAAGAGGCATGGCAAAGTATTTTAGCTGAATGTTTGGAGAAACAAACTGTCTAGATACCAAGAGTGTGTAAAAGCTGTTATTCATGTCTTCATAGCATTAAGTGACCTAGTTTGTTGCATATAAACAAAAGGAATGTGCCGGTGTCTCTCAAAAACGATAATACCAGGTAAAGCATGGTAATTATCAGATAAATGTTTCCAAAGCTGTGAATGCATTTAAGCACACTTGAACAAAATTCATATTGCATATAAAATCAGGATTATAGTTTGAGTAGAATATAACTGCTCAACAGTATTAGCAGGATGCTGGAATATTTTAGCAGATGTCTGACCACCGACTCTATTAATATTCACTCTCCAGAGGGAAGGAATGAGAATAAAAGAAAAGGAAAATATGGGAAGCAGAATGGAGTTCAAGACCCTCAGATTTCGGGCAGGCAGTGTGATGGGGGTGTACATGTGCGTCCTGAGATTTGCGGAGGCTTTGATGTTGTGTGTGTGTGTTTGTGCGTTAGATATGAACCGTTAAAAGTGCTCAAGTCCAGGAAGAGAGTAAAGGGGGGTTGGTCAGGACTGCATGGGCCTGGGCGGTATTTTAAAAGAGGCAGTAGAGCATGCTACTAAAATTTAAATAGGGGATTTCAGTGGAGTGCAGCAGGCCAATGGAGCCGGCAGGAGCTCGCCAGGAGGAGCCGAGCAATTTGCTAATGAGCCATCGTGAGGATATGAGTTGGAAACCCCCTGGGAGCGGCGCAGTAAATATGCAGGCATATTTAAGTGGGTTTCCGTTAAACCACATGACAGCTGAGTCATCCTCTATACTTAAAGATGAAGTCGTTTATTAATAAAATGTTTCGAATTGACTTTATTGTTTCCTTCACATGCTATGTGCATCTATGAGAAGACAAATATTGAAAATGAAAACATGTCCTTGGGTTGTGATTAATCTTTAGGCCATACAGTGGCCTTGGATTCAAAGGAAGTATAATTACAACTGCAAATGACCATTTCCTGAAGGCCTCACTAAGAAGGATAAGGGGAGGGGTTTCTGAAAAAGTTGAGAGGGAAAAAAAAGAGATGTTAGCGATATAGAGGAGTTTATCCTTGGAGAAATGAATGCCTCTTTCCTCTGTTGATGATGTCACTACAGAAGCCAATGGAAACTTTAAAAAGGCCACTTCAGACACCATGGACATTATGTCATTTAGGAATAATGACTCACAGCTTTTATTGTTACTCCAAAACGGGTGAGTCCTTTTGGAAAAAAAGAAGAAATTCGAAAGAATCTTTAGAACAATAGAAGCACTGATCCAGACTGTTTATTTAATATCTGCTATGAAGATAAATCAACCCTAAAAAACAAGCAAACCACATGTGGCTTTGTAAACCAAGGTGTGGAGCAAAGTCCTACACGCTTTAGCATTCAGCTATATATTAACAATCTAGTAACAAAAGCTCAAGGTTTGTTTAAGCTGATATGCCACCAAACAAGGGCACGCTGGAAAAAAAAGGAAGAAAAGGGAAACAATCAGGGGATGTGAGTCTAGTCAACGGGCTTTGTGGAACTGTGCTTTTTTTTCCGGACTTTATTTGGCATCTACATTGCTTGGCATTACATCGTGTTCCCCTTTTTAACACAATATTTACTAATGACAAAAGACCCGAATAGAAGATATGATGTGAAAAATGTGAGAAATGCTGGCCTTGTACTAATGTTTTAAAACCTCTCAAGTATTTCCAAGACAAAAAGACATCAATATTAGGCCAATTTACATTAATATACATCATTTTTTGCATCAGTTTTTTTGCTATGAAATATTTTTAATTTGTAACAAACATATTTGTTTGGGTATTTTGTAACAGCTGAACCTATGAGGTTTAAAATGCTTTGTATAGTGCTTTTTACCTTTCATACCTTTTTTTTTTATTTAGCAGTTTTTTGTGTTGACTTTAGTTAAAGTTTAATTAATATACACATTTAAGTAGTAAATACACTATATTGCCCAAAAGTATTGGGTCACCTGACCTTTCCTGCTATATGTGGTTCTTTTCCAAACTGTTACCACAAATCTGGAGGCACTCAATTGTACAGGACGTCTTTAGATGCGCTTTAATAACAATTTTGCATTCACTTGAACTTGGAAACCCAAACCTGCTTCAGCATGGCGATGCCCCTGTGCACAAAGTGAGCTCCTTGAAGATCTGGTTTACATGCTTTGGAGAGGAAGATCTTAAGTGGTCTGCAATAGAGCTCTGATCTCATCCCTACTGAACACCTTTGAGATGAATGTGAACGCTGACTGCACCCCAGGTCTCTTCACTTACATCAGTACCTGTCTTTCGTAACACCCTTGTGGCTGATAAACACAAATATATATAAACACACTCCAAAATCTAGTGGAACATCTTCCCAGAAGAGTGGAGGGAATTTTAAGGGCAAATTGGGACTAAATGTGAAATTCAATGCTCAAAAGAAGGCAGGGGTGGGGAGAGACTCCAATATCAATTTTGCCCTAAAAAGAAATAAATATAAAAGAGGCAAAGATTTTCAACACAGCACACATTTATCCATAATGTCCTTTTTTACTCAGATTTAAAAAAAAATGTAAGAATCCAACAAAAAGATTTTTAATCATTTATTTTACTGAAGTCTCAAATCAAGCACCAAAATCTGCCATGATGCACACATCCGGCAATTAAAACCGTCCGTGTGGAAACATAGCAAAAGTCCTGTTTGGTGTCCTGATGATTTACGTAATTTAAAACACCATAATTACTTTAAAACATTTTCAAGAGTATTTTGTCTTCATGCTCTATGTTGAGTTTGGTTTCACTAATAATAAACATACATTTGCATAAAGCATCCATAACTGTACATGCCATGTTGATTAGAGTAAGAAAAGCTTGAAAAGATTTAATTTAAGATACAAACAAATAGATAAACAGATAAAAATGTGGAATTTAAGTTAACTCATGACAAACAGCTCTAATTATACATTTTACTGCCATAAATTTCAATTCAATTCATTTTTATTTGTATAGCACTTTTAAAAATGGACATTGCCTCAAAGCAGTTTTAAAGGGATAAAGCAGTTATAAATAATTGTGTAAGTTTGTTTTTTATAATTGTAAGTTTTTACTTAATGAGCGAGACAGTGGTAACTGTGGCAAAGAAAAGCTCCCTGAGATGGTATAAGGAAGAAACCTTGAGAGAAACCAGACTCAAAAGGGAACCCATGGTTCAAGGTCTTTAAAGCTCTTTCATTGTTACTGCTGTTGCGAGTGTAATGCAGGAAATAACCTCAACACACACAACCTCCAGAGAACCTCTACTCAAATACCATTAACTCACAAATACCTGAAAACATTTACATTTAGGGCATTTTGCAAACACCATTATCCTGAGCAATTTATACTTATCTGATTCATTAAGAGATTTGCTCAGGGTGTGGCTGGGATTTAAACTCATGATCTTTGGATCGAAAGTCCAATGTCTTAACCACTAAGCTACCACCTCCCAAAACAAGAAGGTTATTATAAACAATGCTGAACCATTCCTAGCTGTAAAGGGAGAGAAATGAATTAAAAAATCAAGAGATTTTGATCAATTTGATGAAATTATTAATAAACAACATTCTGAATGTTATACAAAAGCGTATTTAACATTTATGGAAGGAGTCACCAGTGTCAGTGCAGTAAATTTGCGTTTTTCAATTATATTTTCTATGTAAGGCTTCAAGAATGTTTCCATTTTTTATTTTTCTGTAACATTAAACTGCAATGATTTTTCAGCTGATCAATTTTTAAGAGACAGAAAGATGTTAATAGGAACTTCTGGTAATAGGAACTCATCTGTGTCTAAGATGTTTCACAACATTTACCTTGATGGCATTTGGCAGACAACCTCATACAAGGTGACTTTGAATTAATTTCATATTTCATTAGAATTATCTCGACAACTGAGGAGTTGAGAGTTAAGGGCCTTGCACAAGGGCCCAGATGGGGCAGCTTAGTGGTGGTGTTAATTAAACTCAAAACCTTCTGACTAGAAGGCGAACAGCCTAACCACTGAGCATTCCCTATCCCTACCCCATAACATGTTACTGTTACTTTGAATAAAATAAAGGAATAAAATAGGTCAGATTGTTAATAAACATTTGCTTTGATAACCTTTTAAGATGTGTTGGAATAGGAAAATGATCTATTTCGAGGTGGTATGAGTAATTCTGCTTCGTTCCACATGGCACACCACAGTGTTTTGTTCTTTACATAATTTCCAGAAAACAAAGCGGTACCCAAATGCCACCTGATTTACAAGAAAATGTGTCGCTCTGACAGTACAGCGGATGAGTAGGAAGGATGAGAGTGCAAAAGGTGTAAAACAGAGAGAGGGAGAGACAGAGAGACAGATAAAGAGAGAGAGAAGAAAGGGGAAACCCTGGAACAGAGCAGGCTCAGTGTTCATGGCCAGCATGGGATCCCCTTCCAATGACTGCCAGGCTTCTGCTGGGAAAGAGAGCCATGTGAAAGAATGCAAAAGGAAGGAAAAACCTCAAGCTGTGTGAAATCCCCAGTTAAAAGAATGTGTTAATGACCCAAGGGGGCGCAGGCCAGATTGAAAAATGGACAGTGTGACGTGTGTGTGTGTGTGTGTGTGTGTGTGTGTGTGTGTGTGTGTGTGTGTGTGTGTGTGTGTGTACTTGTGAAAGTGTTTGTACTGAATTGTGCATCTATGTGTATATGTAATGTTCTGTATTCTGTGTTTTTTTTTTCTCTAGCACAAAGTTTGGCCAGTGCCCAATTGCTGAAAAAGAGCCAAAAAGTGTGAGTTTCTCACACACTTCTGTGAATTAAACTGTGTATGCAGACTGCAAAAATTAACAGCCTAAGTAACACATGAAACTGAAATTGCTTAAAAAATAAATATTGTAATTCATACTGAAAGTTCAGTATATTTTATATAAAATTGGTAGAGGGGAATCTGATGATCATGTTTAGATTATATTCAAATGCCATATGATTTCATCCAAATCTTTTTCTTCATTTGACTTCTTCCATTAGGGGTCGCCACAGTGGATCATCCGTCTCCATACCCCCCTGTTCTCTACATCTGCCTCTTTCAACCCAACTACCTGCATGTCTTCCCTCACCACATCCATAAACCTCCTCCTTGGTCTTCCTCTTTTCCTCCTTCCTGGTGGCTCCATCTTCAGTATTCTACTACCGATATACCCCATGTCCCTCCTCTGCACATGTCCAAACCATCTCAATCTCGCCTCCCTCACCTTGTCTCCAAAACATCCTACATGCACTGTAAATTCTAATAAACTCATTTCTAATTCTGTCCATCTTCGTCACTCTCAATGAAAACCTCAACATCTTCAGCTCTGCTACCTCCAGCTCCGCCTCCTGTCTTTTACTCAATGCCACTGTCTCTAATCCATACAACATTGCAGGTCTCACAGCAGTCCTATAAACGTTCTCTTTCACTCTTGCAGATACCCTTATATCACCACTCACTCCTGCTATCACTCTTTACCTGCTGCCGCATCTCCTTGTACTCCTGCCTACTTTTCTCATCACTCTGTCAATCCCAATTCTGTTTTGCCAACCTCTTTCTCCTTATGCTCACCTGCACTTCCTCATTCCACCACCACGTCTCTTTATCTTCCTTTTTATTTCCAGATGTCACACCAAGTACTTTTCTAGCTGTCTCCTTTTCTCATTACTTCTGCAGTAGTTGACCAATCATCTTTTCATCTCATATTTGATTTGGCACATGTTTTACGCTGGATGCTCTTCCTAACGCAACCCTCCCCATTTATCTGGGCTTGGGACCGGCACTAAGAGTGCACTGGCTTGTGCAGCCCTAATGGCTGGGTTATATGATTTCATTCAAATGCAGCATATAATTCAGTATCCACTAACTGACACCAACATCAACCCAAAGTAAGCTGGCTGAAGGTCTTTACAGCATGGATTCTTTTAACTTTAATGAAAATAGAAACATGAGTATCTGGGATTTCATTCCAAAATTCAGTAATCAGAATGTGACATAAGCCTAATGTACATTGTAAAAAGCAAAGAGACTTTGGAAAAGATGTATAAAATGTAAAATGGTGGCACTGTTTCCCATTAATGCAAACTATGCTCTGGGAAACATCAAGAGAGGGATCTGCAATATATCACTATACAAGTTACCATAAAAAAGAGTAGTGGACAATCAACATTCACAGACCCTGCTAGGGCATTGAAATACAGCTCTTAACCTTCTTATGGTTGCTGAATGTCAGCTATTATCTGAGAAGAAAAAAAAGAAAATACAAAAAAATTAAATCTTTTGCAACTCAATCTAAGGTGATAGACGTGGCTAGCTAATGTGCTATAATTAAAATCAACTCGCAATCATTGTAAAGAACACACATAGTAGAATATGTGCTTTTATGTATTTTCATGGCCTATATTTATACATTAAAATATACCTAGTACTTATAGTAAAAAAAATAAACTAAGATAATGCAGCGAAGGAAGGAGGAACTTACCTTAATGACAAAAGCGTATCTATAAAAATGAAGTGTGAGGAGAAAGATCCTTCATACAGGCCACAAAATATAAAAAGTCCATGTACAGATCATCAGAATAGTTGAAGAAAAAGTAATGAAACTATGTGCTGAGAAAAGAACAGGGCCAAGCATAGACCCATGACCTACACCTTGCATCACCTAGTGCTTATTTACTGTATCTAGAAGGATCTTCTTGACATGTAGAACTATTTACAAAAGCCTCTACAAAGTCCTTCAGTATGGACAATTGCAAAGAAGTAAACAATAATAAACGTGATGATTTGCTATATGTCTATGCTAATAATAAATTACATTATTAACTGAATTCTATTGAATTTAATTGTGTTTCATCATAACTTATTGCAGACATAATTAAAGTGATAGTGATACGTATTTCGAACAGTGAAACAATATCTGAGGAAAGGTTTTAATGCTCTATCTGTGACATCTGATTTCTGTGTATGGTCACGATTAAACAAGAAGGTGCATACAATTATCTAAAATGATTATCTAAAAGTAGACTGTTCACTGCCGCAATCCAACATTTTCATTTCCAACAGCAAGTTAGTTCCTGGTCTGAGAGATCATTTTTGACATTTTTCCTCGCAAGAATAAATAAACTGTCGCAATATCACTGTGTATAAATCGTCTCCCATCAGTGTGTTGAATGTGTGCGTTAACTACCCAGAAACTTCCAAGGACCTGTCACTTCCTTACTGTTAAAATGGTCTATAAAACTAAGGACTTGGCAGCAGTTCTTGTGAACATTAAGGCCACCACAACAGTGCCCCATCTCTCGAGGCCAGACTGACGGGATCCAGTAGGCCATTTCAGTTGATCTGAGACTAGTGGACATGAGGTCACTGACCAACTTTGCAGAATGCAGACACTCAATAATTATGATGCATTCTCATGTGCTTACAAGTAGATATAGATCAAGAAGTCTTTAGTGATGATTTAAACCCATCTTAATGCTTTAAAGCTTGAGACAATACAGACCCTCTGTGCCCTGTTTTATCTTTGTTTTGAAAATGCCTATCAAGCCTGCGTTAAAAATAGCAATATTCATTTTTAGCAATTTTCTTTTTGACATATAAATCAGACAGAAAATGCCATAAAGTTCAAAGGGCTTTCATGATTTACATCACTGACAAGTCACATTGTAGGCCAAGAGCCATTATAATGGCTGCATGTTTTTTTGTAGGAATCTTGAATGCTTGAATACTCCCTTATCTCATTCTTATCAATCATGCTGGAGAGATTGCTGTCTATAAGGATTACACAAAGCTTTTGTTTCCTGACAACCATTGTGTTCGAAACAAGCAGAAAACGATACCTAATCTTTGGAAATGTGTAAATTTTTTAGGCAAATTTTTATTATTCGATAATAAAACCAAAAAAAGGAGACATAATCATCATGCATGCAACATCATTGAAATCTTTGCAGGTATGTATGTATATAGACTCAAGTTGTAGCAGAAATGCAGATATAAATTTTCCTTCACTGCAGTTTCTAACTGTAAAGAACTCCATCCAGAACCACGATGGGGTTCAGATGCAGAAGTGTGAACTAGTAAGCAATAAATGGGTTAACGTTTGAGATGGTGAAGTTTTAAAGACATGTTTATTTAACATTTACGGAAGGAGGTTCCAGTGTCAGAGATAACGCTGAAACATTTTCCACTGTTTTCTTGCATTCTGTTTTCTAACATGTTTCCGGTGTCGAGAGATTGATGCTTTTTAGTTTCCAAGTCACATGACAAGCTGCAATTTTTATACATTTTAAAATAGAAAAAAAACAAACCGGCGAAGTTACGAGTTTTAGTTGCTGTGGCTGAAGTGAGAACCGTATTTGTTCAATGTCCAAAACATTAAATGTAATTATAAATATATACAAAAATACAGTTTCATTTATCAATAAATAAAAATGTAATTATTAGAACATTACTGTTATATAAGAGGAAGGAATCACTTCAGGACCAAGGAAGGATTCTGATGAAACGTGGGAGGTGGTAGCTTTGGATCCGGTGGCCTTTGGTTCCGAAGGTTGTGGGTTCAAATTCCAGCGCCTCCAAACTGCCACTGCTGGGCCCTTGAGCAGAGCCCTTATACCTCAACTGCTCAGTTTTATAAATGAAATAATTGTTAGTCTCTCTGGATAAGGGCATTTGCTAAATGCTGTAAAGATGAAAGTGGATTATAGGCAAATTCTCCCACTACCTATAGGCATGACATAATACAACATAGATATTTCAGATCTAAACTAACACACAGGATTTAATTATATACTAATGAAATGTGTAAATCCATGTGAAATAAAACAAAGGTTTAAGGACAGACAACAAAATCTGTAATCATGGTAAGTTAAGCAATCCTCTTTTCTGAAACAAATCCCTCAGGTAGGTTTATGAACCTAACATGTCTCAGCTGTTTCATCTTTCTACAGATTTGGACAGCAATGGAGACAGATTAGTCGTAACCAAAGCAATCAAAAGATGTTCAGGGCTATTCATTCTGCCGGTGGGATATCTTTTGTCTGTGTGCACACTTCATGCCATGGTAATCTCATGGGAGCTGAACTAGTTTTCAGCTGGGTCTGTCTGTGTATAAAAAGATGGGGAGTTTAATTAGGAGTTGAGTGGACTCCACACCAGCAGCCCCCCCCCCCCCCCCCCCCCCTGTCCAGAAGCTCAGCCGCGATCCCGAAATAATCCGAAACGAAATCTTTCTTCTTCATCGTATTGTATAAACTTTCCTGAAGTCGAAGCAGATCTCCCTAACTGATATGTCAAACACTCTCAGGCCACATGCTTATCAACAGTGAGGGTCCGGACTCCAGAGAGATGTTATCTGAATATGCAGAGGCGCCCTGGTGTTCATGGGAAAGCTTTCATCATCTTTAAACAGATGTAAAACATGCAACATTTTTAAAAGCAGGAACTCAGCCTAACATTCACTTATTGTATACTCATGAAAAAGCCATGTCTATGAAATATGTATTTAAAATATGACTTAGTTTTTTTTAATGGCGTATGAAGAAAAACAGAACATTACACATAAGACATCCATGGCCAAGAGTCCAAGAGAGGAAAAAATCTATTTAATTCGGTTCATTTTTAATTGTATGGCACTTCTAATCGACAGAGCAGTGTACTCAAAGCAGCTTTACAGAGATAAAGAAGTTATAAGGTTGTACAGTATAAAAGAATGCATGTTTATTGCCTACATGTTTATTCCTAATAAGCGAGCCAGTGGCGACTGTGGCAAGGAAAATCTCCCTGAGATGGCATGAGGAAGGAACCTTATGAGAAATCAGACTCCAAAAGAACCCATCCTCATCACAGAATGTCCATTCATTACAGCTCCATCATTGTTGAGGTGAACTGTTCAGTCACTCAAATGCAAAACTGTTCATGCAACTTGTGATCCTAAGCCATTGTAGCAGACGGTTTATGTTAATTACAATCCAAATCCATCCTCAAACTTCTTTAGTTGCTCAGTAAATTCATGGATCATTAAGCTGTCGATGTGGTACCACC
The DNA here is from genome assembly GCF_946808225.1 of Silurus aristotelis. Lineage (NCBI taxonomy): Eukaryota > Metazoa > Chordata > Actinopteri > Siluriformes > Siluridae > Silurus > Silurus aristotelis. The sequence continues at coordinate 24,373,041 of NC_139586.1, read as the reverse complement.
CCCAGCTGCACAGAGCGGTCTCGGATTGAAAGGAACTTCATCCATAAGTAGGGCATTGGATGATTCTGGCCGATCCGAAAACAAGAAAGAGAAAGGAACACTGGGTACTTGTACTTCAAGAGCGAACATTTAGAGAGAAAAAGGGAGAGAAGGAGAGTAGAGTTGTGACAGAGAGAGAGAGAGAGAGAGAAATAAGTATTGTTAAGCATTATAATTTTTTCATAAATGTTTAAAGACTGTACAGTGTGATCAGGGTGTAAGTAGGGACTCTGGAAAGACTTTTGACCAAATTTTTGAGAGCCAAAATGTTACAGGGTAACCTTCGCTTTTTGGGTGAAAGGGATGTCGTTGCTCTGACCTGTCAAGCACACTGACATTAGCCAATCACTGGCATCTGTGTGGTGTAGAAAGATAAACATGTACCAGCCCTCACTCACCCCATTTTGAAGCTATTGTGTGGCAGTAAAGAGCTAAATAAGTTGGTGGGAAAGGGCACAATTAAAAAAATAATGTAAAGTTTTAAAATATTTTACATGATTCATTTAAATGCACTTTATTGTTCATTTTTTAATTTTGGCTAATCAAATGTTATTTTCATAGTTTAGTAAGATTTCTGAAATACAGAAGAATTGAGTGGCATACACATGAACACACATCAAACACACACATAAATATACACAAATGCACATGAATGGCATGCACACATACATATACACATGGGGATGTACATTAGGAAGTTTATCTATGGTTAACAGCTGGACTTGGCTTTCCTGCTCATACATTAGTTCCACATCTGGCCATTAGAGATGGAGGTTATTGTTTATGTTGTGATTTATATCTCTACTGGTGTATACATATACGTTCCCTTGCTTTCGTCTCCGTATTGTAAGAGAAGAATCATGAGAAATATCACTGTGAGCCGAAATATAGAGCTCGAACAGGAAAACCTTCATGTTAAATGTAATGCTTGGGTCCAGTGTGTTTGAACTGGTCTACATTGTCCCCAGCACAGATTGTTTCAAAGCAGGAAATTCCAGACTAATAACAAACTTTTCTTCTTCTCCTCTTCTCCGTGGGTAAAAACAAACAAACAACAAATATGGCGAGGATGAGAGTAAACACAAGGTCAGGCCGAGTAACGTCTTAATGACGTTGTATGTGTGTATATAAAAACACAGCGATGCCTCGAGGCTAAATTAAGTTCTTTGTCCTCACTGTTTGTTTATCTGACTGATAAATCAAAACCTGACGATTAGATCTGGTGCATACAGAGAGGAGTTTTTATCTGCTGGGAAGGTCTGGACTCTAGAGACAAGCGGGAGGATGCACCCTGAGGACGTGTTAGCTGGTATTATGATTAACCCCTGCCGTGCCGCAATGGCTGCCTTGTCACTGATGGGCTTAAACCCCTGGCCACATCCTGAGGCATTCCAATATAGTGTCTGCACCATCGATGTCACACCTACAACAATGTAAACTTCATCCTACACTTAGACTCGTAACACATTTTAACCGGAAACCTAAAACATATCTATCTATCTATCTATCTATCTATCTATCTATCTATCTATCTATCTATCTATCTATCTATCTATCTATCTATCTATCTATCTATCTATCTATCTATCTATCTATCTATCTATCTATCTATCTATCTATCTATCTATCTATCTATCGTACACAGTAAAATGAAACAACGCTCATTACACACCATGAATTAACACTACTATTAAAACTAACCAGAACAAACACACCTACTGTATACACAGGACATGAAACAATGTACAATCAGTACACAAAGCTAAATGGAAGAATGCCGGTAAGTTGTAATCATATAATCATAAAATCTAAACATCCAAATGTTTGGTGGTGATTAACAGCAGTTATTTGTGCAAAAATCCAGTCAAGTCTCTTACTGAGGAGTCTGATGGCTTGTGGGAAGAAACTGTTACACCTTCTGGTAAAACAACAATGCATTTGTAATATACAGTAATAAGTTAAATATGATTAATATTTTATAATGAAACCAACCTTAAATAATAATAACAATAATAATAGTAATCATAAGGATTGCAACGTGCAGAATTTCATTTATGATGTGCAAATGTAACAAAATAAACAATAAACTACAAAACTTGAGACTAGACACATAACCATGGAAACCCTAACCAAAGCATGACTAACAACATGGAAAGACACATGAGAGACTCTGAGTTTGGTGTCTAAGTGGTTCATGAGTCTTTATACATGTGCTAATTACTAGGAAATGTGCCTTAGGTGCAAAAAATCATTTGACATGAAATGTGACATTGCAGTGGCTTGTGGGAACGTGGTCTCATGGTGAGAAACCTCACAAACAACAACAACAATAACAATAATAATCGCAAAATTGTATTGTTAAATTTAATATAATGTCAAAATTGATTGCACTGGCAGTTTAACGTTTTTCATTTGTGATGCCAACCTTTTTTTTTTTTTTTTTCTTTTATCCTAAATCATTGATTTTTACCATTTGTATGCAAATATACATTTTAATATCTTTTTCATTCTAATAGTCCCCAGTAAAGCTCAATGAAGTTCGATAATTTTATTGAATTTTGATATTTTTTCATATAGTCCTTCAGGAGCCAATTCATTTGAGTAGACTGATATATAGTTTGTTATTTGTACAGAATAATGTGAAAACATGCTCTCAAGGTACAAGTGACCAGTGATCCTGTCTCTTCCTTGACCTGGACCTACCTGATTCAAAGTTGACGCCCTATCTCTGGATAGAATTCAATAGAATTGGAGACCACTGAGGATGTTTCCACATGAACATCTGAGCAACTTAAGAACAGTCTGCTACAATTTGCATGAACACTTCTATATTTAAGTCAAGTCAAGTCAAGTCAAGTCAAGTTTATTTCTATAGCGCTTTTGATAACAGACATTGTCTCAAAGCAGCTTTACAGAAATCAACAGTCAAGGTGAACGGTCTGAATTCATCCCTGTGGCAAGGAAAAGCTCCCTTAGATGTTATGAGGAAGAAACCTTGAGAGGAACCGGACTCAAAAGGGGAACCCATCCTCATTTGGGTGACATCAAGAGTGTGATCATAAATCTTTCAACAATACAGAACTCTGGAGAGTGAGAACTAACATGAGTACTGGAATGTAAGATCTTTAAAGGGGCCATCATTAAACAGTACACCTCAACAATAATGGGACGTAATGAAAGGGCATTTGGTGCCACCTAGATGAGGATGGGTTCTTGTTTGAGTCTAGTTCTTCTCAAGGTTAGGGTTAGGGTTAGGGTTATACCTATTTGTCTCTGTAAAGCTGCTTCGGGACAACGTCCACTGTTAAAAATCGCTCTAAAAATTAAATTGAATTGAATTCATTGGTGCGAGCGCAAAATGTTTCTGTTTGTATTAAATAAATATAGCTGCCCAGTCATATGGATAGACAATACTCCGAAAAGTGAAGCAGGGTAAAAACCTGAAAACAAACTGAGGAAGCAGGCGAGTAATCAAGAGAGCTTCATTGTAGACACAACACATGGGTGAGACTCCTCAGTGGGCAGTCTGGTGTATTTGTTGAGTATAATGTGACTGCAAACAGGTGAAAATCATTAATAATCATGTGATTTAGATTGGGGATAGACGCTTGACTGGAGATCGTGTGATAAAATCAAGGAATCAGTATCACGGTTATGGCAACATGAGGACATTTGATGAGACATTGTCACATGATAATTTTGTGTTAACATCATCTTAAACGGTGTCTGTAATCTGTGTCGATCTATTTTTCCTGCTTGTAAATGTGACCCTCTCCGAATGTTTCTCCAATTATGAATGAATTCTTTGTGTTCTGTTCTTATAAATTCCTTAGAATCTGCTAGGCAGTTAATCATAGTTTGTGTACATTTTAAGATTAAAATTATTAATAAATATTCATATCACAAAAAAGCTGGTAGATAAAACAAAACATATTGAAAAAAGATGGCAAGAACTGCACCTAGTATCATATCAGCCTCTGTTTTTCTAAAGATTTACCCAAACAGGAAATAAGCCAAAGTGATAAACCCAATGAAAACTATTTTCACATGAGCTCATATTAGCGAGCAGGCTAGATTTAGCAGTAAGTTACGTAATGTAATAAAGGTTCCCTCAGTTCTCTCAAATTAAATTGAATTGACGTGTCACCCAGTTTAGAATGGGTTTCCTTTTTAAGTCTGGTTCCTCCTAAGTTTTAAGTTTCTTCCTCACACCATCTCAGGCTAATATGTCCAAACATGTCCAAACTAATATGTTTTCGTTTAAATCTGAGATGGCGTTTTTGGTCAACAAAAGCTGGGCACATTTAAAAACGCTGTTTTTACGTCACAGTGTGGACTGGAAAAACGGAGACTTTTCCAAAACGAGGACTCATTTTTAGTCAAATGACAGCGCTCTTCCTCAACATTGCTGCAACGTTTCAAAGAGCCGGAAAGTAAATAAATGGCAGGTGGAAATGACACGGGTTGAGGTGTCTTAGGTTTTACTTGATCAGTACAGGTACATAAGTGTTTTCAGACGTTTCAATGTGGATGCGTAACCTTTGGAAAACGACTGAAAACGTGGGCACAGAGCGTTTTTAGACAAAGATTGCTGTTTTGAAATTGATCCAGATTAGTGTAGACGTAGCCTCAGGGAGTTTTCCTCACCACTGCCTCTTGATGGTCCCTTTCTCATTAAGGTTAAACTAACCCTTATTCTATTTATTTCTGTAATGCTGATTTGTGACAATGTCTATTGTTAAAAGCGCTATACAAATAAACGCGGATTGAATTGAATAAAACAAGACCTGCTTTTCATTACTGAAAAAAACTGAGCCTTTTTCTAAACAAACCTTTTCCACCAATTTACACCAACATGAAATCCACAGATGCCAGTTTGGTTTATCAGTTTGTATGATATCTCTGTTTTCGCAGGACGAATCTCAGTAATGATTACTACACAAGCTCAGCAGCAAGTCTGATAAGATAATAGTGACATAGGCAGGTTTAAAAGACAGGAAGATCATATTTATTGTTAAAAAAGATTTTCAGTAGAGTTTTTACAAATTCACAGTGATTTGCACACAGTAAGATGAGTTCCTGCAAAGTTCATTATCATTGTAATAATAAAGCCGCTGGTTCACCTTGCATGGAAAAGTCACTGTGGAGTAAAACCTAAGAATGTGTTTTTCTTACTTGGGGTTTAACGATTACCACGGCACGCACATAATTTGACACTTATGTGCGTGCATGGATTAATGATTCACTTTTCTGTGTTAGATGCTAAGTTAGTAAAAGCCCTAATGACCTACATTACCTTCAGTGGCACTCAAGCCATCCATATATTATTTAAATGATGTTTTTACCTTAGAGATGATGTGGGAATTTCCATTTCTGGGCAAATGTGACCGAACTGTGGATGTATTTCCAGAAAATTAACCACACCAACTGGATTTCTGCTCCTTCTCCAGACCAGATCTTCAGTATAAACACACATTTAGACTGGCCTTGTGTTTGCTCAGCTGTGGTCGTGGCACTGCGGAAAGAACAGAGGATAAAAAGGATTTATAAATAATTCCTGATAGGGTTGAGGAAACAGAAACAGAAGATCTCAATAACAAATATTAATCATATAAGGTTGTCAGGAATGTTATTTTTATCCATAAAAAATATGCAGAAACAACTGTTAATATAGAGACAGTAGGAAGGTGGTAGCCCAGTGGTTAAGATGTAGGACTTGTGATCGAATCCCAGTGTAACCAAGATGCCACTTCTGGGCCCCTGAGCATGGCCCTCAATGCTAAACTGCTCAGTTAATAAATGTCAATTGTGCAAACATTTTATTGTATAAATGTGAATGTTTCTTTTTATATCCATCCTTATTATATTCAATACAATTTTATTTGTATAGATATTTAAACAGTGTACAATTTTTTAAAAATCCTCTTAACAGAAGTATATAGAAATTCCGGATAATACACCTTAGTTAAAGATTTATCCCTAATGAGCAAGTCAGAGGTGACGTGGAAATGAATAAATTCCTGAGATAACATGAGGAAAAAACCCTGAGAGAAAACAGAAGACTCAAAAATAAACTCATCATCATGTGGGTGATACCAGATAGGGCTAAAAACACACCCTAAGTGTATGTTTCTAACTGAACTCAACTGGAAAGTTTAGAAATTTAAAAAAAATCAGGAAGTTGTGTAGCTTTTTAGTGATATAGTCACTAGTAGATTAAGGTTAAGAACATTTGAAATCTTTGGAGAAATCCAGTCAGATTATCTCCTGTTAGCTCTCTTGCTAACTGTATAGCAATAAATAATAAAATGTTTGACCAAAAATCTTGCTAGAACACCTTTTAAATCTACCATATGCCAAAAGCTGTCTAGCTAAATGTGAATAATGATATCTGTGAGAAAACAATTTGTCATATATACTTTATGGTTAGCTCATGTTCGCTAATTTGTTAACCGTAACAGTAAGTAATATATTGCGATTAAAATTCAACTTTGGTGATATATATTTTAAACTGGGCTCAAACAATGCTGACACTTTTTCCGGAAGACGCACAACAGCTTGCAGGAAACACACAAGTATATTTTTACGAAGCAACGAACGCTGTGGAGAACAGAGAAAGGGGCGTAATGAGGGCGGCAGAGGGAAAAGAGAAATGAGAGAGAAAGAAGAGAGGAAAAAAGAAGAGAGGCCCTACACTTCTTTGTCAGTAACACAGAGTGATCTCCAATTACTCCACAAAAGGAGCTCATTCAGGGAGCATGGGCTTAAACACTGGACCTTTGCATGTGTAATGAGCGCTAGGCTGCATGCTAAAACAGTTCTCTGCACAGAGAAATGTCTCGGCTTCAATTCGCTCACCAAGCCATGGAATATCAAACAAAATCCTGTGCTGTGGATTGAGACATAGGGCTGTACGGATTTTACCTTTATTTTTTTTCTCCGATTATTATTGAAGGCTTTTTGTCTGTGTGCAAACTATAATCACATAAATATAAAATAAAATATTGTTATGAGATATTAATCAACGACAGGTTTTGTGACAAAGAAAAGTTATTGTTGCCACCAATTCTACAACAGCATATCCAATAGTGTATTAGAGCTATTTTACCAACTTAATTCTTTATTAAAGAACATGTTATGCTTTTTTTTTTTAATCAGTTTATGGTTCCATTTTAAGAGTCTAGGCGTATTGTTCACAGTTTGAATTGCATGGTTTATATTTTTAACAGGTTTAAAATGCTTTTGATCCTTGAAGCAATTAATTGCCTGACGTTCCAAAGCAAGGATCCTCTGGTTGATGAAATGGATTTAAAATGCACACAGCTCAGTGGTCAAGGCTCTGGGTTACTCATCAGAATCTCAGGGGTTTAAATCCTGGTATTGCCATGGTGTTACTCTTGGGGCCTTTGAGCAAGGCCCTTAACCCTCTGTGCTCTAGGGGGGCTGTAAAATGGCTGCCTCAGTGCTCTAACCCCAGCTCCTAACATCACTGAAAAACCTTATTGTACTATGCTTGTAAAGTACATGCAACAAGCATGCAGAACCTTTCGATCTTTCTTTTTCCTTTACATATTATCCATGTCTTTGCTGTACAAATTAGATACACAAAAAGCAGGAGGATGAAAAAAACAACACAAAAATATATTGTAATTTTTTTTATTGCAGAAAAATGTTTTATTTAGTCCTGGAAAAAGTGATCGCTAAGTGGTTAAGATGTTGACTATCTGCTCAGAAGGTTGTGAGTTCAAAGCCACCACTGCTGGACCTTTAAGCAAGGCACTGAACCCCCAACTGCTCGGTTGTATCAATAAGATAAACATAAGTTGCTCTGGAAAAGGGCCGTATGTAATGTAGGGCCGTACGTAATGTAATAAAAGGTAGATGAAGTTTTGAGGTCATGAGATCAGGTCACATGATGGTTGAAATGGTTGGAATGACAGTCTTGACTTGATTTGACTTGACATGATGCCCAGACCGATCTCAACAATCATTTTTTTATATATTATCTATAACATGAACTGTAACATTTGTATTATGATTCCTACAACAATGTTTTATTCGTATTTCAAGTAAGTAATTAGCCATAAACAGTTATTTATAGTAATATACAGTACAGACCAAAAGTTTGGACACACCTTGTGTGTCCAAACTTTTGGTCTGTACTGTATATCCATATTAGGTGTATTAACTTTACAGCTTTTGCCAGACACCCTTATCCAAAGGGATTTACAGTTATCACATTTAAAACCACTGAGCAGTTGATGACCCAAGGCTTGGCAATGCAGGGATTTAAACTAACAGCCTTCATATAAGATCTCCAACAGTTTAACCACTGAGCTTTCACTTCTAGGGAACATTAGTGCAGTATCTCTTGCCCTGTTTCTACATGATTTGGGTTCCAGTTTACTGCCACATGTTTGCATGCTCCAACATAATTGATTTATATGGTTGAACTGTAAAAACAGGTAGGTGTTTTTATTAAACTGAACAGTGAGTGGGTTGTAAATGTGTTATATTTCCACATTCACTTTTATATTTATTCAATTCATTAATTATATGCATCAAACAGCCTCTGGTTTTATTATGTGAAATCTTTATGTACAGTGAGGAAAATAAGTATTTGAACACCCTGCTATTTTGCAAGTTCTCCCACTTAGAAATCATGGAGGGGTCTAAAATTGTCATCGTAGGTGCATGTCCACTGTGAGAGACATAATCTAAAAAAAAAATCCAGAAATCACAATATATGATTTTTAAACTATTTATTTGTATGATACAGCTGCAAATAAGTATTTGAACACCTGTCTATCAGCTAGAAATCTGACCCTTTAAAGACCTGTTAGTCTGCCTAAACGTGTTTGGAGGAAGAAAATTGATGAGTACCTTCCCAAGAACACCATCCCTACTGTGAAGCATGGGGGTGGTAGCATCATGCTTTAGGGGTGTTTTTCTGCACATGGGACAGGGTGACTGCTCTGTATTAAGGAGAGGATGACCGGGGCCATGTATTGCGAGATTTTGAGGAACAACCTCCTTCCCTCAGTTAGAGCATTGAAGATGGGTTGAGGCTGGGTCTTCCAACATGACAATGACCCGAAGCACACAGCCAGGATAACCAAGGAGTGGCTCTGTAAGAAGCATATCAAGGTTCTGGCGTGGCCTAGCCAGTCTCCAGACCGAAACCCAATAGAGAATCTTTGGAGGGAGCTCAAACTCTGTGTTTCTCAGCGACAGGCCAGAAACCTGACTGATCTAGAGAAGATCTGTGTGGAGGAGTGGGCCAAAATCCCTCCTGCAGTGTGTGCAAACCTGGTGAAAAACTACAGGAAATGTTTGACCTCTGTAATTGCAAACAAAGGCTACTGTACCAAATATTAACATTGACTTTCTCAGGTGTTCAAATACTTATTTGCAGCTGTATCATACAAATAAATAGTGAAAAAATCATACATTGTGATTTCTGGATTTTTTTTTTTAGATTATGTCTCTCACAGTGGACATGCACCTACGATGACAATTTCAGACCCCTCCATGATTTCTAAGTGGGAGAACTTGCAAAATAGCAGGGTGTTCAAATACTTATTTTCCTCACTGTATATTTCACTTGAATTTATTATTCTTGCCTTATTTTTTTTTCCTACATCTCACAATCAGACAAATTGAGTGTGTTATTTCTGCATTTACTTGTATTTTTGTGCAATTTGTTAATCATATTAATCAAATAAATGAAGTTATTTTATAATTTTTTATGGTAAAATGGGAAAAATTGGAACTCACACACATTGTAAATGATATCAATATATCAATGATTACATAATATGTTTGATCGTAGCTGTGTAAACAAGCTGGGTGTGTCTGGATTGAAGGATGTAGTATTAGGAAGACATGGCGGTAAGAAGAAAGACATGTTTCTTAGGAAGTGACTCAGTCTCGATTGTGCATCATGTTACAGGGAATGGACAGCATACAAATGCATCGAACATTCCCTGATCGCTTCCTACTACTGCCTTCCAGTGGTGCTCCTTAACGAAAGGATAAAAAAGTCTCAGGGTGCCTGCTTGTCTTTATGTGCTGGATTTTCTTCTTACAGACCTGAAGGAAAGTCATTGTGACATACCAGGCTATTTTCCTTAGCTTGATTAACCCAGCTATGGTGAGCTTTATAGAATAAACATAGAATTGCTTTGTTTTGTGCTGCACACATGTTTAGTTGAGATTATCTGACCAACAGAGGTGGAAAGAGTAATAAAATATTCTACTGAAATGAGCAAAGATACAATTCTAAAAATCAACTCAACTAAAATCTACGTTTTTACAAGTGAGGGGTGGGGTGGGGATTTCTAATGTGATTAAAAACACCTACTTACAAATTAAAGTGCAAAAAACAAAAAATTAATAAAATGAAATTAATTAATTAAAAAGCACTACAGTCCATGACTTGCGTCTAACGTGAGATATAGACTTTCACAGCAAAAACAAATAAAAATCCTTTTATAGTGTTATTTTTTAATGGTATTGTATGAGGAAGTCTGGTGTGTCAGAGAAGTATGTGAGGGTGGTGCAGGACATGTATGAGGACAGTGTGACAGCAGTGACGTGTGCAGTAGGAACAACAGACTGGTTTAAGGTGAAGGTTGGACTTCATCACGGATCGGCCCTGAGCCCTTTCCTGTTTGCAATGGTGATGGACAGATTAATGGACGAGGTCAGACAAGTGTCTCCATAGACTATGATGTTTGTGGATGATATTGTTATTTGTGTTGAGAGTAGGGAGCAGGTTGAGAAGAGCCTGGAGAGGTGGAGGTACGTGCTGGAGAGAAGGGGAATGAAAGTGAGTAAGAGTAAGACAGAATACATGTGTGTGAATGAGATGGAGGGCAGTGGAGTGGTGCGGTTGCAGGGAGAAGAGGTGGAGAAGGTGGAGGAGTTCAGGTACCTGGGGTCAACAGTGCAATTTAATGGAGAGTGTGTTAGAGAAGTGAAGAAAAGAGTGCAGGCAGGGTGGAGTGGGTGGAGAAGAGTGATAGCAGGGGTGAGTAAAAGGGAAAGTTTATAGGACTGTGGTGAGTCCTGCAATGTTGTATGGTTTAGAGACAGTGGCATTGAGTAAAAGCCAGGAGGTGGAGCTGGAGGTAGCAGAGCTGAAGATGTTGAGGTTTTCGTTGGGAGTGACGACGATGGACAGGATTAGAAATGAGTTTATTAAAGGGACAGCGCATGTAGGACGATTTAGAGACAAGGGGAGAGAGGCAAGATTGAGATGGTTTGGACATGTGCAAAAGATGGAAAACTGGAACCATCTACTGGAATGGTATATCAGTAGAAGAATGCAGAGGATGGAGCTGCCATAAAGGTGGAAAAAAGTAATGCCATGAAGGAGGTTTATGGATGTGGTGAGGGAAGACATGCAGGTAGTTGGTTTAAAAGAGGCAGATGTAGAGGACAGGGGGGTATGGAGACAGATGATCCACTTTGAGGACCTCTAATGGGAGAAGCCGAAAGAAGAAGAAGAAGAAGAAGACATTTAGTTTTTAGCTTTGCCTGCATCACTGGCTTCTGTGTTGTCCATTTCCATCTTTCTTTCTTTTGATTTAAGCATGTTTGATCTCCCATCCATTAATCAATCCGTTTGCATTTTTCCCCCTTTTATTACTTTTATGCATTCATCTTTTTTACTCAGTAACATATACAGATTTAAAATGAAGTTAAGTACAATACTTCAGACGAAAAGTACATAAGGAAAATAGAAAACTACTTTGAAAAGTAGCAGTACACAAAAGAAAAACTTCTCAATTACAGTAACGCAAGCAAATTTAATTCGTTACTTTCCACTTCTGTTGAATAGATTCATTGAGAAAATGACTCTCTACTGAGTATGTTTTAGTGACAACCAAAGTCTCAGTGGTTCTAAGGACAGAAAGACAGGAAAGCGTGTATGTGGGTGAAGACACCTACTGGAAGTGCAATTTATTGGAAAAAATTGTATTTACCACCCCCATTGTTTTTTTTAACAAAAACAAAGAAAAGTATGCAGTTGCGTAGTTGCAAAGTTGCAAAGTTGCATACTTTAATTTTAATGACCATTTTCTGGTTATCCATCATGAGAAACACTGGGCTTATACAGTATTTCTAATTACAAAGTAATCCTCCATAATTTCTTTTATTATAAAAAAAAAAGTTTGTTTTTGTTGCCATTTTTATTATGTGAAATCAGTATTAATGTTTTATTACTGCATTATTTTTACCCACACTTCCAAAAACAGGGCCTGATATACAACGAATTTACTAGAATAACATTTCAGTCATAATGGATCTCTGATTCTCCGTTTCTGGTGCCAGCTCCGTTATTTAAGACTATTTAAAGCCTGATTCTGTGCAGGGAAAGGGTGGGGTGATAGGGGCAGCGTAAACATTAAAGACCCCCAAAAAAGGCATTCTTCCCTATTCCCTTAACACTTCCGCCTCTCAGGAGAACCTCAAGCCAGGGGGAGCAGAAACTTCCCACCGCGAGCCGTGGGAGAAGGCTGGGGCTGCCGAGGGAAAACATTTTGCTTCATGCCCAGACTGCAGAACAAGGAAACAGGGACAGCCTTCTTGCCAGTCATTTCTTTTGGAAAGTATTTAAGAAGTTAATGTTTTGAACTTTGGAAATGTGGTCATTTTTTCTTTTTATAACTAATTATGTATTAATATTGCTGATGATTTCTTTGCCAGGCATAGAAAGTGGTTAGAAGCAAATGTTGAGCCAAAACACAAATCCAGAAAAAAACTCTCATGGTGCAAAACAGGACAAGGAAACAATAAATGGACATGAATCTTAATAAATCCTGAACAAAACATTTCCTTGTTATGTGACTTGTTATTCCTCTTTTGCCTATGTCTTTTTGTCTTATGTTTCCCCCAGTGGGGAGAAACAGCTTATTTTCTCAACACACTTTGGTCGAACAGATTGGCGAAGGCTACTGGGACAATTTGCTACTGGCTCACTGGACTCAAACAAAACCAGGAGAAAGAAACCTGAATGGTCCTCATATGCTTGACATTGGTGAGCCATTACATAATCTCTCTCTCTCTCTCTCTCTCTCTCTCTCTCTCTCTCTCTCTCTCTCTCTCTCTCTCTCTCTCTCTCTCTCTCTCTCTTTCTCTTTCTCTCCCTCTTACACAAACACACGTTTACAAGTTGATCAAGCCATCCTTCCATCTCTTTTTTCCTGTAACGCAAAAGTTTGAAAGATCATTTGAAGATCTCATTGTTTCATTTAGTTGAGCCTGCTACAGTATTTAGGCCAGAAACCACAATCAAATTCCTTCATCTGGCTCTGCTTAACAAGCATGCACCTCGTTCTTCCCCTCGTGCCCCCCGCATCCCACCCCTCGCCCCCACTTTCCCACCATTTACGCAAAGTAAATTCTCATTAAGTGCCAAATTGTTTTCAGACGCCGACCCTGGCAGCATTGCCATGGAGATGGGACGTGAGGCGGCAGGCAGCCCTGCGCTGAGGAATCAGGCATTTCTGGATCCGGAGTCCCATCCCGAAAAAAATAAAACCCTATGCCAGGCCTCAGTAAACCCATTCTGCCAGGCATAATGCACACTGACGGAAGCCTTTCAGAGCTTAACAAATGACGAGGAAGCACCACTGGAGAGGCACTATAACCACTCTCTCTCTCTCTCTCTCTCTCTCTCTCTCTCTCTCTCTCTCTCTCTCTCTCTCTCTCTCTCTCTCTCTCTCTCTCTCTCTCTCTCTTTTACACACATGTTTACCTAACCAACTTTAAAAAACACTTAATCCATGTGTTTTGTTTAATAAAATGAGTTGTCCTTCACATTATATAGACAATTAAAAGTAGCATTTTGATTTATTTATTGGAAAACATTGATTACAATGAAGCTGACACATTTTATTGTATTCCAAAATTTGGTCTTTTTTTGTATTTATCTCTTTAAAGACAACCTGAATTGAATGAAAAGCTTTTTTTTTTGCTAGCTCATGTCTAAGGTCAGACTGTGGACAATTAAACTGCATTACTTCATAAGAGTAAGTAAGTAAATAAAGAAATGCAATTAATTAATGTATTTTAAAAAAAAAAACAAATTTTTCTGTATTGTAACATACTCTTATATTAGTTACGTGACTGTGGGAGAAAAAGCAAGACTATCGAGACATTGAGACGTCCACTTAAAGCTTTCTTTTCTATAATCAATTATAAAACTGTAAAAACAGCCAAAAAAAAAAACCTTTGACTTTGATAAGTGACAGCTACATATTTTAAACATATTGAAATGATCTCTTGTAAAGACCGAATTTGTTCAGGTTGTCATAGTCAGACCTCAAAAAAAGGGGTGTGGCTTGTACTAGGGTAGAGACCAGATGGTACTTTTGCCCTTAGGGTTAAAAGATGCTATATTCAGATTCAGGACCTTTGACTCCAATATGTGTGCTTTGGAAGTGGCAGCTGCATTAGACTGAAGGTCAGCATTTTCATTTAGAGTTGATTAAACTGTAAAATAGTGCAGCGGGTAGTGATGCCGTCTCGCAGCTCCAGGGACCCTGTTTCGATCTTGCGATTGTTTTATTGTCTGTGTGGAATTTCACATTGTCTCCTTGAGGGTTTCTCCAGTTTCCTTCCACTTTCTTCCCAGTGTTACCAGGCTAGATCATTCATGACCCTGACTGGGATAAAGCAGTTACTGAAAATGAATGAATAAATCAAATAGGCTCAAGGTCGATTAATCAATATCCGCCCTTGACCTTTTGACTTTAACTCCGAATTCCTCTATGAGTGGTGTTTTCCTAAATGTAACAAAGCCCAGTTTATACAACTGGTTTCAATCACAATGAATGGATGGATCCGATCCAGACAATATTTCCAGTCTGTGAAACACCAATATCCTTACCTTTCTTACCGAAACCCACAAGCGTATTACTGGTAACCAGAAACTCCTTATCACCTAATATTCTGCCTCTGGTTATGGTTTTGTGTTTCCTACATGTAAGCAAAACATTTTTTGTATGCAAAAGTTTTTCCTGGATACTTGAGTTTTATTTCTCACATGACGTGTGAGTCAGAGTTTCACTTCTATTGAATGTCACAAAAACACTTGAAGGTGTTTATTTATAGCATGAGACAGATAATGTGGTGGGTAACAAGTAAACCTGTGATCAGCTTTTTAAACATATATTCATGTATTCATCTGGGAATTCTGGGCATTAGAAACAAATCTTTATGCACAGACAATTTTATTCAATTCAGTTTTCAATTTATACATATAATATATACACTATGTATGTGCGCTTATGCAGAAATATATATATAGATTCATTTTATTTATTTTAGATTAATTTAATAAGATATAATGAGCAAACCAGAAAATCTCCCTGAGATGACAAAGAGAGACCTTGAGAGGAACCAGACCCAATAAAGGCAACCCATTCTCATCTGAATGGATCATATGCCTTCAATAAATATATATATTATAAATATATACTATATATTCAAGCAGTGATGTATTGAACGGAACCTCAATATGAAAACCAGAGCAGTAACAATGTAAATGTAATTCGTTATAGTACTTAAGTAGCTTTTTTTGCGTATCTGTACTTTACTAAAGTTTTTCTATTTGGCAAAGCTTTTACTTTCTCTTCACTGCATTTCAAAGTCAAATATCTTTTTACTCAACTACATTTTGCAAAATCAGTCGTTCCTTTTTATTCATGAGTGAATAAATATCCATGATCTTTGTTTTAAAAGAGTCTGGTTAAAGTTGAAGTACTGATTACACGTTGTTAGGGTTGTGTTAGGAAGGGCATCCAGCGTAAAACATGTGCCAAATCAAACAAGTGGATCATAGAGCAAAATTTCATACCGGATCGGTCGAGGCCCGGGTTACCAGCGACCGCTACAGGTATTGTAAACCAACAGGATAACAGTGGAAATTGTGCTACTGTTAGCCGATGGAGGAAAAGGAGAGGAGGAAGACGTCTACAGAGACGGCAGGAAAAGGAGAAGTGGAGAAGATTGGAGGTTAGGGCTGGTACATTAAATGTTTGTATTATGACTAATAAAGGGAGAGAGGTAGCTGATATGATGGAGAGGAGAAAGGCCTTGAGTGTTCAAGAGACCAAGTGGAAAGGGAGTAAGGCCAGGAACATTGAAGGTGGGTTTAAACTGTTCTATCATGGTGTGGATGGAAAGAGAAATGGTGTAAGGGTGATTCTTAAGGTAGAATACAGTAAGAGTGTAGTGGAGGTGAAGAGAGTTTCTGATAGGGTGATAAACATGAAGCTGGAAGTTGAAGGGATGATGATAAATGTCATCAGTGAGATGGAGGAGAAGGAAAAAATCAAAGAGTTAGATGTGGTAGAAGGTGTACCTAGGAATGAACGATTGGTGATTGGGGCAGACTTCAATGGGCATGTCAATAGGAATGTGACTAAAGCTGAGGAAAAGGCATATGAGGAGCTGTATGAGAGGTTGGACACTAAGGAAGGAGAAAAGGATTTGTACCGATTGGTCAGGCAGAGGGACCAAGCTGGGAAGGATGTACTGCAAGTTAGAGCAATAAAGGATGGAGAGGGAAATGTGTTGACTAGTGAGGAGAGTGTGTTGAGAAGATGGAGGGAGTATTTCGAGCAGCTGATAAATGAGGAAAATGAGAGAGAGAAAGATGGATGTGTGGTGATGGTGAAGCAGGAAGTGGATAAGATTAGTAAAAAGGAAGTGAGCGCAGCGATTAAGAGGATGAAGAGTGGAAAGTTGGTTGGACCAGATGACATACCAGCTCCAGATGTTTAGGAAAGATGGCAGTGGAGTTTTTATCCAGGTTGTTCAACAAAATTTTAAAAGGTTAGAGGATGTGTGAGGAATGGAGAAGGAGTGTGCTGGTACCGATCTTTAAGAATAAGGGAGATGTGCAGACCTGCAGTAACTACAGAGGAATAAAGTTGATCAGCCACACCATAAAGTTATGGGAAAGAGCAGTGGAAGCCAGGCTGAGAAAAGAGGTGACCATCTGGATGGACTCAACAAGAACGCGAGTCCATCCAGATCAACATGAACGTAAACAAATAGCACTCAAAAATGCACAATTAAACATCAATGGCGGCGTAATCGGACAGAGTGCCCCCCCTTGGTTTTATGCTGAGGAAGAGCACTAAGGACGCAATATTTGCTTAAAGAATGTTGATGGAGAAGTATAGAGAAGGTCAGAAGGAGTTGCATTGTGTGTTTGTGGATTTAGAGAAAGCGTAGGACAGGGTGGAGAGAGAGGAGTTGTGGTAATGTATGAGGAAGTCTGGTGTGGCAGAGAAGTATGTGAGGGTGGTGCAGGACATGTATGAGGACAGTTTGACAGCAGTGAAGTGTGCAGTAGGAACGACAGACTGGTTTAAGTTGGAGGTTGGACTGCATCAAGGATCGGCTCTGAGCCCTTTCCTGTTTGCAGTGGTGATGGACAGGTTGATAGACGAGGTCAGATAGGAGTCTCCCTGGACTATAATGTTTGCGGATGATATTGTTATTTGCGGTGAAAGTATCTGCAAAAGTGAAAGGGAAAATGTATAGGACTGTGGTGAGACCTGCGATGTTGTATGGTTCAGAGACAGTGGCATTGAGTAAAAGACAGGAGGAGGAGCAGGAGGTAGCAGAGCTGAAGATGTTGAGATTTTCATTGGGAGTGAAAGGATGGAAAGGATTAAAAACAAGTTTATTAGAGGGACAGCGCATGTGGGACGTTTTGGAAACAAAGTGAGAGAGGCCCGATTGAAATGGTTTGGACATGTGCAGAGGAGGGGCATGGGGTATATCAGTGCTGAGGATGGAGCCACCAGAAAGGAGGCAAAGAGGAAGGCCAAGGAGGAGGTTTATGGATATGGTGCGGGAAGACATGCAGGTAGCTGATTTGAAAGAGGCACATGTAGTGGACAGAGTAGTATGGAGACAGATAATCCGCTGTGGCGACCCCTAATAGGAGCAGCTAAAAGAAGAAGAAGAAAAAGAAGATCAGGACACTGATTTCCACACAGACAGTTAATGAGGTGATGCCGGAGAAACTGTACCTTTTCTAACTTTTTTACCGATTACATTATGTATACAGTACATTATATTATATATAATATACTGTATGTATATTATAAACTATATATATATATATATATATATATATATATATATATATATATATATATATATATATATATATATATATATACAGTACAGACCAAAAGTTTGGACACACCTTCTCATTCAAAGAGTTTTCTTTATTTTCATGACTATGAGAATTGTAGTCACACTGAAGGCATCAAAACTATGAATTATCAGTGTGATTCTACAATTTTCATAGTCATGGAAATAAAGAAAACTCTTTGAATGAGCAGGTGTGTCCAAACTTTTGGTCTGTACTGTGTATATATATATATATATATATATATATATATATATATATATATATATATATATATATATATATATATATATATATATTTATATATACAGTACAGTACAGTACTGTATATGTAAAATAGCATTTTAATTATTAATTATTTATTTTATTTTCATTAATTAATTAATCATTTAAATTATATTATTTTATTAGTATATATATATATATATATATATATATATATATATATATATATATATATATATAATTATTATTTTTTTTTATATAATATTTTATCATATTCATGATTCAAAAAATGGCCTCAGTAGTTTGTATTCATATTAAATAATCAGGCTGCTTTAAGAAATCAGGTTGTTTGGAAATCTGTTTTTGTGAAACGTTGGGGTAATATAATAATATCCTAAATATTGGATTTATACATATTAAACAATTATTCCACGTTTTATCTGATGCACGTTTACTATAAATGCTAATCAAATGAGTTTAACATCAACTCAAGTACAGAACACGTTTTGCATGAGAAGGGTCCCGATTCGCGACAGTGTCGTAAACGACTGCTGCTTTCCGGCAAAACGGATGCCAGTTGCTCCAGTAGTGAACGTCCATGCGTCTTCAGCAATGTTTTATCTGATCGGTCTCGGGCTCGGGGATGCTAAAGACATCACGGTAAAGGGATTGGAAGTAATCAAGCAATGCAGCCGCGTTTACCTGGAAGCCTACACGTCCATACTGACTGTGGGGAAAGATGCACTGGTATGGAAATGGAGGGGGGAAATGCATGGAACATTTCTTTTTGTTTTAACCGAATCTCAATTATATTAAATAACATGGACAAATCGGGTGGCAAAAGGCGACTTTATTGGACTCTTTAAAATCTCTGTACAATTTTTCTACCTGAAATCTCTCCAGAAAGGCTGAAACAGCAGGAGTCACCTTGTGTCATCTTAAACACCCTGTACTTCATAACACACCCACTTAAACTCTGGAGTAATAATAATAATATGTTTTAATAATGATTAACATGATTTGGATGTCAGCTGAGGTGAAAAATGGGTATTAAAAGGTACTATTTCTTACCATTTTACTGTACAATTAGTGTGTATTTATCTTTACCTAATATTGTGCTTTGAAACTGCTCCCATAAGGGGTCACCACAGAGGATCATCCGTCTCTATAACCCCCCCCTGTCCTCTACATCTGCCTCTTTTAAACCAAGCACCTGCATGTCTTCCCTCACCACATCCATAAACCTCCTCCTTGGCCTTCCTCTTTTCCTCCTTCCTGGAGGATCAAAATTTTTTTCCTGATGAACCCCATGTCCCTCCTTGGCACAAGACTAAATCATCTCAATCGCGCCTCTCTCACAATCTCTCCAAAACGTCCTACATATACAAAATGATATAGAAAAAAACACATTTAGTCACTAAAGCACAAACTATTTGCACTCACCAGGAAAAATTTGTGACGGCAGCAGATTATTTAGACAGGGGTCAAGAACTTTTAATGTTCACATCCACAATGAGAATGAGAGAAGAGTATGGCTTTATCGGTCGCTTGGGTATTGGTGCCAGAAGGGCTGGATTAAGTCTCAGTAACAGTATTTTCTGGGAATTTCACAAAACTGCCCTTATAGTTTACTCAGAATGGTTCAAAATACATTGTGGCGATTCAGCAGGTTGAAACAACCCAAGAACAGAAACCTTAGGCTGTTTTATGTGAAGACTCATTGAAACTAAACAGCTGAAGACATTGAAAAAAAAAAAAAAGCAGGTGAGACCAGATGAATCTGTGTCCATGATAGTTTCAGACACTTGTTCTTGGCCGAAAGACGTGGAACTAGATGAGATCTTCTGCTGTTGTAGCTCATCCACCTGAAGGCCAGAAGTTTTGTGCATGATGAGATGCTTATTATGCTTAAACAGGGATTGGTGAACAGTTCATAATAATGAATAGTCATATTCTCTCTCTCTCTCTCTCTCTCTCTCTCTCTCTCTCTCTCTCTCTCTCTCTCTCTCTTTCTGTCTCTCTGTGTGTGTTTGTACAGGAGAAGTATTATGGGCGAGAGCTGATTTTGGCAGACAGAGACATGGTGGAACAGGAGGCAGATGAGATCCTCAAGGGTGCTGATGTCAGTGATATAGCCTTCTTGGTGGTGGGAGATCCATTTGGGTAAGAAGAAAAAAATATATACACACACAGAAACCTCTAGTGCCCTGGATGCTTTACTGGTCTTTACCCCACCCCGTCACTAAATCCACGATATTTATATTACTGTACTTTTGGCTATAGCACAAAAATATAATTTCTCATACAACTTATACTATTATTGAAATACTGTTTGTCACATAGGGAACCATACACAGTGCATCATGCAGTGAAGCACTTTTAAAGACTGGTCTTCAGGCAAAAAAATGGAAGAAAAGGATAGAAATGTGAAATTTGAAGTTTAGAAGGAAATGTAAATGATAGAAAGCTTCCCAAAGCCAACAGATGGCTATATTACTATAATAATATAATTTTACATTTTTAGAATAAAAAAGAAGAATCTTATTTTATTCAATTGCAATTATATTTTATCTTATTATGTTTCATTCAAATCCAATTCAATTTGTTTAGCACTTTTAACAAGAGACATTTGTCCCAAAGCAGCTTTACAGAGATAAATAGGTTATAAAATCTGAATTAGAAGTTTAGTGCCTATAAGTTTATACCTAATGAGCAAACTGGTGGTGAAACTGGTCGAAAGAAACTCAAAAGCGAACCCATTCTCATCTGGGTGGCACCGAATGTCCAGTCATTACAGTCCCATCATTGTTGAGGTTACTAATTGTTCTTTAATGAGTGTTTGACTACAAAATATGGCAAATGTAGTCTTGAACCCTTGTAACAGACTGTTAATCCATCTTCTTGAGTGAAACGATTTACAGAATCCTCATGCATCTTTGGGCTGTTTAAGTTGATCCTCAGCTGCAGTGATTGGTTTCAAACTTTTTCTATATATAAGCCTTCAGAATGAATCGGGCTGGAAAGAAGAAGGGTTCAGGATCATTGGGTAGGTTGATAGAGAGAGAAAGGAGGAGGAAAAGGGGAGATGAGAGAGAAACATGGATTATTAGGTATTCGTATTTACATTTATGGCTTTTAGTAGACGTCCTTATCCATTGCGACTTACATTTATCTCATTAATACAACCGAGTAGCTAAGGGCCTTGCTCAGGGGCCCAGGAATGGCAGCTTGATGTGGTTGGGATTTGAACTCACAATTTTTGGTTTCAAAGTCCAATGCCTTCACCATTAAGGTACCACCTGCCATATTGGCTACATATGACAACCTAATTGTTAAACAGATATATAATTCCACATTGATGCCTCAGATGCCTTTACACCAGACACTGGCAGCACACAGAGTGTATATTTAAAAGAACAATAAACGTGTTTTTGTGGATGCACATCATCTAAACATCACATGCACGATTTTTCATTCTGCATCCATACAACGATAAACTTGTGACCTCAGATTTTTTTCCTGGGCTCCTCTCAGAAGCCCTCATTGGCCAGTATTCATCCGCTGAACCCTTGCCTGACCACGCAGTAATACATGCTGTTGGCTTCGTGTGCATTTCCTCTCCGTGTGTTTTTCCCCTGATTTGAAACCCACTCGGGCCCTGAAACCGGCAGCCTGTTTCACTGTTTATTTCTTTCCTCATTTTTGAACAAAAACAATTCTTCTTTAATGATGTTTAATGATATATTTCAAAGCCAGATGCTTGACATTTCCTGGGCTGATACTAAAATCTAAATAGTGCGCTTATAAGCAGGAAAATTGTGGTTTATGTTCGATAACCATTTTTCATTTTTGTGTTTCTTTGTTTTTCTTTGGGGTTTTTTTGTAGTCATTGTAATTGATTAATTTTTTTGTTGTTGTTTTAGAGCCACAACTCACAGTGACCTGGTCCTGAGAGCAGTGAATGCTGGGATAAAGTACAGAGTCATCCATAATGCCTCTATCCTGAATGCAGTGGGCTGCTGTGGGCTGCAGGTAGTCCTTTTGTTTTTCTAAACTCTTTATCATATTCAGCAACTACAGCTAAACAGTTGAAATTGTAGTCATTTGGATGTTCATTTCAAATCTGTGTTATTTGTAGAGCGCTTTTAAAAAAGCACATTGTCCCAAAAGCAGCTTTACAGAGATAAGTTGTATTAAAGATTGTATACGTTTAGTACCTATAAGTTCGTTCTTTATAATTCGTATGTTTATCCCTGAGTCGTGGCCAGTGGTGACAGTGGCAAGGAACAAATTCCTGAGATGGCATGAGGAAGAAACCGTGAGAGGAACCATCCTCATCCATAATATCGAATGTCCATTCATTACACTTCCATCATTGTTGAGGCGATTAAATGCAAAACTGTTCATGCAAACTCTGCTCATGCGCCATTGTTGTAAAACGTATATACATTTCAATCCAAAACCATCCTCAAAGCAGCGTGCCGAGCCGTGTGTCTTCCCGGCATTCAGCACGGATCCATCAATAACACGGCTGGGTATTGAGCTGTTCGAGACCCATTGTGCTCCCTGAGACCCCAGCTGTTCTCACACTGCTGTTCTGGGATCAGTCCTGTGATTTATTAATCCTGTAATTGAAAATAGTTTAATCCCATCAGCTCATCCTGGATCAGTTTTTCCACTGGGATGAGAGAAGAGCGTGTGGACAGCACTAACACACCATCACAGGATGAACCGCGTGTAACCAGAGACGCATTAAAAGCGTGGTTCTGTTTATCCAATCCATTTATACCTCATTAACTCTAATGCGAAAACAATGACCGCAAGTGTATAAATATTTGTTTTGATAGACGACACCTTTTAGTGGCTGTGCGAGCTTGCACGGGATCGAGCAGATCGATAAGAGTGTGTTTTTGTTGTGTCAGCTGGATCAGCAAGCCATCAACTCAACACACACACACACACACACACACACACACACACAGGCTTGACTCACTGAGTAACAGGAAGCACCTGGCCCAGTACTGGTAGTTACTCACATAGCAGTGGAAATGCTTAAAAAAAAAAAGAAAATACAAAAAAAAAAAAATATTCAACATGAAGGTGTTTATAAAGTTCCATAACACAAAATATGATTTTATATCACATTTGACCAATTCACATTTCAGTGATTATAAACATACACTATATATTGGAGATGCAGATCACTAATAACTGAGGCAGATTTGATTCGCATCTTGATGGTTGCCAACGATACGATACATTAAAGATACATATGAAGCAGCTACCGATGCGATACAATTCACCCCAATTACGATGCAGTTTAATGCGATTCAATGCAATACAATACGATGGAATTAATACGATGCTATTGGCGCAATTCAATATAATAGAGAGAGTTCACTTTTATTTCTTTGGTTCAGACAGACAACAAATCCTACATTCACACAAGTGCCTTCTGACTTGTTACTCTTTCACACACAGACCTTTGTGTTTCAAAAAAGACATCAAATTATTAAGCGTTCTTTTCCTGTTGTGTCTCCAGGAGGATGCAGCTCTACCTCTGCCATGTCAATCTGTATTCCATGTGACTCTCAGGGCACGCCTCTGTCTCCGTAGTGTTTTGATGCGTCATATTCACGTAGCAGCAGTGGTGCTGAAAGAACGCGCTCGAGAAACAGATTAGGGAGAAAAAAAAATCAACCCTAACCCTCTTTTTTCATAATCCACTAATCTACTAGCACATCTACTAATAAATATATATAAATAAATCGATGCATCACATCGTTTTAGTTTTATATTACCATCCCTGGTATATATGGACAAAAGTATTGGGACACCGGACTTTTCCAGCCATATGTGGCTCCTCCTCAGACTGTTAGCACAAAGTTGGAGGCACATAATAGTATATGCGTTTGGATGCAGTAAATCTTTCCTTCAGATAAACTAGGAGCTTGCTGTTCCAGCATGATAATGCTCCTGCACAAAGCCAGCTCAATTAATATATGGGTTGAAGTGGAAGATCTCCTGATCTAGAGCTCTGACCTCAACCCTACTGAACACCTTTGGGATGAATATGAACGCTGACTCTGCACCCCAGACCTCCTCATCCTCACTTACATCAGTACCTGACTTTACTAACAGCCATGTGACTGAAAGAATCTCACACCAAAATCCAGTGGAACATCTCATCAGAAGAGTTTATTCTAACAGCAAATGGGAACTAAATGTGGAATGGGATGTTCAGTGGATGTTGTGTAACATTTATTTGTCTGTTTGTCAATTGCCAGTTGTACAATTTTGGTGAGACAGTGTCCATCGTGTTCTGGACAGACAGCTGGAAACCTGAGAGCTTCTACGATAAGATCAAGAAGAACAGGGACATGGGAATGCACACGCTCTGCCTTCTGGGTAAGCAGGCCAACGTCGTGATGTGAACAACTAACTCCTATTTTAGCTTTGAAAGCTAATTACAAAACAGAAATAATGTACTGATCAGTGTGAGAATTGACATTTGATTGGAATGCTACATGCTTGGGTTCATACCAGCTTTGTTTTCAAGCTGTTTCCAGCATTCACCATGATGGCTACTTCCATCATGGGGTTGTATGTGGTGAGACCTGAGATGTTGTATGGATTAGAGACAGTGGCATTGAGTAAAAGACAGGAGGTGGAGCTGGAGGTAGCAGAGCTGAAGATGTTGAGGTTTTCGTTGGGAGTGACGACGATGGACAGGATTAGAAATGAGTTTATTAGAGGGACAGCGCATGTAGGACATTTTGGAGACAAGGTGAGGGAGGCGAGATTGAGATGGTTTGGACATGTGCAGAGGAGGGACATGGGGTATATCAGTAGGAGAATGCTGAGGATGGAGCCACCAGGAAGGAGGAAAAGAGGAAGACCAAGGAGGAGGTTTATGGATGTGGTGAAGGAAGACATGCAGGTAGTTGGTGTTGAAAAAGGCAGATGTAGAGGACAGGAGGGTATGGAGACGGATGATCCGCTGTGGCGACCCCTAATGTCAGAAGCCGAAAGAAGAAGAAGAAGAAGAATATAGCAGGATGTCAAACCCAAAATCCAAAATGAATTTTAGGCTTTAAAAAGGTCTTAAATTCGCTGTTCTACTTCTTAAATAATTTTAATTCTTATTCTATTTTTAAAATAAAAAGTCTTTATTTTCCGATGCCCATGTAACGCTACCTTTCATTCTCATTAAAATGCTCCTGCAGCACCGTAGAAAGTTTTTGTTTGTTAGTTTCCGTGGTCTTGTAGTTCCTTCTTTCGCTCGTCCAAATACAATTCGCTGTTTTTAATTTGTAATTTTCGTAATTTGTAATTACGATTACAAATGAGAGCAACATGCAACAGCTAATCAGGTTTCTGTTATTGGCGTGACCCTCTCTTGCATTGTTCCACAGACATGAAACGGATTTTATTTTTCAGCTACAGGGTAGTGCAAGTTTAGCTACACTTGAATTTCTTAAAAAGGTCGTAAAAAGTCTTAAATTTGACTTGGTGGAACCTGCAGAATCCCTGGAAAAAAACCCTCTAGCCTCTGTGTTTCAAACTAGTGGGTCACGATGCAGTAGTGACATGTGCGTTTCTGTTTCTAACCAAAAGACCTCCAGTTGTTTCTGGAGCTAGCTACGCTGATCCTGTAGCCATTTTCTATTTCCCAGTATCAACCAGGGAAACCATGGCAACCATTAGTAACAGGATTGGAGCAGTGCAAGGCGTAAAATCGCTGCCCGTATATGAGGACACATGAACATAACCGACAAAGACATGGCAATGAAAATGTCAAAGCCAGACACTTCCCTGAGGGACTTGACCCCACCCTTTTTTCCCCCGCAACACACTGTTCCTTTCTGTGTTCTCCCTGGAGTCGGCGTTAAATCAGCTTAATTCTTTCACACACAAAAGGCATGAATGTATCCGACGCAAGTGCGTGTGCATGTGTGTGTGTGTGTGAGCTTGCCCATGTGTGTATACGTGCACCAGATGGTCTTCATAGGGAAATGATGATTTAGGTTTAACTCCACCACCTTAAGGGATCAAATCCCCAAAGAAAGCAGAATTTGAATGACAGGTGACTCCGCCCTCTGCCTGGTATTGGTGAAGGCTGGGCAGCGAGGGCTCAGGTGTGATTCTGATCAGCATGAGGCCAGAGTGAATGTGAGCTGTTATTAACCTCATTATTCAACAGCAGACAGAGAGACCCGTATTATTTGCTTCACCTTCCACCAGCACACCCATCACACCCATCACACACACACACACACACACACACACACACACACACACACCAGACAGCCCACACTCCAGACACCACACACTGATTGGTTTATCCTTCTTTACATTTACTAACAAGCCATAGATTATTTATCAGCCTGACACAGATTACTCCACAGTAGCATAATCAATTTCATTGTAAATGAGTTTGTGTGTGTGTCAGTGCCTGTAAGTCTCTTCTTTGTATGCAAGAAAACCCAAAATTCTGTTTTCTGGCAGTAATTATCATGCATGTAAAGCTGCATGCAGTATCAAATATAATCGAATAAGTACTTTATATCACTTCTGTAATAAAAGCTATAAACAGTGATTTCCTCAGCTGTATACCAGTTCCCTTCATTGGCTTCCTGTATACCAGTTCCCTCCACTGGTTTCCTGTATACCATTTCCCTCCACTGGCTTTCTGTTCACCAGTTCCCTTCACTGTGCTTCTGTTCACCAGTTCCCTCCACTGGCTTCCTGTTCATCAGTTCCCTCCACTGGCTTCCTGTTCATCAGTTCCCTCCACTGGCTTCCTGTTCATCAGTTCCCTCCACTGGCTTCCTGTTCATCAGTTCCCTCCACTGGCTTCCTGTTCATCAGTTCCCTTCACTGGCTTCCTGTATACCAGTTCCCTTCACTGGCTTCCTGTATACCAGTTCCCTCCACTGGCTTCCTGTATACCAGTTCCCTCCACTGGCTTTCTGTATACCAGTTTCCTCCACTGGCATGGCATCCTGTGAAACAGACCATCAACCCTCTACCTCTAAGCTCTTACCCCCCCCAGCCCCCTCCCCTCACTGCACCATGCTTCCTCCAATAATCCATCTCTGCTCGACTGGTCCCACCATCTCTAAGGGTACAAGGAAAGCCATGATTTCAGACTAGTCTCTGTTCTGGCATGGCAGTGGAATGTCTCCCAAAAGAGGTTTAGACTGATTGTATTTTTAGTCTTTGTCCTGGTGAGCCAGCAATAGAATGTATTTATCAAAACGCTTCAAAGCATTTTGTAAGTAGCTCTTGATAAGGCCGTCTCCCAAATGCCGTAAATTGATGACCCCCGGCTAGCATTTTAACTCGCTGTATAAACAAATCTACCTTGAAAGAAACTTTTTTCTGTCGAGGTTCAAATCGTTTGAAGCTTGTTCCTCTCAAGGTTTCTTTCCTCATTCCATCCATGCCACTGTCACCAGGCTCACTCATAAGGGTTGATCTTATAGGCACTACACTTAAAGGCACCAACACTTTAATTTATATTTTATAACCTATTTATCTCTGTAAGGAGAAAAGTGGTAGCTCTGTGGTTAAGGCTCCGGGTTACTAATCGGAAGGTTGGGTTTAACTTCCAGTATCACCAAGCTGCATTTCTTGGGGCCCTTGAGCAAGGCCCTTCAACTGTAACTTGGACTTATAAGTAAAAAAGCACTTGGGCAATGTGTGTTGTAAAAATATTTGCATGAAAAATATGCAATTCTAATTTCAAATTTTTTTATGAAATAAAAGAATGTTACAGCCGGTTTATTTAGTTGAAAGACTGAAAAAATATGATGGAAAAGACTAGGACACTCAATAATATGAATTATATTCAATATGTTACATTCTCTGTTTCACAGATATCAAAGTGAAGGAGCAGTCCATGGAGAACCTTATGAGGTAACACGTCTGGTCTGATTTATATCTGCAGCTCTGTAGCACTTTGTCAGTGGAGATTGTGGTTTATTACAGACGATCGCTTTCTAAGGGTTTATAAAGTTGGACGTGACCCAGGTGAGCTGACCACGGAGGGATAAACACGGTTATTTGTTTTACTTGGATTCTTGATGTGCCATAAAAAAAAAAAAAAGAAAAGAAACGCTTATTACTTTCTTATTCAAGCACTTGAAAAATCTGATTTACAGCCCGAGCTTTTTAAGGGCACGTTGCGTCTCAGCTTACAGAAAAGGTCGTTCGTTTCTTCCACGCTTCAGAACACGTTATAATTTCACCTCCCATTTCACACGGACCCAGGTGGGCTTGCATGTTCCACTGCGGCCGCTGGAAAGAGCGGAGGCCTCAATACCGCTATGCCACAGCCCAAGTGGAACCGGGAAAAGGCCCTAATTTCTCCCAGATCGACTGATTCAGTTGGATCGTTCCTCGGAAATGGAATAAACACGCACTCTTCTGGGTTTCTGGTCAGAGCCGAGCATGCTTGTCGAATGAGGTTTCAGCCTCGTCGTTCAGCAGAAAGCAAGGCGAATACATTAAGCGCTTGTTTCCTGTATTAAGTTAATATGAAGTGATGCATTAAGACGAGGGTTAGTACCATGTAAAGAGCACTCAGTACTCGCAGTCAATATGTCTATCTTAAGAACAATTGCCATAAATACTACAAGTCCATTAGAGTTCTTTGTCTCTCTTTCTCTCTCTTTCTCGCACTCACTCTCTCTTTAAAGAGGGCGTAAGGTTTACGAGCCACCCAGGTTCATGTCGGTGGCTCAGGCGGCCGAGCAGCTGCTGGAGGTCGTGCAGAACCGCCGAGAACGAGCAGAGGAACCAGGTGAAAATGTTTTTGCTGACCTGCAACTTTTGACAGTTTATTCTCTGGCACATTGTGCAGGTCTTCACTTATTACATTCATAAACCACAACTTATACACAACACAATATACATTATCAGGACATTATATGGACCAAAGTTTGTGGACACCTGACCATAAGATCGGTTTGTGCTGAACATCCAGTCCTCATTTGTTTTCTATTAAAATAACCTCCACTCTTCTGAGTAGATGTTCCATTAGATTTTGGAGTGCGCCTGTGGACATTTCATTCAACCACAAGAGTGTTAGTAAAGTCAGGTTCTGATGGAGGTGAGGTGAGGAAGCCTGGGGTGCTGTCAGCACTCACTTTCAGCTCAGCGGTGTTCTATAGGGTCAGAGCTCTATAGCAGGAGATCTTCCACGCCAAACCATGTGAAGCATATCTTCATGGAGCTGCCTTTGTGCACAGGTCCATTGTTATGCTGGAACAGGTTTAGGGTCTCCTAGTACAAGTGAAGGGAAAATTTCATACTCCCGCATCCAAAGACGTCCTGTAAAAATTTTTTGCTACCAACTTTGTGGTAACGGTTTTGGGGGAAACAAACAGAAATGGCTAGAAAATCTGGTGTCCCAATATCTTTTGTCCATATAGTGTAGCTGCATTTAATATAATCTAATGTCCTAGAGTCCAGTTCCTGTTTTCACTTATGTTATAGCAGCTATAAGCAGTCGTTTTTCCGCACCAGCCTCATTTATAAACACTTTCTGAGTGTCAGATTCGAGAATTTTGCAGCATTGAGGTATTTGAGTTTTCCTCAGTTACTTTGGAGCGAATGCTTTAGAGATTTATTTAATTGATTGTATAAAATTTTCTGCATTATCAAGTGTTTTTCATGTTGATCACAATATATTAAACTGGTTCCCATCTGATTAGTTTTAACCCCCAAAACATCTCGGCATCAGTTCGTTGCGTCGTTCATCGAATGCAAAATGGTTACACTAGTTGTCACAATCTCAAAGTCAAATGTGTCTTGAGTTGACGAATTGTTCAGATAAATCAAGAATGTCACTAATAAAGGAAAGTGTATGACAGGATTAACAACTACATTGGTCAACTAGTTCTCTAAAATAGGTCAAAGGTGAATCTCGCGAACCCTACATTTGGTGAGCAAATCCAAAGCAACTGAGAAAAACGTCTCCATATAGTCAGTCCATCTGAATTCTATTGTTCTACCTATAAATCTGTATTGTTTAATTATTTTTTTGCCTATGTCTGGACTCATTGCTTTAATATAGAGTAATAGACTCACGGCTGGACCATCTGCCCCGGTGAACGATCTCTCCGGCGTTGCATTAAAAATTGGATTAGGTTTTTGATGTGTTTGATGAGATTATTGGGTTTGTGTGTTGCTGTAGCCGTCACCGAGAACACCGTGTGTGTGGGACTGGCACGGGTGGGGGCAGACGACCAGGCTGTTCGAGCCGGATCTTTGCGTGAGATGGCGGCGTGTGACTTGGGAGCACCGCTGCACTCCATGATCATCACGGGCCGCCTGCACCCGCTCGAGGTGGACATGCTAAAGCTCTTCTGCAGCCCAGAGGGTCTCAGTGGCCTGAAGAAGACCGACAGCTCTACCTATGTCTCCTGAGGACTTTAACCCAGAACTTTAACTCTTCTGCTGTATCAATTCTGGAGTTTCAAGGAAACCACACATTACGTCTGTTTTTTTTTTTTTTTACTTTGGTCGAGTAGCTCAAAAAAAAAAAGATCTGCGCAAGTTGCCTAATAATATAGTGTTGCTGAGTTCAGTTTTGCTGTGCCATTGCCTGAATTACAGAGAAGGAAATGGCAACAAAAAGGCCACAGAGACAGAAAAAAAAAAAAATTCTGGGCCAAATGAATGCCTGCGAAATGTTATGGGATTCGATTGTGACTCAAATTAGTGCACATGAACTTCAGGATCGTCACGTGAATGTAAAATGTTTTATTTTGCTACAGGGTTTTTCCTGCAGTCCCGATTCAACACGCCTCGGCTCCGGGTTCTGGATGTTGAAACATTTCTCCATCAATGTACAAAACTGATGATAAAAAACAGTTTTCACAACATTCTGCTTTTCTTCTTTAATCTGACCAAATGTTTTCCATATCTAAAAAAAAAAAAAAAAAAAAAAAAACATGAAATAGAAGTCATTTGTAGGTGTGCAAGATCCTAAGCAATCAGTCACGGGAGCATTTTTTTCTTCCCCCAATTGTTTTGGTGAGAGCAGGAGGTCACGTGAAGCTGAAAGGACAAGGAAAATCTTCATACCATTTATATACAACAAAAACATTATGCTTCACCCTTTTAACCATGAGTGCAGAAAATTTAATGAAAAGTGAATCCTACACTATTTATTGTAGATCTGAATTAGAGGTGTGATCTATTTTTTTTTTTATCCCAGTCCTGCTCCTGACAGAATTCTTGGCACACGTCTCTACTTGTGATTTTCTAACAAAATTTTGTTGACTTGCTGTTTCCCTAAAATATTAACATTTTATATTTATATATTGCATTTGCTTAGAGACGCCCTTTTTCCAACCGGGCAGCTACGGGGTTAGGAGTCTTTCTCATGGACACAGGAACGGCTTGGATTTAAACTCACGCCCTTCGGGTCCAAAGTCCAACACCGTAACCACTAATCCGGATTAATTTGAAAACGGCATTTTCATCCACACTTTTGTTTTCGTTTCCCAAAAGTTGCTTATCCTCAATGAAACACTGTGCTTCAACCTGCATCATAATTCCCACCTGCCGTTTCTTTACTATCCGGCTCTTTGTAACTTTGTGTTGCAGAATGTTGAGGAAAGGCACAGACACGTGACTAAAAACGGGCCATTGGCGTTTTCAAACAGCTACGTTTCCGTTGCTGGCATGGACGGAAAGCTAAAACGGAGAGAAAGATATGCGTTTCCAAAACGAAACCGTATTAGTGTCTACAGAGTTTGAGCAGTTGAAGGTTATAAGGAGTTTTGTCAAGGGCCCAGCATTTGCAAAGTATGGAATTTGAACTCACAACCTTCCAATCCAAATTCCAACACCTTAAACACTGAGCTATCGCTTTCCTCAAAGCAAAATGATAATTCGAGTGTGTGCACTTCGGATTTCGATTTTGTTTTCTCAGTAATTCATGTGAACAGTGTTTGATAGTAATGATTTTATTCCATCAAATGCAAAAAATAAAATCAGATGCAGAGATAATTTATTGAATTGTACAAATGTACTGGCCAGTGGCGCAGATGTTTTTTGTTTTTTTTAATCCAGACGGGCAATTAAATTATGGACTTCACATATTAGTGGCTCATCAGATCTGTTTGTGGATGAATAAAGCTGGTGTTTCATTCATGATGCAGAGATCTGAGAAATAGATCAGTGAATCGATCAGAGAACACTGCAGTTAAAAAAAAAAAAAAAAAAAAGGCAAAGGAATGTTAAAAGAGGCCTATAAGCGATGTCGGATGAACGAGACGTGTGGGAGATTGTCCAAAGGA
The DNA here is from genome assembly GCF_946808225.1 of Silurus aristotelis. NCBI lineage: Eukaryota > Metazoa > Chordata > Actinopteri > Siluriformes > Siluridae > Silurus > Silurus aristotelis. Next base: position 24,340,278 of record NC_139586.1, on the reverse strand, counting down.
TCCACTGGGGGGGGGGGGGGGGGAAGGCACTTAAGAGAACAAAGTGTGATTGTGAATTGAAGTATTGAAGTGCGGGATAACGCGAGTGACCGACGCCTGCAGCTGAAAAGCCGTCAGACCGCAGAGAAAATACTATGACGATTCACTTTACATACTGCTGGAGGCTTTTCCTTCTTAAGCAAATACAAAATTAAAACCTCATTCCTTACCGTAATGAGGACGAGACACCAAATACAGATCAAAGTCTTTAAGGGATATAAAAAAAAAAAAAAAAAAAGAATTAGGAATATGGACAGCTCTTGACCAGGGGCTCCCAATGTAGCCTTCAAGCTGTTTGGTTTTCCTGGGAAGAGTCAGTGTACCGTACTGCACTGCACTTCGGCCGCTCAGGATTTGTCCAACTGGGTGATAACGGTGTCGAAAAACCCCAGAAAAATTACAAAAAGGGGCAAAAAAGAGAGAAGAGGGCAGGTTTGGTGATGAGCTTTTGGTAGCAGCACAGAGGGCTTTGGTCCCAGGAATCCTGAATTAGGGATTAACTCCTACATGGCTGCCACATCGATCTGAACATACAGCTGCCTTACTCCAGCCTGGAGACACAAACGACACAAAAAGTGTGTATACGCCTCTTTATACAGTACAATTAAATATTAAATCCCATAATAATCTCATTTAGTGTTGCTATGATGATCAAGTTAGTCATCATAAATAAATGGACCTCACGGTTGTCATTTAAAATACTGCTTAAAATGCATTTTTCTTTTCTTTTTTAAACCAGATCAGGTTTTATTTAGGTGTTTCTCATCACGTTTACATACGTCCCTCAGTGCACTACAGCACCTCCGGTTCTACATACGTCCCTACATACGTCCCTCAGTGCACTACAGCACCTCCGGTTCTACATACGTCCCTACATACGTCCCTCAGTGCACTACAGCACCTCCGGTTCTACATACGTCCCTACATACGTCATTCTACATACGTCCCTCAGTGCACTACAGCACCTCCGGTTCTACATACGTCCCTACATACGTCATTCTACATACGTCCCTCAGTGCACTACAGCACCTCCGGTTCTACATACGTCCCTACATACGTCATTCTACATACGTCCCTCAGTGCACTACAGCACCTCCGGTTCTACATACGTCCCTACATACGTCATTCTACATACGTCCCTCAGTGCACTACAGCACCTCCGGTTCTACATACGTCCCTACATACGTCATTCTACATACGTCCCTCAGTGCACTACAGCACCTCCGGTTCTACATACGTCCCTCAGTGCACTACAGCACCTCCGGTTCTACATACGTCCCTCAGTGCACTACAGCACCTCCGGTTCTACATACGTCCCTACATACGTCCCTCAGTGCACTACAGCACCTCCGGTTCTACATACGTCCCTCAGTGCACTACAGCACCTCCGGTTCTACATACGTCCCTCAGTGCACTACAGCACCTCCGGTTCTACATACGTCCCTCAGTGCACTACAGCACCTCCGGTTCTACATACGTCCCTACATACGTCCCTCAGTGCACTACTCTTTCTTCCCCTCTTTCTTTCTTATCCTCCCTCCCTCTCCTGGCTTGTATGTTTTGAAATAGTTGAATAACACTGTGATGTGATGAATATTATCTTACCATACAACGAAAAATGTCAAATGTACACCATGACCGGATCTACAACTCTAACTCTTACCCCCCCCAATACACACACACACACACACACACACACACACTTATCTATATATGAAATGTATAGATAAAGTTTGAATCTGCTGAATTGTTCATCAGCGCCTCCATCACATTCTCTCTCTCACCTGTGTGAAAATGTTGTGCGTCTGACTGAGGATCCATCGTGAATCAGCGTCTGGTGCCACGAGGAGTTTCAAGGTACCGATGTAGACATCTGTACACAGTGTCCAGAAGTGCGTCTCCTGCAAGTTATACACACCCTGCAGCTGCTGCACCTGCACAGACAACCACAAGAAACCACCGCTAATGATTAAGAGGAAGCAGAAAGCTGTTCTGGCCATTCTAGGGTTTAACATCTGCCAGCCGGTTTTCTCACAAGGCAACGAAGCGAAAAAAAGCAGCACTCACTCTCTGATAGCACTCTGGGAGGGTTTGGTCGAGTGCAGGTGGAGTTCGCTGCATCAGGATCCCGATGGATTCTCTCAGCAAAGGAACCACACTGTGGAGGACAAGATTCCAATTTATTTTACTCTGCACAAACATATGAGACTTAATTTCAAAAAGCCAGTGGTGTTTCAATAGAGCCAAGTCCGACCGAAGCAGTCACAGGCCCGGGCTGACATTTTCGCAAGAACCAGATGACTAGTGATTGAAAGCAATGACAGACCACGCTGCTGCTCATGACGTGGTCAGCATAGCTAGCATGTGACCTCATAGCTGGCGTGGCCACGCTATCCTAAACCACACACGGCCCTGTTTTTCTCTCCGAGCTCTGTGGAGATCATCTACTGTAGCATGATCTTCGTTGCTCTCCCCTTTCCTGAACCCTCAAACTTTGACCACGAACGCATCTGGGAACCATTAGAGGGTTTCTAGGCTTGGCCTACTTTTTTCTCCCCTCATCTTTTTGGTCTTACCCCCCTTTTCACTCAAACACTGCTTCATCCTTCACACAGCTTTCAGAGTAAGCAGTCGCCTAGGGCCGAGATCTACCTCTTCATTATCATCATTTCCACAAATGTCCTACTGCATCATCATAATTTCCTCAAATGAAGTCAATCCAGACAATTCCTTAACACGAATCTGCAGTAAACATACATGTTTACCTACACCCCCCCCCCCCCCTCGGTAAACAAGTTTTTATCATCGTTCGGACGATTGCGGCTAATGGCTCTCGGCTCAAACCAACTCAAGGACCATTAGCGGTCATGTGGAGATCTTCTGTAATCTATAAGACTTCACGAGCTCAGCAGTTCTTCCAAGTAACCTCTCTGCGGTAAAATAATATTACAGAAGTGTTTTCATTTTTGCACAAGTAAGCATTCTGTTTTAGACCTCTATTAGGGTTTCACAGGGGTTGGGCGAGTGCGCAAAAATCCGTCCTGGTACTTTGAAGTCTACGCAATGTGCTTTCTTATGCTTCAAATATTTCCTGATAATAAAAATTGCATAAAAAAAAAAGGGTGTATATACATTATACAGACACCTGATTTCTCCAGCCATATGTGGCTTTTAGTGGTGAGCAGAAAGAAAGTAAATGTATTTGGTTACTGTACTTAAGTAGCTTTTTTTTTACGTATCTGTACTCTACTGACGTATTTCCATTTGGGGAGACTTTTACTTTATTTCAAAGACTTTTTACTTAACTACATTTTGCAACATCAATCGTTCCTTTTTATTTATGAGGATAATAACTGATCAATCACGCAGCAATCCACCAAATCAGGGTCGAGTTTTAAACTTCTTTGATTGCTGCTTTCTGCTATTTGCTTATCACCAACATACAGTTCAGAGTCATTTCAACAGCAAGTAGTACATTTAGAGTGGAATAAATGGGGAAAAAACTCCAGACTCGAACTCGCAACACCCGGAGCCTTATTTGTATTTAAGTAGTTGAAAAGAAAGTTTTGGGCTCATGATCATTTTAATAGAAATCAGTGTTTGACTCGTTAATATCATTCTATTAATAGATCGGTGTTGAGAGTAACAGATTCTTTTCACATAAACGGAGTTGATTGAGCAAAAAAAAAAATCATGTCAATAATAATAGGAACATTATTCACTTTATGTCTCTTTACAACAGGTTTACTGGCAGAGCTATTTTGTGTATTTGTCTTGCACTGTTTGCACACGATGCACTTTATGTGGCGAGGACACTTACTAGTCCTTCGCCCTGTGTTTTCTGTTTCTGTGATTGTTGTTTGTATGTAGCACCAGGGTTCAGGAGGAACATTGTTTCATTTCACTGTGTACTGCGTCAGCTATATATGGTTGAAATGACAATAAAAGCTTCTTGACTTGACTCTTGACTTGATATAACCATAATAAAATCATAGTTCTTTGGATACTTAAGATACATTTAAAGGTAAATACTTTTCTACTTTTTTTCTTTCTTTCTCAAGTATACGGTTTGTGTACTTCAATCAACACTGGTGGCTCGCTCTTAAACTGCTCCCAAAGTTGAAGGCAAACAATTGTCTTTGAATGTGGGAGGAGCATAACATTTTTCTCTTCACTTGAACCTGTTCTAGCACAACACTACAAAAGATATGGTTAAGTGGATATGGGTTGGAGTAAAAGATCCAGTGGTGTGTTATAGAGCGCTAACCTTAACCCTATTGAACACCTTGAAATTAAATATCCACAAGCGCGCACACACACACGTTCCCACAAGAGTGGATAGTAATTATAAACAGCGAATGGAGATGAAATGTAAAATGGGATGTTGAAAAACTGCATGTAATTCTTGCGGTCAGGTGACCACACACTTTTGTCCATAGTGTAATCATCGATTCGTTCTGTTGGCACGTCTATAGTATGGCACACACCAAGTACATAGATTAGGAGTAGCAGGTGTATGAAAACCCTGAGCTTTTTAGTAACTTCCTAAAAAATGTCCAACAGAAGAAGAAAAGAGAAAAGAAAGTGAGAGAACAACGGTTCATAGCTGCTATAAAAAGAGCACGAACTAGTTGCGTTTGTTACGTTCCTAAACGTTACCTGTGTAACTATAACTGGATAAAAAGTCAATAATCATTTGGTAAATAAAAATACTATAAAACATCATAGGAAATGAATCGCTGGATATTTGTCTAGAAAAGCACAAAACTGAATGAGTTGTTCTATTCCCAATGCCACTATTACCCATGAATGATGGAATTCTTTATATACAACGCAGAATCTTGGCGCTTCGCTTCAGCCCCGCTTTCTTCATGCATTAAAAATGAAAACAGGAAAGTGCCTCATGAGAGGACCTGAGTTCTGACATCATAGTATTGTTTCAAGCTTCCTGTGCTTGTAGATGAGTCACTGTTCTGCATCACACACTCATGTCATGTTGCTCCCCAAAGAGCTTTCTCAGACGGACAGACAGATGTACTGTCTCAACCTGGTGACGGTTTTCTTGCTATATGAAACATCCGACAACTTTCTTTTCCTTTTATCCAATATTCTGTATTTATTCACAAAATATTACTATTTTCCCTTGTAAACTTTTTTCAGATATTTATATGAAATGTTATATTATATGAAGTGCCACTTGTTTTTTTTCCCCTCAAAAGAAAAACGAATATTTTGTTCATAAATCTATTTTTTCTTTTAAAGCCAGTGATTTATCGTAATTTCCGGACTATAAAGCGCACCCATTTATAAGACGCACCCAATGAATTTTACACTAATGTACTTTACACAGGCTTTAATGAAAGACACGTTACACACGGTGTAACGGGTGAAATATGTTGCGCTTCCTTTAGCAGCATAGCGGTATTTTGGGAATAGCATGCCACTGCATTTTTCCAGAAAAAAATGCGTGTGTGTAAGACCGAGGAATATCTCATTATTTTCTGATGCTGATTTCTAAGTTCTAAGACTAATCCATAACGCTGTTGCCAAGAAAAATAAAAAAGCACAAGTTTTGGAAACCTGTCTGTGCTTATATGATTTCTGTTGCAACTGGAGTTAGCGAGCTCTCCCTTCACCCAGACTCAACACGTTACAACGGCTTGTATCTAAACGGTAGCCGACCAAGTAAGTCATTGTTCACTGTCTTCCTCCTTCCTTTCACAACTATTTCTCTCAGGAGTTTAAAAATCACCCGGTGAAAGCTTTTCTCCCGATGCCGTGCAGCTCAGAACACAGGTGAAGTGCGTTTTTACGTTTCCGTTCGGAAATTTTATTGGTCTAATGTTATGGGGTTCAGTTTTTTGGCTTGAAGTTTGTGAAATCGGGAAAAACCCAGGAAAAATTCATAAATTAGCCACTTTGTTGTTTAAGCCGCAGGGTTCAAAACGTAGGAAAAAAGAAGCGGCTTATAGTCCGAAAAATACGGTAGCTTTTTCTCTCAGATGCTACAAGACCCATGAACACAACACAAGGGTCATGAAAAAAGCATTGAAGAGAAGGCATGGCCTTGCTGCGGCTTTAGATTTAAAATATAATAGAAATTTTAGACATTTGAACGTAACATTTAAGTATTTTAATCTTATTTATTATGGTTTGGATGGAAGACTGGATTATTTTCGGCCTTTGCCCTTTTTTTTTTTTGCAAAGTCTACTACAAATCTAACAAACATGTAGAGAGCCTAAAAATAAAGACCCCTTCTGTGAAATCTCTGAAACTGAGGCCTTGTTTTTTTTTTTTTTTTATATACATTTTTCTTTTAAAGGAGGGAGCGCTGGAGATTATAAGTGTAGCCTTGAACATGGTCATTAGCTAAAGCTGAACGAGCTGGAAACTAAAACATTTCAAAAAGATCCAGTTGGGGAGCCTGTCATTAGAGAAACCAGGGCTGTTGCTGGCATCGAGCGGCGTGTGGTGTGCTTATCTCGTCCAACCGTGAACACTTCCCACAACAGACATATCCAGACACTCCCAAAGATCTCGCTGATGTAAACATCCAGCATGTCTGTGTGTAAATCTCAGCTGAAAGAGATGTATTCTTTGCAACAGGTTCTCAACCCTCCCTCAAAGGAAGGCTTGTTGGGTATTCCCAAAAAAAAAAAAAAAAAAGAAGACCTTTTACACACTCACACTATAACTTCACTGAGGCACTGCTAAATACCTCACCTCTGATCACAGCTAAAATAAATCCGTCCTCATGGGCTAGGCTTAGCACAAATGTTAATTTATTTTAATATTCCTCCCTCTGGTCAATCGTCTGGCTTAAGGGCGAGGGCTTAAAGCAGTTAAGCAGCATTTTGGAAAGATCAGGGTCATAACAGCAAGCGCTTTCTGCATGCACACAAAGCTTCTGCTATATAGACAGCCTAAATACTTCCTCGCTCCCGTTTTTAATCCAAGCCTCGTCAGTTGATCATGGTTAAGGTCTTAAAACAAAATACGAGCCTGCTGATCTCCTGCAGCTGGAAAATGTGTGCTTCAGCTCTCCAATCATCAGCGTGTCCATCTTACAGTCCAACGACTGAGACCACAGGCATTCCCGCTAAGCCGTTACATTGCATGACCTCCCTGAACGAACTTCAGATGATGCCAAAGAACCAATCAGCCAAACCAAACCAAAGACAAGCAATGATGGGTTTAGAGGAGTTTTAGAGGTTCGATGACTTTTAAGAATGTCCAAGTTTTTCTTGAACTTTTAAACATTTTCTCTTTTACAAGATCAGTGTTTCAGTGTGATCAATCAAATATACAAATTATTAGACAATGATGATGGAATGGCTATGCCCGCTAAAGAAATTATACTCCTTTTTCATAGCTTATACAGAATGTTAGAAAGTTAAGCAGCAAGTGAAACGAAGTGTGTTGGAAAAATGGCGCACGTTAGGATCATGACAAACACAAGTATCTAAGGAACTTTGGCAATACCAACTTGGAATGGCTAGACAACTGGAACAAAGCATCTCAAACATAGCGGGTCTCAGTGAGATGTTCCTGGAATAAAAGTTCAAGGAAGGAGAACCGATGAGCCATGACTCACTGACATGCGTGAGGAGCAAAGGATAGCCCATCTGATCCAATTCCACAAGTTGCTGACAATTTTACTGCTGGCACTGATCACACAAAGTCCGAACATTTTGCTGTGTATGCGGCTGGGTAGCAACAGATCGGTCGGAGTGCCCATGCTGACCCCCCTCCATTGCCGAAAGTTCCTACAGTGGGCATGTGAGCATCAGCACAGGGCCATACAGCAATGAAGGAGGATGGACTGGTCTGATTAAACCCATCTCCTTTTAGATCATGTAGCCAGACAAAGGGAAAAAAAAAAAAAAAAAAAAAAGTACTGTAGACTTTTCACATGTACTTTACAGCACAGTGAAAATCTCTCTTTGCATATACACAATATTGTCAAAAGTATTGGGACACCAGACTTTCCCAGCCATACGTGTTTTTTTTTTTTTTTTTTTCCACCTCCCCTTTGTTATTGCAAAGCTGAAGGCACATAATTGTCTTTGGATGCAGTAGCATGAAATTTTCCCTTCACTTGAACTAGGAGCCCCGAACTTGTTCCAACATGACAATGTCTCTGTGCACAAAGCCAGCTCCATGAAGATGTGCTTTACACATAGGTTGGAGTGGAAGATCTCCTGCTATAGAGCTCTGATCTCAATGCTATTGAACACCTTTGCGATGAATGGGAACACTGACTGCATCCCAGGCCTCCTCACCTCACCTACACCAGTACCTGACTTTAACACACTTGTCTCTGAATGAGCACAAGTCTCCACAAGCACACTCAAAAAACTAGTGGAAGATCTTTCCAGAAGAGTGCGGGACATTATAAGAGTAAATTAGAACTAAATGTGGAATCAGATGCTCAAAAAGCACATACCATACTTATGAGCAGGTGTCCACAAACTTTTGGTAATAGTGCATCAGCAATGTTAGGAAGCTGGGTTAAGGGCCTTGCTCAGGGGCCCCCCCAAGGGTGGCAGTTTGGTGATTCCCCATCTGCATAAGAGCTAGCAGAAGCACTAGGCATTGCTCATTGCTCAGAGCATCAGTCTTTGGGCAATGTTCTCCTGGGAAACCATGGATCCTAGAATTTGTATTGATGTAACTTTGACCATCACAACCCTTCATGGCAACAGCATTCCCTCATGGCACTGGCCTCTTTCAGAAAGATAAAGTTCCCTGGCACACTGCAAAAACTGTTCAGGAATACCACATCACACCTCTTGCAAAAGTCTGGAAAATATTATATTAGGTACTATAACAATGTTTACAATAATAATCGCAGTACATATGACTTCATAACAGCCAGTAAGAACGTTTCCCAGCTCTATTAACTCTATTAACAAGCAGGTCTGCCTCATTATGGAACCTCGCACCTTTTTCTTATTACAGAGCCGAGCTTTAATCAGCAGCTCAGGCTGTGCAATAGTTTTAGTCTCCCTCTTAACGCTGGACCTGCATAGAAGTATCTCTCATTCACAGCCCAGTCTTCACATCTTAAACAGGAACAGCAGGATGAGCAAGAGGCTTTGTATGGATTGTCAAGCAACTGATCCGCTCGTTTCTTAGATTTTACCGCATTGCGACCGAAGAGAGAGGAACTTCAAGAAGAAGAAAAAATGAATGAAATCGGGTCTCATTGACGCAGAGCCCCCGTTTTTCTTTTGAGATCAAGGAAAGAGAAGGGAAAATCCATCTTAAAAAGATGTCTTTGTTCTCACATTTTTAAAGTACATAGTCATAGATCACGGCCACATTCCACAGAGGGGAGAAGAAAAGCCTCAAACATGGGGAAACAGTGAAGACGAGAGATGCAGGAGGGTATTTAGCGCAAGTTTGTGCGTTTGGCAATTGACGCCCACCCTACTTCCTGTAATGCCACAATATGCGTGTGTACTGCTTCAAGCATTTACAGCTTTCTCAGAATTTGAACTGGAAGTGACTGTGGCTTTAGAATCATGACAAAAAGAAATTTGTATGGTGCAAAACTTGGAGTATTGGCACTATAAAGAAAAATGTGTATATTATTATTTGTATATTATATATAATAATATAATATAATAATTGATATATATTTATATTATAATAATTAATATATAACTGAATTCTTTTATATATATATATATATATCACACACACACACAATACATAATGTGTATACACACCCATTACTTATAAATTTTTATGCGTGTGTATGATTAGTAACTACTATATACTATATTACCATATAGCACTATAATACGATTACTTGAATTCCATTTGATACTTGGTCTCCTTTAGCAGTTAAAAGAAGCTAAAAGAATAGAACACGAAGACAGATGTTGGCTTTACCACTTGGGCTCCACCCTATGTACCACAATCGTTCGGCTCACTGTGCGGTTGTGGTCAATTCCTCCTCGGTCAACTCCACCCGAAACCCAGAGCAACACCTCAGGCTAAGCAGACTGTGCCTTCATACATGCACTTGCACACAGCCGTGAGGTTAATAATTAAGCGTTGAGTAAATAAACAGATGTATGGAAGAGAGGGATGTCTGCCTGTGTCCCTGTATATGTCTGTATCCATGTGTATTTGTGTGAGTCTGTCTACATGTTTGTCTTGAAATATGTTACTGCTGCTTGTGTGTGCAGCTTCCTGTATTTTTGCACGTGTTTACTGCTCAGTGTCTGCTTGTGTGTGTGTTCCCACCTGACACCTATAAGAAGGGCGATGAGCATGGAGCAGATCGGATCAGCGATCATCAGGTCGTACTTCTGCATGAGGAAGGCCGAGATGATGACGCCGATGCTTCCCAACGTATCGGCGACGATGTGGAGAAAAACTCCTGCAGGAGGTTAAACACAGCTGCTTCACATTACTCGCATCTAATCACTTACACACACACACACACACACGCATATCGCTTGTGTCCTCCTAAACACGGTGTTAAATTCAAACCAGTTCTCACACCAAAAAAAAAGTTATTTTTGGCTGGGGGCTGCAGTCGAGTGGATGTTTGTTTAGTGAACTGTGACGCAGAATAAAAGCCATGGGGTCGGAGTTTTCGTTTCTAGAAATAGAGCGGGTCAGATGGAGTCAGGCGAAGGGTTCGCATCGGTAGGCCCAAAAATGGCAGCCATTCAGACACCTTGCAGGCAGGAAGAGGTCCACGTGCACCAGCAACTAACAGCAAATAAACGGTGTGGTGAAAGAACGAGGTGGTTGTGATAGCACAATGACCCCTTTTTTTTATAATAAAAAAAAAAAAGTTTCCCTTGAACACGTCATGACTGAGGCTGCTTTCAGGTTCCCAGAACACGCAACCACACAACCCTAAATGAAGTGGAAAGCTCATCCAAGTGCAGTGAAAGCACAAACAAAGGGGAAAAAAAAGGAATGCTAAGAACCTTAAAAAGCAGTGACACCCAAAAAGAATCTTGGAGAGGGTTTGAGAATCGTTTCATCACAAGGCCGAGATGTGAAAAGGTGAAAAGGTCTCAGAGCCCAAAAACAGGGTAACCTTTTGCACTGTCTCCTCTCCCCTGTATTTCCCCTGAGTGGGCCTCCCATAGGATCCATTTTCGGTGTGTGTGTGCGCCAGGGTAAAAGGGGACACACTCACTTTCTCTTCTTTGCTCATTTTTCCCACAGAGCCTCACACAAAGAGCTTTAAAGTGACAGCGCTCCTGCTCTCTCTCAGATGTCAACGTTAACCCGGTTAGTCCTTGGAGGGTCGAAGGTCAGCCTAAGGGCTGGTCTGACCCATCACCTTACCACAAATAAAACTCAATCAACTAATCACATCTAGCGATAATGAAGGTGTCACATGACGATGAAGCACTGTTTTTTTTTTTTTTTTCACGCGAGCTAACAAAACAAGCAATGCCACGGTCCGAGGCACGACCGTTAGAAACGCAAATATTTTCATAGAGGGTGGGAAAAAAGTGGCACACAGAACAATACAGACAGGACTCGTGCACCATCTAGTGGACTGAAAGGGAAGTTTTACCTTGTAAGATCTGTTTGTTGGAGCCTTTTTCTGGCCTGAGCAAGGAATCATCTAAAAAAACAGAACAAAAAAAAAAGACATGAATTATGCAAGTTTACAAATTTACCCCCCCCCCCCCCCCCCCTAAACAAATCTGTAGCATTACATTAGTCTACACGCTTCATTATTGTGAAGCGGTACATAATCACTAATTACATCTCACTGGCTTGCAAGTCACATGCAGCATTTGTTCAGCAATCTTCATATTCAGAATCTTCAGATTCAGATGATTTTAGAATTAGTATCATGAAAAGAAAAAAGCGATGTGCTGTCCTCTAGTGCCAACCGAACCCTGTAAACCTTTCAATGGCAAATCTTTTAAAAGAAACAGACAACGAAAAAAGAAAAACATCTGCAGCACAATCTCACCGAGCCAGAACAAGAAGATGCAATGCGATGAAGAGGACCGTTACTGAAAATGAAATTTTCCTTCGAAATTTGATTAATCCTATAATCCAATGCAACAATTTAAGGAAAAACAGATCTGGATTTTACCGTGGCAGTGAGGACCTTCATGTGAATGACCGTGTCCATGATCGTGACTGTGTCCGTGTTCATGTCCGTGATCGTGATCGTGACTATGTCCGTGTCCGTGATCATGTCCGTGATCGTGTCCGTGCTTGGAATCGTGGCTGTGCCCGTGTCCGTGGCCCACACTTCCATTAAAAAGAGAGTGGCTGTGCCCATGACCTACACACAGACAAATCCAACCTTTTTAAACATTCTTATTGGAATACAAAATAAACATGACAGTAGTGATTAAAGCAGAACTTCAATATTTTCCTATAATAAGTCCTACAGTGTTTTATTCTCCTATACCACAACTAATTGCCAGTGGCTAAAAATTATTTTTATAAATTCAAATACTAGGTCACACTTTTCTCCATTTATAGTCACATTGGCTGTGTCTGTAAAACTAATTGGTTTACTAATCTGTAAAGTCTTACAAAAGAATCAGCCAAAAAAAAAATAAAAAAAATGCAGTGTCACGTTACTGTGGGAAGAAAAAAAAAATAATAATTTATATATATTATATATATTATCATATTTTAGTGTGAGTGTGTATGTGTGTGTGTGTGTGTGTGTGTCTCTCTCAAAAAACAGGCAATGTAAGTTGTTAAAAAAAAAAAAAAAGTACCTTCTCCACCATGAGAATGTCCGTGTCCTCCATGCTGGAACACGAAGACACCGACGAGGTTGACGAGAAGCCCTGCAATGGACACAGGCAGCAAACGCTCGTGATGTACATCCGGAGGTTCTAACGCTCTCTGTGAAATAAGCAAAAATAAGATTTAATCAGGCAACAGCAACAAATCAACACATCAGGTGAGATTAAAAAAAACAAAAAAACAATACAAAAGAAAAATAAATGCAGGTCCTGCACTCACCTCCACTCCTTCTGAGAAAATAAAAAAAGCAGTGAAGATGAGGAAGAGGCCGTTGACGAAACCCGCCAGCACTTCTGCTCTCACATAACTGCAAAGCATGTGATCAAGGCATGTGATTTTAAAAACTAAGCCACTGCACAATAATGCCTTTATACTGAACTCTATATACAGTCTGGTGCAAACTTTTGCACACCTTGAAGACATGATAAAGACAAATGTCATCTGTTCCAACAAGATATTTAGGTTTCAAGTTAGGAATAATTACTGGAATACATTTCAATGATACATGATATAAATTGCGATATATAAGGGTGTCAAATAATGCTAAATAACCACCAGCAAAACAACCATGTTTCGTTGTTTTATGATGTCCATAATGCACAAATATATTTTAAAGTTCTACAATGTATTATTTTGAGTTTGGAAATACTATATATATTTTTTTTAAGCAAAATGAAAAAATTACCACTATGAGGTACATTAGTGCTATCTAAAACATTTCTTGATGTCGCGCAGGTGTTCGTTGAGTCGCGATTACACGCCATGATTCTCCATTAAAATCTACTTTAATAACACTGAGTTACAAATTACTGCACATGCATGTCTGTGGTACCACTGCACACTTTATATCTTTATATTTTTTTCTTATATCCTTAATAATTTATGTCAAAGGCTTGTAGGGAAAATTCATTCATTCATTCATTCATTCATTCATTCATTCATTCATTTAATGATTTCCTGTAGATACACTAAAAAGACTTGACTTTTCCAGCCATATGTGGTTCTTCTACAAACTGTTACCACAATGGTGGAAGTGCACAATTATAATAGGTGCATTAAATTGAATTAAAATCACATGAACTAGGAGACCCAAACTTGTTCCAGCATGAAAAAAAACCCTGTACGCAAAGTCAACTCTATGAAGAGTGGAAGCTCTTGAGTGGGCCGCTATAGAGCTCTGACCTCTACCCTACTGAACACCTTTAGAATGAATTGGAATGCTGACTGCACCCAGAGCTCCTCACCTCACCTACATCAGTACCTGACTTTACAAAAACCCTTTAGGCTGAATGGGATGTTCAGAAATAATCTTATGATCAAGTATCCACAAACTTCTATATAGCGTCCATATACTGTATGATAAACTTTTGGATCTTGAAAGCTAGCAAGCTTATATTGGACGGGTACGTCTCTTTCCCCAGCTTACACAGAAGGCTAGTAATACTCACATAAAGACGTGAATAAATGCACAATTTTTAAGCTTAAAATAGTTACGCGCTTACCCGTATGAGAAGGAGTCGTTGGACCTCCACCGTGAAATCACTGATGCTGCGAGACCTGCCAGAAGTGCTGTGCAGTCGAAAAACATGTGGAAGGAATCTGATATCAGCCCTAAACTGGTATTGAGGAGAGGCGGAGAGAAGCAGAGCACTGATGAGTTTTAGCAAAATATAGATATTATAATATCTATAATGAAGGCAAAAAAAAGAACAGTCCTAGACATTTCATTAATACAAAGAAATTAAACCAAGACTTTAAACTCAACTATAAGTCACAAAAAAATACTACACAACAAAATTAGTTTCCAAACAGTGTAAAATGTAGTGGAGTGGATCACTGATGCTTTTAAGCTGTTAGGAAGTTAACTAGATCCTGACAACAGTACAGTATAATGTTCTGAAGCATATTTTAAGTCAAAACCTGTCTGCCTCTGCCAGAAGGTTATTATTTGGCACACAGATACAGATTTCAACGACAAAAAACCTGATTGAAAAGCTGTGGCCTGAACTGAAGACATGTCTGTCCACATGTAAATGGCTAGAATTCTTCTTATACACCTTTAGTCATTTTATTTGATGGCTCTCCAGCTCACATGACAGCTATTGAGTGAGCAGGTTCCTTGACTCAACGCTAATATGTAAAACAACCAACGTTCAACATTGTTCCCAGTTACCAAGTACAGTAATCCCCCGTTTATCACGATGGTTACGTTCCAAAACCACCCACGATAAACAAAAAGATTTTGCATTTTTGGGTTGCGTCTATGTACATACATTTTATGAACATAAACATTTAACTTCATTTTATAATTAATAATTATATTTCCAATAATAAATTGAATTATTTTAACATAAAACTATTCCTATAAGTTTTTTGGTCTATTGTGCTCTCCGCAAGAGACCGGGAAAATCAGCGTGGCAAATGCAATTCTGAGATAAACCGGGGGCGCGAGATTCTAAACGCAGTAAAGCAGGGGATTCCTGTACTTATCACCATGGATCCAATCAACCAATCACCAACTTTCACAATAATCAATCACTGATCACAATCAACGCCTTTGGTCTTTTACTGAGCACTATTATTCCCAACAACTAAATCACTGTTATTCCCAACAACTAAATCACTGTTATTCCCAACAACCCAACACCTTGTATTCCCAACAACCCAACACCTTGTATTCCCAACAACCCAACACCTTGTATTCCCAACAACCCAACACCTTGTATTCCCAACAACTGATCATTTTTCCAACTAATCACTATCAATCCCTATGACCTTTTACTGATTACTATTATTCCCAGCAACCAATCACTATTATTCAAACAACTAAATCACCATCAATCCTTGCAACCCTCCTCCTATCACTATAATTCCAAACAACCAATAACCAATCATTATTATTCCCTCTAGCCAATCACTAATATTCACAACAATCACCAATCATCGGTCAGCACATGTGACAAATAAAAACCCTGTGGTTCTGTCAACAAAGACAATTTCTTTTCACTAGAGATAAACCTTTTCTCTTGAATGTGATTTTGACAATAGGAGAAAATATGCAGAACAGCCAGTAATAGCTGAGCATGTATTGTGTAGAAGAGCAGGAAACTGTACTGTTCTCGAGGGCACGTGCTTTGTTTGGCTGATCCCTTATCGGAGTTCAGAAATGTGGTAGCTCTAGTAAAAACATAACAAAAGCTTAAGACTTATCACACTTGGGCTTGGTTTATAAACACACAGGGAGACAAATAAGCAGCCAGGACAGTCAGGATTCCTTTGAGGCAAAGGTTTTGCACAAGTGAAGTGTCTTTCACAATCAGGAACAATAGCCGTGAGCTTGAGCAGTGATCTCGGATCCTGCAGTCTTTAGACCTACGTGGCACATCTGAGCTCACGGTGACGTTTGTTTGGTTCCCTCTTAGCTAATCTGCTAGCTTTATGGCAGTAACCTCCCACCCCAATACACTTACCTGTTACTCCATATGCCGTACATTAACTCCACAAAGGCAAAAGACAGATTGAGGCACAGGAAGAAAAATAAATTCCGAGATGTCTTGTCAGCCAGGATGGATCTGAAGGCAGGGAATGGAAAAAATACACCATTTTGTCTTAGCCGTGTCAATGAATCTCTAGCCTTTATATCAGATTAAAATGTGGCCAAAATAACAAAAAAAAAATTACATCTCATCTGTAGAAATTGCATAAACAATCAATAAAACCTAACGCAACCTGTCTACAAATCTCTCCAGCTGAAATCACTGATATCTCAATGTGTGTACATGGCTAGTTAGCTAAGCTAGCGTTCAAAGTTACAAATCTGACCTGTTAAACAAATGTCCTCAAAACTGTCATCATCAACATTATTATTCATTTAAAGCAAAATAACAGGGTGAGACATTTAAATTTAGCCAAAATGTCTTTATTATCCATTGCTTCCTGCATCAAACTTTCCAACCCAGAGGATTAGCATGCTAACTGTTTAGCCTCTTAGCGTCTCAGTTCCATTCAAAATAAAAAAGCAGTTCTGAGATGATTACCTGAACCAACCGGAGAGCTTGAGAAGCAGGTTGAACTTGGCAGGTTTATATTCGTCATCTTTAATGGATAAAGGTAACATCTTAGTTCAGACAGCACCAACACCTGCAGCTCCGGTGTTCCTTCAACTGTTATTACGGGAGAGAAGATGAAGGGGGGGGGGGGGGGGGGAAGTAAGTGACGTAATCACGCTGACATCCGGGTGTCAAATTGGCAATTAAAGCAAATTATAATGTACTAATTAATTACACTACTACATCATACAGTACTGTATACTACACTACTACATCATACAGTAGTGAATACTACACTACTACATACAGTACTGAATACTACACTACTACATCATACAGTACTGTATACTACACTACTACATCATACAGTACTGAATACTACACTACTACATCATACAGAACTGTATACTACACTACATCATACAGTACTGAATACTACACTACTACATCATACAGAACTGTATACTACACTACTATATCATAGAGTACTGTATACTACACTACTACATCATACAGTACTGTATACTACACTACTACATCATACAGTACTGTATACTACACTATATCATAAAGTATTGAATACTACACTACTACATCATACAGTACTGTATACTACACTACTACATCATACAGTACTGTATACTACACTACTACATCATACAGTACTGTATACTACACTATATCATAAAGTATTGAATACTACACTACTACATCATACAGTACTGAATACTACACTACTACATAATACAGTACTGTATACTACACTACTACATCATACAGAACTGTATACTACACTACTATATCATAAAGTACTGTATACTACACTACTACATCATACAGTACTGAATACTACACTACTACATCATACAGAACTGTATACTACACTACATCATACAGTACTGAATACTACACTACTACATCATACAGAACTGTATACTACACTACTATATCATAGAGTACTGTATACTACACTACTACATCATACAGTAGTGAATACTACACTACTACATACAGTACTGAATACTACACTACTACATCATACAGTACTGTATACTACACTACTACATCATACAGTACTGAATACTACACTACTACATCATACAGAACTGTATACTACACTACATCATACAGTACTGAATACTACACTACTACATCATACAGAACTGTATACTACACTACTATATCATAGAGTACTGTATACTACACTACTACATCATACAGTAGTGAATACTACACTACTACATACAGTACTGAATACTACACTACTACATCATACAGTACTGTATACTACACTACTACATCATACAGTACTGTATACTACACTACTACATCATACAGTAGTGAATACTACACTACTACATACAGTACTGAATACTACACTACTACATCATACAGTACTGTGTACTACACTACTACATCATACAGTACTGAATACTACACTACTACATCATACAGAACTGTATACTACACTACATCATACAGTACTGAATACTACACTACTACATCATACAGAACTGTATACTACACTACTATATCATAGAGTACTGTATACTACACTACTACATCATACAGTACTGTATACTACACTATTACATCATACAGTACTGTATACTACACTATATCATAAAGTATTGAATACTACACTACTACATCATACAGTACTGAATACTACACTACTACATAATACAGTACTGTATACTACACTACTACATCATACAGAACTGTATACTACACTACTATATCATAAAGTACTGTATACTACACTACTACATCATACAGTACTGAATACTACACTACTACATCATACAGAACTGTATACTACACTACATCATACAGTACTGAATACTACACTACTACATCATACAGAACTGTATACTACACTACTATATCATAGAGTACTGTATACTACACTACTACATCATACAGTACTGAATACTACACTACTACATCATACAGAACTGTATACTACACTACATCATACAGTTCTGTATACTACACTACTACATCATACAGTACTGAATACTACACTACTACATCATACAGAACTGTATACTACACTACATCATACAGTTCTGTATACTACACTACTACATCATACAGTACTGTATACTACACTACACTACTACATCATACAGTACTGTATACTACACTATATCATAGAGTACTGAATACTACACTACATCATACAGTACTGTATACTACACTACTGCATCATACAGTACTGAATTCTACACTACATTATATAGGACTGTATACTACACTACTACATCATACAGTACTGAATCCTACACTACATCATACAGTGCTGTATTCTACAGTATATCATACAATACTGTATACTACACTAGATCATACAATACTGTATACTACACTACTACATCAGAGCCACTGTCTCTAAACCATACAACAATCGCAGGTCTCACCACAGTCCTATAAACTTTCCCTTTTACTCTTGCAGATACTCTTCTATCACAAATCAATCCTGCTATCACCTTTCTCTACCCACTCCACCCTGCCTGCACTCTTTTCTTCACTTCTTTAAAACATTCTCCATTACTTTGCACTGTTGACCCCATGTACCTGAACTCCTCCACCTTCTCCACTTCTTCTCCCTACAACTGCACCACTCCACTGCCCTCGTTCTCATTCACATAGATGTACTCTGTCTCACTCCTACTGACTTTCATTTCCCCTTCTCTCCAGCGTGTACCTCCACCTCTCCAGGCTTTTCTCAACCTGCTCCCTACTCTCACCACAAATCACAATATCGTCCGAAAACATCATAGTCCAGGGAGACTCCTATCTGACCTCGTCCGTCAACCTGTCCATCACCACTGCAAACAGGAAAAAGCTCAGAGCCGATCCTTGATGCAGTCCAACCTCCACCTTGAACCAGTCTGTCGTTGCTACTGCACACTTCACTGCTGTCACACTGTCCTCATACATGTCCTGCACCACCCTCACATACTTCTCACCAGACTTCCTCATACAATACCACAACTCCTCTTTTGGCACCCTGTGGTACGCTTTCTCTAAATCCACAAACACACAATGCAATTCCTTCTGACCTTCTCTATACTTCTCCATCCACTAAACATCTCCACGCTTCTACCGGTATGTCATCTGGTCCAACCAACTTTCCACTCCTCATCCTCTTAATAGCTGCTCTCACTTCCTCCTTACTAATCCTATCCACTTCCTGCTTCACAATCTCCATACTATCCCACCTTCTCGCTTTCTCATTTTCCTCATTCATCAGCTGCTCAAAATACTTCCTCCACCTTCTCAACACACTCTCCTCACTAGTCAACACATTTCCCTCTCCATCCTTTATTGCTCTAACTTGCAGCACATCTTTCTCAGCTCGGTCCCTCTGCCTGGCCAATCGGTACAAATGCTTTTCTCCTTCCTTAGTGTCCAACCTCTCATACAGCTCCTCATATGCCTTTTCCTTGGCTTTTACCACATCCCTCTTTACCTGCTGCAGCATCTCCTTGTACTCCTGCCTACTTTTCTCATCACTCTGTCGCTCCCAATTCTGTTTTTCCAACCTTTTTCTCCTTATGCTCTCCTGTACTTCCTCATTCCACCACCATGTACTTCCTCATTCCACCACTTTGTCTTCCTTTCTATTTCCAGTTGTCACTCCAAGTACCTTTTTAGCTGCCTCCCTCATCACTTCTGCAGTAGTTGCCCAATCATCCATCACCTCTTCACCATCACCGAGCCCCTGTCTGACCTCTTCCCTGAACCCCACACTACAGTCTTCCTTCTTCAGTTTCCACCATCTTATTCTTCTTTCAGTCCTCACTCTCCTCCTCTTCTTCACCACCTCCAAAATCACCCCACACACCACCATCCGATACTGTCTAACTACACTGTCCCCTGCCAACACCTTACAGTCTCCAATCTCCTTCAGGTTGCATCTTCTACTGCGAACATAGTCCACCTGTGTGCACTTTCCTCCACTCTTATACGTCACTCTATGATCCTCCTTCTCCTTAAAATAAGTGTTCACCACTGCCATTTCCATCCTTTTAGCAAAAGCTACCACAGTCTGCCCTTCCACATTCTTCTCCTTAAGACCATACCTACCCATCACCTCCTCATCACCTCTGTTCCCTTCACCTACATGCCCATTAAAGACTGCCCCAATCACCAATCGTTCATTTCTAGGTACACCTTCTACCACTTTATGTAACTCACTCCATTTTTCCTTCTCCTCCATCTCACAACTCTTCCTTCAGATTCACCCCTACACCATTTCTCTTTCCATCCACACCATGGTAGAACAGTTTAAAACCACCTCCAATGTTCCTGGTCTTACTCCCTCTCCACTTGGTCTCCTGAACACACAACATATCCACCTTTCTCCTCTCCATCATATCAGCTACCTCTCTCCCTTCACCCGTCATAGTACCATTTAACATTTGAAGTACCAACCAAACCTCCACTCTCCTACACTGCTCCTTTCCCTGCTGCCTCTGTAGACGTCTTCCTCCTCTCCTTCTCCTCCTTCGGCCAACAGTAGCCCAATTTCCACCGCTACCCTGTTGGCTAACGTTACCTGTGGCGGTCGTTGGTAACCAGGGCCTCGACCGATCTGGTAAAAATTTCTCTTTCGTGATCGGCATATTTGATTTGGCACATGTTTTATGCTGGATGTACTTCAATATCAGCTCAAATGTGGAATATTTTACTGTAATACATTATCAAAACAACAACAACAACAATAATAATAATAATAATAATTAATAATAATAATAATAATAATAATAATAATAATAATAATAATAATAATAATAAACGTCATCATCATCATTATCATCACATCTTACTAGCTAGGAATTATAAATTTGCATAATAAATTAAATTTATTTATAAATAAGATAGATAGATAGATAGATAGATAGATAGATAGATAGATAGATAGATAGATAGATAGATAGATAGATAGATAGATAGATAGATAGATAGATAGATAAAACCCAGAATAAGTACTGTAAATGACTTCATTAATGACAGATGGATGATCAGTGGCAAGTTTCATCCAGCAGATGTCAGTCTTGTATCATCCCGCAAATGTTTTATAACGCTTTTAAATATTTATTTCTCTTTGTTTCATATTAGAAAGCTGCTGGATTCAAACTTTTCAGCAACTCGAAAATGTGAAAGGAAAAAAATACATTTCCCCATTAGAATTTGATTTTTCTTCACCATCAGCACCATAAAGGAAAGTAGAAAAAAAGAATGAAAAGAAATTAAATTAAAGAAATAAAGAAACTGAAAATGGTAAGAAAGACAACAGGACAGAAGCAAAAGAAGAGAGAAGAGAAAAATAATATACACCGTCTGGGATAATGAGGTACCAGAGCTTTAAGCAGTTGAACAAACAGTACATGAGCTGCATTTTAAACGCTTTAAAGTAAAAAAAGAACAAATAATTCACACAGTCTGGACTAAAGGAGTTCCCATGGAAACTGTTCTAGGGACAGAAGATGAACAGAGCCAGTTAACCAGCTTGAACCGCCAACTCAGTATGGGTCAGCTCAAGGAACAAAAAGTGTGAACGTGTGAAAGAGACACACACTGATCCTGGAATAAAAGTTTTTCTAATAAGGAAAATTATATATCACGTAATAAACATGCATTACTGATCAACTCAAGAACGATGAGGATGAATTTGTGTTGTAACTAATATAAACAGTCCACTACAGTGGCTCAGAACTGCAGTTCGCATTAACAGCTTTGGGTTTAATCACTGTCATCATCAAATTATAATAAATGGACATTCGGTGCCATCCAGATGATGATGGTTCCCTTTTGAGTCTGGTTCCACTCAAGGTTTCTCCCTCATGCCATCTCAGGGATTTTTTTTCGCCACAGTCGCCATTTGCTCGCTCATTAGAGATAAAGGGTTAAACCTATAAACACTAAACTTGTAAATTCACGTTTTATTACTGCTGTTTATCTGTGTAAATCTGCTTTGGGACAATATCCATTGTTAAAAGCGCTCTACAGATAAAATGGAATTGAACTGAATTTATATTCCAAAGAAATTCGGCTAGCAATAGCTAAGTTCAAATGAAGGAAACGCTTATAGGAATCTACTCAATCAGTAATCATATGCATGTGATAATACTATCAGGCTTTTAGCTGGGCTTGAAATATCACTGAACACATGGCCAGCTCTATATATAACCTCTCATAAGAGCTTCGTTTTCTCTCACCGTTCCAGATAGCATGCTGCTATATGTTCACCCACTAGAGTACTAAGGTCGGTATTATATCTGTGAAAGTACAGCGACTTGCATCTGCGTTCAATCCTCCAACAATAGGACATAATAAAGAATTTGTTCCTGAATGTAAAACATCTTAGCATGAATGATTTGATCACATGACCTTAGGGACAACACAGCCATATTTATGAGTGTATTTATATATACAGCCCCCCCCCCCCTCACATTTTCTCTAATACTGTGTTGTTGTAATGTAGGAAGGTGAACCTTCGGGTCAGACTGAGGTCCTGAGCTTTGTGGAACAGGTTTTTATTCAGAATATCTCTGTACTTTCTCTGCTCTGTACCAGTTGCCAACTGTGTACCAGAGGGTTTTGGGCAGGTGCTGAGTGGTGACTGATTTCTTCCAGACATCACGTTTAGAAGTCAAACAGTTCAATCTTGGTTTTATCCGATCAGAAAATCTTGTTCCACACCATCTGAGAATCTTTTATATGTCTATAACTCCAGCCAGACTTCCATTTTGCACTGAGGAGAGATTTCCATCTAGCCGTCCGTCTGCCATAAAACCCAGATTGGTGGAGGGACAGCAGTGAAGGTTGTCCTTCTGGAACTTTCCTCCACACAGGATCTCCAGAGCTCAGTCAGAGTGACTATTGGGTTCTTGGTCACCTCTCTTACTAAGGCCCTTCTCCTCCGATTGCTCAGGCAGGTTTTTTGAC
Source organism: Silurus aristotelis (assembly GCF_946808225.1). Taxonomy (NCBI): domain Eukaryota; kingdom Metazoa; phylum Chordata; class Actinopteri; order Siluriformes; family Siluridae; genus Silurus; species Silurus aristotelis. The sequence goes on along the minus strand of NC_139586.1, from coordinate 24,316,464 downwards.
CCTTTGGCTTGGTTTTTGCTCTGATATGCAATGTCAGCTGTGAGGCCTTCTAAAGAGAGGTGTCTTTTCATGACAAATCAATACACTTTTCCACAGGTGGGCTCTAAATCAATGTGTAGAAACATCTCAGCAGCAATCAAGAGAAATGGGTGGCACCTGAACTCATTTTTAAGGTTTTGAATACTTGTGTACATGTGATATTTTAGTTTTTTTTTTTTAATAACTAGTTTTTTTCTGTTTTCACTTTGTCAGTATGGGGTACTGAGTGTTGATTAAAAAGAAATTGAACGAGTGTAACAGGCAGGCAAATTTGAAAAGAATTGAAGAGGGTCTGAATACTTTTTGAGCGCACTCTATATATACACCACGAAGTTCTGTGCTTCTGTTATTAAAAAGTTTAAATATGTTTGAAGGAGATTGAAGTATTTTTTTATCCGTTTATAGTTATATGTAATGATAGCGAACATCAAGTTTATTGTTCTTACTCAGGTGAAAGTAGTTGTTTTTAGACACCAGACTTTTTCTTTCTTTCTTTCTTTCTTTCTTTCTTTCTTTCTTTCTTTCTTTCTTTCTTTCTTTCTTTCTTTCTTTCTTTCTTTCTTTCTTTCTTTCTTTCTTTCTTTCTTTCTTTCTTTCTTTCTTTCTTTCTTTCTTTCTTTCTTTTTTAAGATAAAATCCACTTGTCACGTTACAAACAGAACCCAAAGCATTAACTTCTATGTCCTATATGTGTTTATGTAGACATTGTGCTATATGTGTGCTATATAAGTCCAGGTGAATGAGCTGTTGCCACAGTAACCCATTATAATATTTTATATCTTTCATAACTCTCATATGAATATGAACCATTTTTTAAAGGAGTACTTTTAGTGTAGACATTCTAACTTTCCAACCATTTATGGTTATTTTCTGTTATTGATCATTAATCATGGTTCCATTGTTAAACTTCTTTTATCATAGTAAAGCTAATATTAGTGGAACTGCCCCTGGGAAGAGCTTCTGAAATATCTCATCAACACACACTTTGTTGGACTGCGTGTACTTCCTGTATGAAAAAACCCTTCAATGTGATATGATCTCTAAAAGATCCCTTATAGTGGGCTTACATAACAAACCCCACAGTTGTGTTTGTCCTGGCACAACAGCAGCATAGTCAGGGAGTCTGCTGACCAAGTGCTGCCTCTGTACTTTCCAGATGTGAACAACACCACTATCAGGTCTTTGCTTGTTTGGGCAGATTATTTATTTTAGTTGCTTTAGTGCTGTGTATATATATATATATATATATATATATATATATATATATATATATATATATATATATATATATATATATATATATATATATATATATATATATATATATATATATATATATATATACGTTTCTTCCCTAAACTGTTATCACAAAATTGAAGACACACAACGATGTCTTTGGATGCGGCAGCATTACATTTTCCTTTCACTTAAACTAGGAGACTCGAACATGTTCCAGCAGGACAATGCCTCTGTGCATAAAGCCAGCTCCATGAAGATATGGTTTAAATGGGTTGTAATGGAAGATGTCCTGCTATAGAGCTCAATCCTGCTAAGCATCTTCGGGATGAATTGTAACTCTTACTGACCCCAGGCCTCCTTATCCTCACCCATACATTAAAATTTTTGAAAGTCAGTTTAAATTTGCTTAATTTCACACATCTACATAAGGAATACCAAAACTACAACTTATTTTGCTGAACAAATACACATTAATATGAGAGAACGTGTGGGAGGCAGCACCAAGGGGGTCATGACTTCAAAAACCAGATTCCGGAATAATAATAAAACTATTTGTACAGTACAGAGTTCTGCTGAGGTCAGCAACATTTGTTCTTAATCTCTGCATGTTTTTTAAAGATGCACGAAAAGGACAAAGCATTCATATGAAAGGTCAAACTGCAATAATGTCTGCGGTGCTAACACAGCATGTGATCCTGAGATGTATGGATACACACATCTACAACACACACATGAGGAAAAGAACTGGCTTGCTCCTCTTCGCAGATAAAAATTATGCCACAACAGTACTATCCTAACCCTGTTCCTAAAGGTAAAGGAGACACCTATCCTTGACAGAAATTCTTCAGAAGAACATCTGGATAATTACACAGTATGGACAAAAGTTTGTGGACACCTGACCATAATATTTGTATGTGCGTTTTGAACATCCTATTTCTCATTTATTCCCCATATATTGGGAAGATGTTCCAAAAGATTCTGGATTGTGCTTGCAAAGTTTTGTGCTCTTACAGCCACAAAGGTCTTAGTAAATTCAAGTAAATCGTTGCACTAAAAGCTAAGGGTCCAGTCAGCGTTCCAATCCATCCCAAAGGTGTAAATAGGGTTGTGTTCAGATCTCTATATAAGGCCAAACAAAATCTTCCACTCCAATGCATGTAACCCATATCTTTATTAACTGGATTTGTGCATAGAGGCATTATCATACTGAAACAGGTTTGGGTCTCCTAGTTCAAGTGAAGGAAAATTTCATGCTTTGGTATCCAAATACTTTCTACAGATTTCTGTCTCTTCAGCTTTTGTGGTAACAGTCTGGGGAAGAGCCACATATGGCTGGAAAGGTGTATCATTCCACCAGTTTCCCTGTGGGATCAATAAAGTATTCTGATTCTGATTTTTCTGATTTGATCCATTTAGTATGTTTCTTGAAATCTTCCAAAATATGCGTAACTTTACTCAATTTACTAAAGCAATAAGAATGTGTGTGTGTGTTTCAGTTGCAAATTGCAAGATTGAATGTTCTTTGGGCAAAGTGCAAAGCGGCATATGTAAAGCAAACACAGTTCAAACCCTGAAAACACAGTAGAAAGACCTCATGGACAAAAAATAAAAACAGTTTAAAAAGAAAAGTTTAAACACAAGGACGCGGTTAGCCAACACGAGTGTTGTGTTTGTTTAGATGTCTAAAGTTCAATACAATGAGGCAGAGGCCAATGTTTCATGGGAACATGGGTTGTTATAAATTGAATGAAAAGTGAAAATACACAGTAAGAAAAGTGAAAGTGCATGGGATATGAGAGATTCTAGGACCACAATCAAAATGAAAGAAGATTACACACAAGAGCACTCAAGCCAGCGAAGCTCAAACATCTGACATCTGAGCTCCCCAAGGAATCTGATAATAAACAGCAGGAAAGACAAACATCCCGGTTAAGAGTCCTTCAGTTTTCTTACCCGGATATTCAAAGATCTTCTACAACAGTTCATACCTATTGCATAACCATAAAATGACCATAAAAACAGAGTTTGGGGACTGTTAAAAAGCTGCTGAGGATTGCAGATAGCATGTTGAAGCATTCGCTGCACAAGAGCAGAGTACACTCAGCGTGAGTTCAGTGTCCCTGGGTCACACTCCATCTGCTGAACCTCAGGCTTCTCCTCCTCCATAAATATTCTGCCATTGTTCAGAGAGCAATCTAACAGCCACACTTGGAGCCACCAACCTCGTGACTGAGACTTCTTTTTTGTGGGGGGGGACAGTGTCTCCACCGCCACCGAGAACCAGGAAATGCCAGCAGTTGTAAGCGATTGAAAGCAAGCCTGCGCACAAATAATCTCTGAGTATAAGCTGTTCCTTTTCTGCAAAACTTTCTCTTCTCAGCACTTCCATATGCAGAGACCTTTCGGCAGAGGTCAGAGGGCAGGAAGGTCTCTCTGTCCAGCAGTGTGCAGAAAGGCATTTAACATGAAATATAAATCATTGTTGAGTAGTCACTAAGAACCTTCACTCTCTCTGATGATTTAGAGAGGAAAAACATGCTTTTTTTTCTCCTCGTGTTCAAGTGCTGAAGCGTTCTGACCCTCATACAATCCATCGTAAACTCTATACTATATTTAAACCAGAGAGTGGGCCATGGTACGAGAGTTCATTCTGATAGCGTTGCATAGCTGCAAACCCACTGCAGAGCAACTCAGGACCAGAGATGAATATAATATAATGTAATGTTTAAAATACAGTGTGGTTGAATTCTCGATTGTGATTGGTGAGAATGTGTTTTCTATAAGCAGCTCTGAGAGTGGTGCAGGAACATTAATGCAGACATGCAGGCATCTTTATTAAATGCTTTTAAATAAACATGGTTGCTATGAGTTCAATTACTAGAGTTTTATTCCCTATATGAAGATGTACCAGCTCCAGTTAGATGTTACATATTCTGTTTCTCCATCATTCGAAAACTCTACCATGGAGGAGTTGGTGTTGAATCTATAATGATCTCAGATGCTGAGATAGTTAATGAGTTGCTCAGGTTCCACAACTCCAACTGACTGTAGAAAGGACATTACTCATAATCACACGTTCCATGATATTTCTCACACTCCGGTGTTTATTATGTTTTAATTATTTATAATCACACTCTTGGAGTCATTAAAATGAGGATTTGTTCTCCTTTTAAGTCTGATTCATCTCAAGGTTTTTCCTCATAGCATCCAAGGGTGTGTTTTTTCTTGCCTCAGTCGTCCCAGGTTACTCATCAGGAATAAATTTAATATATGGGCGAAACTGGGGCATTTTATTATTTCTAGCCGTATGTGGTTCTTCCTCAATCTGTTACAAATTTTTTTTTGTAATTGTATATTATGTCTTTGGATAAAGAAGCATTAATTTTCTCCTTCACTTGAACTTTGAAACCCAAACCTGTTCCAGCATGACAATGCCCCTGTGCACAAAGCAAGTTCCATGAAGAAATGCTTTACATGGGTTGGAGTCAAAGATCTCAAGTGGCCGACATAGAGCTCTGATCGCAACCCTACTAAGTACCTTTGGGATGAATTGGAATACTGACTTCACCCCAGGTCTCCTTAAAGCCTCCTTAGTTCCTACATCAGTACCTGCCTTTACTAACACCCTTGTGGCTAAATGAAAACAAATCTCCACAAGCACAATACAAAAATGTAAATATCTTCCTGTAGGAGTGGAGGATATGTTAACAGCAAATAGTGACTAAATGTGGAATGCGATGTTTAAAAGCACATCTATTAGTCAGGTGTCCCCAAACATGTCCATGTAGTAGTGTACATAGAGAACTAAGATAATATTGCAGGAAAAATAATGATAACGAGAGCAGATGGAATTGGTCAAGAGCGTCTGTGGGAGCAGGATAAAAAAAGCATCCTCCTGAAGTGCAAATAGTAGCAATTGTGCAAATTGGCAAGTGCAGATCAATGTATAAATATATATTCTACATATTATATAAATATAAATAATATATTAGAATCAAGACTACCATGTTTTAACACCACTTTTACAATAAAGATGTCCAAATAAACAAATTCGGGATATTAAGAAGATGAAAGAAGTTTATTCTTCTTTACAAACAAATCAGGAAAAGACCCGTTTTCTCCCATCTTATTTCATTTTGCCCAGTAGATGGGTTGTGATTTGCACCTCTGTCGCTCCACCTCATCTTTTCCCTCTGGGGGTGCACAAGGGATTGAGCCTGTCTCCATGACAACTGACTCTAACAGCACCATCAGTAAGCGAATATAATCAATAGATGCTAAAAAACAAAACAAAAAAAAAAACCTTAGACCAGGCATGTTAGAACAAATTTTCTTGTCATATCTAAATAAAGATAAGGTGTGATGTGTGTGTTAATATTCAACACCGAGAAGAAAATGCACCTGAGCCGATTCACAGCTTCAGGAGGAGACAGCGAGAAACCCTCATTGAGTTCTCATTGTGTAACGTCCCATTACAGGAGGTTTACACTTTACCACAGAAAAGCCCTGACAGCAGGGATGAATGAAGCTGCTCTTTATTTTCTAGACTTCTTATTGAGCTAGGGATATTAGATTATGGTTGCATCCTGGAACATCTTGAATAACTCCTCATAAAAAACTGGAACAGATCCTGGAACATAATCAAGTAATTACTCTGGGACAAAGGGGTGTAATGTTCTCTGCTCTTCTGGGCTGATTTTTTACATTTCTGCTTATGAAAGTGATGTTCATACGTTCTATAGATTCTGATTGGTCAGATCATTAAAAAAAAAGATGATTTATACTTGTCACATGTACTGTGCAGTGAATTTCTTTCTTTGCATATACCAGTGATATTAAGAAGCTTGGGTCAGACATTATACAGCACTCTTGGGTCACAGAGGGTTAAGGGCCTTGCTTAAGGGCCCCGAGGTAGGCAGCTTGGCAATACCAGGGCTAGAACCCCCAACTTTCTGATCATTGATCATATATCATTTATATTTTTGAAAGGTAAAATCGACGTATAATGAATAGGCCTTAAAATACTGCTTTTATATTATTATTGATATTGTGACAGTCTTTAACCAGCATTTATTTAACATTTATGGAAGGAGTCTTCAGTGTCAGTGTAGTTTCAACAGTGGAGCTGTACCTTTATGATTTCTGAGATCTTTAGGACTCTTTTCATGAGGTTTTTGACTTAAAAAATAAGGAAAAAGATGCCGTTGACAAAATGACTGTATGTAAGAACTAAAACATTTTTTTACTGCTGATGGAAATATAAATAAACAGATGTTCAGTAAGTTGGTCCTTGTGGCATAAGAGAAATAAAGCACTTCAGGACTTATTAGAGAATATTGAACTTCAGGGTGATAACAGCACTTAAAAACACTTAATCATGGATTAATTCCATATACAATGCTGTGCTTTCTTGATACATAAAAAGCTGAAACCTTACATTTTTACGAATAATCTTCCTTCAGTTTTCCAGTATTCTCCTTTAGAGAATACAAAACAACCACTAGCAAATGCGAATTATACGAAAGGAAATTGTTATTTTTGTGGCTGCAACAGATTCATCTTAACAATCACAGACCGAAACAATCTCCAGGTTTGGTGGCGTCTGGCTGCTGATCTTGTCTGTCTCGTGCAACAACATAATCTAATAATATGAAAGCATTCATAATATGAATGTGCATCGATGTTTTTCCCACACTCCATAAACAGAAAACCTTTGGCGCACATTATGGAGGCGAACGACACTGTGTCTGTATAAACTTCCTCCCATTGAAATGAACAATGGTGAGTTAATGAAGTGAGTTGTTAGAAAATGTGTAAAACCCTGAAGCATGAAATAGATTGAATAAGAAATATCCACTTTACATACCTCAAAACTTCCACATATTGGAAAGATTTATTTATACTTGTCACATGTACAGCACATTGAAATTCTTTCTTCGCACAGCCATGATACAGCATCCATTAAGGAAGGGCCCAAGAGTGGCAGCATTTACAATATATGGCTACTTTTTCTATAATAAATATTTATTAGACATGTCAAAAATGAATGAAAATGACTTTATAAAAAAAAAACTTTATAAAATCATTAAACAGCCATAAATGTGTTCATTTAAACGTCCGACACCAATTCTGATATCACATTAGAAAGATAAAAAGGCTACTGCAATCATTGTAAAGACGTTAACACGTGATGGTATGCTACACGTCACTCGAATTATGTTTATCTCTCTCAGCCCTGCAGTTATTTTAGGAAATTATACTTTCCCTAGCTGGAAAGACTGTATTAGATATGAGAAATCTGTCCAATAAAGTTTTTTCAAAATAATTTATACATTATGCTCATTGTCCATGTCGTTGTCCAAGACAAGAGCCCACCAAACACCCCTCCACACACGCACACACACCAAACTGCTACAAAAGTCTGAGACTTTTCCATCTCACAGTACCACAGCAGATGAATGGAAGACCTTACAGGGCTCAGTCACAGTCTTAATGTATATTGTGATTCAGTTTAGTGGAGTGTGATTCAGTTTATTCAAGTTTAGTTAAGCAGATTCTGCTTCAACTGAACAATCTGTAGAGTGATCCGGTTTAGTCGTGTGAGACTCGGTTCAGCAGAGTGTGATCCAAGTCATTAGAGTGTAATTCAATTCAGCAGAATCCGTATAAGGTCAACAGAGTCTGTTAAAACGAGTGTGTTTCTGTTCGACGTTCGAAGTGTGACTGTGATCCCTTTAAGTGTAGTGCAATCCAGTTCAGTTTTACAGAACAAAACCGAAATCAGTCATTCAGGTTGCCAGAGCACATCTCAAACTGTGACTGAGTGAAATTCAGTTCAGCAGAATGTGAAACTGATTAGGTTCAGTAGACTCTGCTACAGTTCAATGCAGAATACAAAGTTTAACTTTGCAGTCTACACAGTTTCTGGTGTGCCCTCAGTCAACTCATAGAAACCCTTCCTTTTTGCTCTCCTTATGTAGTCCAGGATACTGGCTGACATAGCCAGAAGTCCTAAGCCGATGACTGGAATTATGAAGTCAATAGAGCTCATTCTTTGAAACAGGTCTGTGTATATACTGTCATCGTTTTTGCTTTTTTGAAGTACATTAATCGTGAAAATCTCGGTGTCGAAACCCAGGGCATTGGTAGCTTTGACCTGGTACTGGCCTGAGTCGTTGGATGTGAGGTTCACCAGCAGGAAGGTGCCATTAGAAGAGTAGATGTCACTTCCATTGTTGAGTTTCCTTAAGGTGATGTCAGAGGGTGGGAAGCTCAATGATTCACAGCAGATTGTGACCGAATCACCCTCTTGCACTACCTTTGATGGGTATACTGTCACAACGATATTCCTTGGAGGTGCTATTGTTGGAAAACAAAACAAAATGACAAAAGTGTCACAGTGGTTAAATGCTGAAATTGCATTGATTTTGTTGTAAGTGATGAGAGTATGTGGTTAGTCATGGAACACGATTTTGCTTCATTTAAAACTCCCCACGTGCATCAAAGAGCCTCGGCAGCCCATGACCCTGTTGTGGGTTCACCATTATTCCTTCCTTGGAGCACTTTTAATAGATACTGCCCACTGCAGACCAGGAACAACAACAAGAGCTGCAGTTTTGGAGATGCTCTAACCCAGTCTTCTAGCCATCACAATTGATCAAACTCGCTCAAATCCTTACGCTTGCACTTTTTTCCTGCTTCTTACACATCGACTTTGAGGACAAAATGTTCACTTGCTGCCTAATAATATCCCACACACTAACAGGTGACATGATGAAGAGATAATCAGTGTTATTCACTTCACAGCACAACATTTTATATGTTATAATGTTGTGCCTGATCTGTGTATACTGAGCTCAGAAGCAAACTGGTGACCACCTCTGAGGCAGCAATGCCATTATGCCACATGTATTATATTTGGGAACAAGGTTTCCTAAAGCTTTTCAAGATTTATGATTAAATTCAGTGATTACCCTTTAAGAAGACCTAATTCAGTTCATCAGATTATTACCAGGTTTACCTGGTGGGATAAAGCAGACCAAATATCTAACTCTGCTGAAATATGGCCCTCCTATGCCCAAACTGTGGAACCCATGATATAGGATATGGAATGTAATATGTAATATAGAAAAAGTCTCCTGGATTTCAGGACTATCTAACAGCCTTTTAGTAGATATCTCAATAGGTAAGGAAAATGGTTGAAGGGAGATTTTTCTTACCTTGCACAGTAATCTGGACGTTCTCACTCTGATTGCCATATTTATTTACAGCCTCACACACATAGATGCCAGAGTCTGACATACTAGTTGAGGAGATGTTGAAAAATGCCTGGGTCCCCTTACTGGAAACCAAAGTAGACTCTTCTCCATTCCACCGCCTTTTTAAAATAACATCTCCCTCTGGAACACTGTCAGTGCTGCAGACGATAGTCACAGTCTCCCCTTCGTTCACTTTCTTCTGAGGTCTCACAGCAATGCTGGTATGCTTGGGTGGATCTGTAAAAACATAAAAATACTGTCATTCCTGACAAGAGACAAGCGTTAAAATTCAAATGCATCTCCATCGAGCACCTTTTTACCTTTGCTTCAGAAATAAGGTAATTTCTTTTAGTCACAATACCTCTAAATTTCCCCAAACAAACATTTCTACTCACAATGCACCTCCAGTGTAGTGGAAGCGGTTTTCTGTGATGATTTTTTATCCATCTTCAGTGACACCTTGCAGGTAAGAGTTTTCTTTTGGTTGCTGTATTCAGGTTTGAAAGGGAGAGTCAGAATCAGGTTTTGCAGTTTGTCTGAGAAATTCCCATGCCTTGAGTGCAGCTCCAACTCTCCATCCAGCCACTGTATATGAAAATGGTCAGCTGGGAAGATGTCACGAACAGTGCAGGTCAGGTTGGTTACTTTACCCTCCAGAAAAGGTCCAGAACTTTCAATAATAGGATCTGAAGGAAAGGCTGAAACCAGAAAACATAATGTTTTTGAGATTGAAACATTTTGTCTCATCATTACAATGTAATTTTCCTTAAACTAGTGCATGGCTTCCTGGAAGTATCTGAGAGAGAACATTTTGTGAAAGTTTAAAATCACATCAGCGTCGAAAACGCTTTAAAGCAAAAGAGCTCAAAGATACTCCCTTTTTAATAAGTTGGGAGATGTTTTATAATGCTTGTTGCTTCTCATCCTCCCTCATTGCTGAATCAGTGGCTGCTTCTTATTAGAGCTTATCAGGTACTCAGCCCAGTCAGGGATAACATTTTAGTTATCTATAACCAGGGTATAATTTAAGATGCCTTGCAGGGGTGTATATACAGTGAGGAAAATAAGTATTTAAACACCCTGCTATTTTGCAAGTTCTCCCACTTAGAAATCATGGAGGGGTCTGAAATTGTCATCGTAGGTGCATGTCCACTGTGAGAGACATAATCTAAAAAAAAAAAATCCAGAAATCACAATATATGATTTTTAAACTATTTATTTGTATGATACAGCTGCAAATAAGTATTTGAACACCTGAGAAAGTCAATGTTAATATTTGGTACAGGAGCCTTTGTTTGCAGTTACAGAGGTCAAACGTTTCCTGTAGTTTTTCACCAGGTTTGCACACACTGCAGGAGGGATTTTGGCCCACTCCTCCACACAGATCTTCTCTAGATCAGTCAGGTTTCTGGCCTGTCGCTGAGAAACACGGAGTTTGAGCTCCCTCCAAAGATTATCTATTGGGTTTAGGTCTGGAGACTGGCTAGGCCACGCCAGAACCTTGATATGCTTCTTACAGAGCCACTCCTTGGTTATCCTGTCTGTGTGCTTCAGGTCATTGTCATGTTGGAAGACCCAGCCTCGACCCATCTTCAATGCTCTAACTGAGGGAAGGAGGTTATTCCCCAAAATCTCGCAATACATGGCCCTGGTCATCCTCTCCTTAATACAGTGCAGTTGCCCTGTCCCATCTACAGAAAAACACCCCCAAAGCATGATGCTACCACCTCCATGCTTCACAGTAGGGATGGTGTTCTTGGGATGGTACTCATCATTCTTCTTCCTCCAAACACATTTAGTGGAATTATGACCCAAAAGTTCTATTTTGGTCTCATCTGACCACATGACTTTCTCCCATGACTCCTCTGGATCATCCAAATGGTCATTGGGAAACTTATGACGTGCCTGGACATGTGCTGGCTTAAGCAGGGGAACCTTCCGTGCCATGCATGATTTTAAACCATGATGTCTTAGTGTATTAGCAACAGTAACCTTGGAAACGGTGGTCCCAGCTCTTTTCAGGTCATTGACCAGCTCCTCCCGTGTAGTTCTGGGCTGATTTCTCACCTTCTTTAGGATCATTGAGACCCCCACGAGGTGAGATCTTGCATGGAGCCCCAGTCCGAGGGAGATTGACAGTCATGTTGAGCTTTTTCCATTTTCTAATGATTGCTCCAACAGTGGACCTTTTTTCACCAAGCTGCTTGGCAATTTCCCCGTAGCCCTTTCCAGCCTTGTGGAGGTGTACAATTTTGTCTCTAGTGTCTTTGGACAGCTCTTTGGTCTTGGCCATGTTAGTAGTTGGATTCTTACTGATTGTATGGGGTGGACAGGTGTCTTTATGCAGCTAACGACCTCAAACAGGTGCATCTAATTTAGGATAATAAATGTAGTGGAGGTGGACATTTTAAAGGCAGACTAACAGGGCTTTGAGGGTCAGAATTCTAGCTGATAGACAGGTGTTCAAATACTTATTTTCAGCTGTATCATACAAATAAATAGTTTAAAAATCATATATTGTGATTTCTAGATTTTTTTTTTTTAGATTATGTCTCCCAGTGGACATGCACCTACGATGAAAATTTCAGACCCCTCCATTATTTCTAAGTGGGAGAACTTGCAAAATAGCAGGGTGTTCCAATACTTATTTTCCTCACTGTATATATACACACACAAGATTGAAATACAAGGCATTTCATATGCCTTGGAAATAGGAGGATATCAATGTTTTACTTGGAATGCTGAAGATGGAGCCACCAGGCAGGAGGAAAGAGGAAGGCCAAGGAGGAAGTTTAATCATGGCGAGAGAAGACATGCAGGTGGTTCATTTGAAAGAGGCAGATAAAGAGGATCTATTTAATATAAGCAAAGCTTGATACTTACAGAAAACCTTCATCTGTGTGAGCTTGGACTTCACGACAGAGCCACATTTAACTTCACATATGAACGTTCGGTTATCCTCCACACCTACGGTCCATGGGCCAAGCTGGGATCGGAATGCCAGAGAGTCATTCCAGCTGAGGCTTGGTTTATGTGTCATGTTCTTCCAGATGATCTGAGCATGAGGACACCCTGAACTATTGCAGGACAACATCATAGAGGAACCTTGCTCCACTGAGATGATGCTCATATCTGGCTCCAGAGACACCTCCAGTGGATGAGCTAAGAAAGAAAATGTGAGAGTAAATTTAGAACAAGGAAAAATACCTTGTATTTTTATTCATGGGGGAACTGGTAGCCTAGTGGTTATGGCATTAGACTTTGGGGCACATGGGTTGATCCTTGATTTTAAAGTAAAAATAATCTGCGAAGGAATGCAAGCACGCATTCACACCTACAGGCAGATAAGAGCTACCAGTCCATTTATCATTATAGTGAGAGGTGGACAGAAAAGAGAAACTTACAGAACCCTGCCTGGACCACATTAGGTACACTAAACAGGCATAATTTCATGGTCACCAATCAGGCAGAACATTATGACCACCTGTCTAATATTGTGTTGGTCCCCTTTTTGCTGCTAAAACAGTTCCGACCCTTCGAGCATTAACAGCATGAACTTCTTCAGTAATTTGAGCCACAGTTGTTAATTTGTTTGATCAACCACACGGACCAGCCTTTACTCCCCACGTGCATCAAAGAGCCTCGGCAGCCCATGACCCTGTCGTCGGTTCACCTTTATTCCTTCCTTGGAGCACTTTTGAGAGATAATAACCACTGCAGACCAGGAACAACAACAAGAGCTGCAGTTTTGGAGATGCTCTGGCCCAGTCGTCTAGACATCACAATTGATCAAACTCGCTCAAATCCTTACGCTTGCACTTTTTTCCTGCTTCTTACACATCGACTTTGAGGACAAAATATTCACTTGCTACATAATAATATCCCAAACGCTAACAGGTGACATGATGAGGAGATAATCAGTGGTATTCACTGCACCTCTTATAATGTTATAATGTTGTGCCTGAGCGCAGAAGCAAACTGGTGACCACCTCTGAGGCAGCAATGCCATTATGCCACATGTATTATATTTGGGAACAAGATTTCCTAAAGCTTTTCAAGATTTATGCTTAAATTCAGTGATTCCCCTTTAAGAAGACCTAATTCCGTTCACCAGATTATTACCAGGTTTACCTGGTGGGATAAAGCAGGCTCTGCTGAAATATGGCCCTCCTATGCCCAAACTGTGGAACCCATGATATAGGATATTGGCAACATGGGTGAGAGCTACATTCTCAGTCAGAACCAGAAACAAAGTACATAATCCAGAATATAGAAAAAGTCTCCTGGATTTCAGGACTATCTAACAGCCTTTTAGTAGATATCTCAATAGGTAAGGAAAATGGTTGAAGGGAGATTTTTCTTACCTTGCACAGTAATCTGGACGTTCTCACTCTGATTGCCATATTTATTTACAGCCTCACACACATAGATGCCAGAGTCTGACATACTAGTTGAGGAGATGTTGAAAAATGCCTGGGTCCCCTTACTGGAAACCAAAGTAGTCTCTTCTCCATTCCACCGCCTTTTTAAAATAACATCTCCCTCTGGAACACTGTCAGTGCTGCAGACGATAGTCACAGTCTCCCCTTCGTTCACTTTCTTCTGAGGTCTCACGGCAATGCTGGTATGCTTGGGTGGATCTGTAAAAACATAAAAATACTGTCATTCCTGACAAGAGACAAGCGTTAAAATTCAAATGCATCTCCATCGAGCACCTTTTTACCTTTGCTTCAGAAATAAGGTAATTTCTTTTAGTCACAATACCTCTAAATTTCCCCAAACAAACATTTCTACTCACAATGCACCTCCAGTGTAGTGGAAGCGGTTTTCTGTGATGATTTTTTATCCATCTTCAGTGACACCTTGCAGGTAAGAGTTTTCTTTTGGTTGCTGTATTCAGGTTTGAAAGGGAGAGTCAGAATCAGGTTTTGCAGTTTGTCTGAGAAATTCCCATGCCTTGAGTGCAGCTCCAACTCTCCATCCAGCCACTGTATATGAAAATGGTCAGCTGGGAAGATGTCACGAACTGTGCAGGTCAGGTTGGTTACTTTACCCTCCAGAAAAGGTCCAGAACTTTCAATAGTAGGATCTGAAGGAAAGGCTGAAACAAGAAAACATCACAATGTTTTTGAGATTGAAACGTTGTGTCTCATCATTACAATGTAATTTTCCTTAAACTAGTGCATGGCTTCCTGGAAGTATCTAAGAAAGAACATTTTGTGAAAGTTTAAAATGACATCAGCATCAAACGCTTCAAAGAAGAAGAGCTCAAAGATTTGCTGAGGATTGAGCCACCAGGCAGGAGGAAAAGAGGAAGGCCAAGGAGGAGGTTTATGGATGTGGTGAGAGAAGTCATGCAGGTGGTTCATTTGAAAGAGGCAGATGAAGAGGACAGGGTGGTATGGAGACAAATGAACTGCTGTGGTGACCCCTAATGGGAGCAGCTGAAAAAAGAACAAGATCTATTTAATATAAGCAAAGCTTGATACTTACAGAAAACCTTCAACTGTGTGAGCTTGGACTTCACGACAGAGCCACATTTAACTTCACATATGAACGTTCGGTTATCCTCCACACCTACGGTCCATGGGCCAAGCTGGGATCCGAATGCCAGAGAGTCATTCCAGCTCAGGTGTGGTTGATGTGTCACGTTCTTCCAGATGATCTGTGCATGAGGACACCCTGAACTATTGCAGGACAACATCATAGAGGAACCTTGCTCCACTGAGATGATGCTCATATCTGGCTCCAGAGACACCTCCAGTGGATGAGCTAAGAAAGAAAATGTGAGAGTAAATTTAGAACATGAAAAAATTCCTTGTATTTTTATTAATTGGGGGAACTGGTAGCCTAGTGGTTAAGGCATTAGACTTTGGGACATATGGGTTGTAGGTTTGAGTCCTGGTGATAACAGGCTGCCACTCTTGGGCCCTTGAGCATGGCCCTTACCCCCCCTCTAAGGGTGCTTAGTTGTGGTAATGGGGATAAAAAACTCCAAGAACGACCCCAAGCCTGGCTGTGAAAGGAAGAGGGTGGGTGTTGACCTAGCAACCTGACCCCATAACAGAAACTGCTACAGAAACGACAAGTGAGCCATCGGGCCCTTGCTGCACAAAGTACTTTATGGCTTGGGAGGAATTAAAACATAATAATTCCTGGCAAGTCATGTTGTTAATGAGAAATACAGTGTGGGGTCCTGTGTCACAATTCAATATAAAAGCACAGGCTCACAATGCAGGACTAAATCCATCTCAGACTTTTTTCTTTTTTTTTCTTACAATAAAATGCTTTTGTCGCCTGTCCAATGTCTTTGAACTGGAAATGTTTTTGTGAGTCAGGAAATCAATGGATTCTTTTTACTTGGCTTTACACTTTTTCACGTTTTCCATGTTTTAGCCAGAAATATTGTTATATAACAGAGCAAACTGGTCAGAAGTCAAACTGGATGACTTGGGTTTTTTTTGTTTCTCTCAGACAAATCTTGAAAGCCTCAACCTTTCACATAGAACATTCTCAAACAACTTGAAACTCACTTCCAACAGTTACAGTTATGTTGGATGTCTGACTCCCACAGTCGGTCGTTGTCGTGCAAACGTAGACGGCCGAGTGACTGAAGGTGGTTTTGTCGTAAGAAACGATGATTTCAGCCTGATTACCAGACACCAACACTGTCTCCATTCCATCCAACACTTTACTCAGCACCAGGCGGCTCGGGAGGCTGCTGTTGCTCACACAGGAGACGGTCATGCCGCCCATTTCTTTTGGCTCATTAGGGGACACTGAAATTTTTGTGTTCACAGTTGGACCTGCAAGAACAAAGCTCCATATAAGTGATCCCCAAAGAACTTCCCCAAAGATGTGTAATATAATAATCTCAATTCAGAAAGCACTTGTGTAAGGCAAAATTATTTTAAAAGAGCAGTTTAAAGTTTGTAATGTCCTTCTGCTGTTTGAGATGGAAATTACTTAATTAAATATATTTAAAGAAATGATTATTTTCCTCCAAATAAATGCTCTAATGTTGGAAATTGATGTCAAGAGAAGCCTGAAACACTACAATTTTCTGTTTGACAACATTAAAAAATAATGCATATATTGTAGTTTTAGGATTGTGTAATTACTACAGGTCTTGGAAAACCTTAAAAAGTGCTTTTATGTCAAAGATTTTCAATTTCAGTTCAAACTAATCCACTTTCCCTGCTCTTACACACTTAATCTGCCAACCTCAGTGGATAAGAACATATTGTATGCAGCTACAGAACGTATGCAGCTAATGTACTACAGAAAACAGCAGGGGAAGCCATGGGGTTAGAGGAGCACAAAGAAAACTGCATAGGGAATTTATAAAACTTACAAAGGACAGCCATGGACACAGTGATCTCTCGGGTTCTCTCTTCCACTGGCAAGCCTTCAAGAGAGAGCGTGGCTCGACACATTATTGCCTCTTTGTCGTCGTTAATTTGAGGAGTAAATCTATAGTTAGACTGAATAGATTCAGTGCCGTATTCTCCTTCCTCCATGTGGACCACTTTTCCTCCCATCAGCCATTCCACTGTCATGTATTCAGCTGGAAAAACATCTGAAACCTTACAGGTCAGGGTATTCTCTTTAGATAACACCAAGCTGTTGTGCCCAGAGATGACCGGATCATTTGGAAAAGCTGAAATTTAAATAAAGCATGAAATGAGACACAATCTTTAAACTCTAGCAGGACCTCTGTAATAAAATGCATTTCTGATTAATAAATAAACTCACAGTACACTCGAACTTTTGCCATCGCCTGCTTGGAAACACCGTTGCACCTTCCTTTGCACACGATTGTGTTTTTCATTTCTTTAGTTATACTCTTGAAGACCAGAATCGATGCATTGAAGGACTTCTTGGGTTGAACGTACAGGGGCTTGTCCTCCAGACTGCTCCAGGTCAAGGTCGTGTCCTCAGAGCACTGCTTTATGTGACACGTGAGCTCCTGTGTGTCTCCCACTCGAAACAATGGATTCTTCGGACTCATCTCCAGTTGGAAAGAAGATACTTTGCACGGTAATAAAATCGAGTCGATTTCAAAGTTATGATCAGAATGTAAATTCAAAATCGGGATCAAAATGTATCAAATGTATCATACAATCAAACTTTGGAATAAGAGTCAAATAGATTCCTTCTGAGATTATTTAAAAATGAAACAATGGGTAAGGATTTGATTTGATTTCAACATCTCTTCTTTTGAATAATTGTGCACTGCCAGATTGCTTCAAATTTTGTGTTTTACAATCTTAATATTCATTCATTCATTATTCTTGTTGCAGCATTATTAATATTTTGGGATAAAAAAAAAAAAAAATGTAAAAATACAGCACATACCTGCTGTGTAGGAGAAGCTGAGTTGCAGGAGAAGGTTCAGAGTAACACACAAAACTGGAAGCATGGTGAAACTCTTTAAATCCACTAACAGGAACAATGTTTCGGTATTAAATCAGGAGTCGTTGCAGATCTATGAAGTACTACAGAATTATCTCAATGCGAGCTGCTTTATATTCAGGATTAGGGAAGGGGGGATGGATATTTTGAACAGGGGAGGAGGATGGGGCAGTAAAACACACACACATACACATACACACCAAATAAGTCCTATCTGAAATTCCCCTAGTGGAGGCAGTGGGTGTCAGTAAAACTCCCCTCATTCACTCTATTGGTGATGGAAATTCCAGCCTTTGTTACAGACCATATCTTTTGGCTCAGTTCAGCAATAAGAGCCGTCTGTTCACCCCTCAATCAGTTCTTCATTTTAACAAGCTTCTATATTTCAAATATGGCAAATTAGTTTAAACCTATATATTTTTTTTAACTTACACAAATAGTGTAACATCTTAAATCTTTCTCATTGTCATAAATTAGCATTAATAGGAAAAAAAAACCTTTCTTGATGAAGACTGCAGTAAAAATTATTCAAATTAAAATTAGTGCCATTTCATATTAACTATTTAAGTCAGTAGAAATGAAAGAGGAAAAAAATTAAACAATCGTGATTTTATTGCTCGTTATACTTCAAGAATTAATTTCTGGTTACATTTCTGCCATTTTGCAGACGCCTTTATCTCATTCACACAACTGAGCAGCTATGGGGGCTAAGGGCCTTGCTCAGGGGCCCAGGTGTGTGGGAGTGGCAGCTTGGTGTGGTTGGGATTTGAACCCAAGACCTTAGGATCCATAGTCCAGTGCCTTAACCACCTGCCCACAATGCAGCACTGATGGCTAGAAAACTGATGGGTGCTTTTTTTGTCGCATACTTGTCACATACGTTACAGCAAAATGAAATTATTTCGTTGCATATTCCAGCAATGTTGGAAAACTGGGGTCAGAGCACAGGGACAGCCATAAAAAAGTGCCTTTGGAGGACAGAGGGTTTAGGGCCTTGCTCAGGGGCCCAAGAAGGGCAGCTTCACAATACCAGGGTAACCCAAAGTCATTTCAGTACTTGTGTTGTATTGAGAGGATTTATTATATTATATTTTTTAGATATATATAATATAATAAATGTATTATAAAAAAGAAATTTTGCCCTTTCACAAATCTTCTGTACTGGTCAATGCTCCAGTGTCTCTGTGTCCACCGTCTCACTGTCTTATGCCGTTTTTGCGCTAAATGTCAAATACATAGTGTCATAGTTGGTTTTGTCCTAATTTTGTCGGTAGCACCTTGGTCCCTGGGGGAACGTTGTTTGGTTTCACTGTTCACTCTACTGTATATGGCTGGAATGACAAGAATAAATGACCTTGACTTGACCTATAATGGAGTCTCACATTGGATTTATTTCAACAAATGAGTGTAGGTGAGTAAAGACTTTTTATGAATGTCCTCTTCCTCTGTGCCTCTGTTTATCGTACAGCATTCTGTCACTCAGTCATACAGTATATTTGGGGTATATCCCGGAATATATACGAACTCTGCATCATTTTGTACCTTTTGAAAAACTTTTTTTTATGAAAGTAGGATTCAAAGAACAGGAAACAGGCTCAATACAAAGTGTCCCATCACTTTTCAAAATTCATAGTGGCTTGTGTGATGGATTATATTTTGTAAATTGTTTGCCCACTTTTTACAAAAAAAAAAAAAAAAAAAAAAAAAAGTTTCATAATGATGGCCTTGAAAAATACTGGTATCGATATAGACAATACAATTTGTATTTAATCTAAGAGAAAATACATCTATTATCTATATTGAGAATATTGAAGTCAGCATGATGTAAGGTTGTAGGGCAGTTAGATTCTGAGTTGCAAAGTTCATGCTCCGAATACTGCCGTCTCTGCGGCTGCCACCTAGTGTTTAAGAGGAGATTTTGATTAATATTACCCCGAAATATCACGATACACCATATGAGAAACGAAATCAAACCGCCCCTTGACTTAACACTGCGATATTCAACACAACAGTCTGTTCTATAATGAATGATGATGCGTGATATATACTTTTACCATGCATTTTGCCCATTTTCAAAGGAGGAATTATGCAAAATACATCCATAACTTTATTCCATGAAAAATCTTTGAATTGTCGTTTGTCTTTTTTGCAGCAAGAGAATTTTTTGAGAATTTTTTTATTAAATAATTAAGAATTTTTTTTTTCTTTAACTATAAAGCTTTTGTCAAAGGAACTTGCATGACCATATGGTTACATATTTGTAAATCAAAAGCACACCACATCATTTGAATAAACAATAAATACAGAAATTATTGAGGGCAGAACTTTTCCTTTCTGCCAACCTTTTTAAAGGAGCTACTTTTCAAAAGTATGGTAGATCATCTTAACTTGTTATAGTTGCTAAATCACAATCCACAGTTTCTGTCTGCAACATAAAATGTAGAAAATTATTTCAGTCCATGAGAGTGAAGACTGATTTTAGGATTTCCCAGAAATCCACAGTTAAAGAGAAACCAAAACTTGAAAAAAAGTAAAGAGAGCCAAAAGCAATATACTCCTACAATAAATACAGAAAGTTTGTTATGTTTTTTCCCAGGAATGGCACAATCTTTCTACTTTTTTTTTTCAATGCAAGCCTTTTGTTAATACATTTTCTCTATTGTAAAAGGTAGTGACGTGGAAGTTTCCTGAACAGGGTATTTTTTTTGTGTAGATAAAGCCACAACATACACAAATAAATACAAATATTTAGTAAAACATAACAGCTAAAAAGTACAATAAAAACCTTGTTTTTGAAATACATGCAAAATTAGATTTTCTTTAATCTATATTAATATATCTTTTTAACTTGATCATGTAATGTTTTTTCACTACTTTATTTTAACTGTGTAATGGAGTTAATGATTGGTGTAGGAACTACAGCAGTTTGTTTTGTCTTGGTTTTTTTGGTGATAAGAAAATACCACACTTGGCATGGACTCTAAACCCTGTATATTATTATATTAACAATCCAGGTAGTAAGAACAATGTGCATGCTGCAGTTCAAGCTAAACCCAGACAAACTGATCTTAAAGATGAAAGGTTTACACTCATGCTCAAAGTGCAAAGTATTGAATACCTTACTGTGTACTGAATTTTGAAGGTCAGATGTTTATCAGGACTATATATAGGTGACTGCAGGTCTTTACACTTCAGCACCAGAAGAGTCCATCTCCTTACTTAAACAGCAGCAAATCGGGTTATCAGTATTAATCAATAAATATATATTTACTATAAGTTTATGTTGAAGTGTGTATTGTAAATTGTACTATATACACAGACCAGGCATAACTATGTCCACAACTTTATGACCACCTGCCTAATATTGTTGGACCACTTTTGATAGATACTGACCAATGAAGACCGGGAACACCCCACAAGAGCTGCAGTTTTAGAGATGCCCTGACCCAGTCGTCTAGACATCACAATTTGACTCTCGTCAAACTCGCTAACATCCTTACGCTTTCTTATTTTTCCTGACTCTAGCACAAACCCTGAGGATAAAGTGTCCACTTGTTGCCTAATATGATGTTGCTATGATGAGATAATCAGTGTTATTCACTCTTAAATGATTCAGATCAGTAAGCCCTCCTCCTTCATACCACCGGACCTGTTAAATCAAAAAATGACAAATAGAACCGATGAAAGACACATACATGGATAAATTGAGCTATCTTCCGCAGAACAGGAAGGAACAACTACGTCCAAGCAGAAGGAATGGATGTCCATTGCAGGGAGAATAGTAATGTCCTCACTAAAGCGGGGGGGCAGGTTCTGGGAGTATCGCTACAGACCTCTCTTACCATGTTGCTCCAAAAGCCCGTAGTTTATCTATAGGAGGGCTTCCTGGGCTGCAAATAAATTTCAGCTGCATCTGTAATTGGGTTTCAGGTTCTGTCATGGAATAATGAGGAACTCGGATGCAAGTGCAGATATTATATAATAAAGTGGAAAAATAAATTTCAATAAAAAACCTCAAACAAAAAGACAAAGAACAAAATTGAAACTGTGGCACTAGAATCACAACAACCTTAGCAAATAAATGTGAGACAATAAGTGTTGTGAAGGTTGAGGCCATATACCAGTTCTAATCAAGCTGACAAGGAGCAGGTGCGAGTGATTAGTGACATGGGACCCAGACATGAAAGCGCAGTGGCTGCTGGGTAGCATCCATAATCATGACACACATTTCTGTGTAAGATTACGCAAATCTATTCATGATGTTTCTTTTTTGACTTTGCTGTTATATTCGTTATGAATCATTTTTTATTGTAGAATTTATAAGAATCTGGGTGCAAGTTCAAGTAGCCTTGAAAAAGTCTTGAATTTGAAATGAGTGTGAACACTGCTCAAAAGCAGGTCCCGAACGTGCAGGGTTCTGTGTACAAAAATAGCCTGAGGACAGGAAGCTTCTACTCCGGCAACTCCATGCTGGACTTTTCCCTTTTTCCCCCTGGGGGACTATAAAGCGCAGCTCCCTCTGCTGTTTATTCTTTCAAAATGACCTGGTTTTTTTTCCCCAAAATGGATTGAATTTACTCTTTTTGCTTGCCAATCAGCTGCAGATTAACCATCTTAATTTAGTTAATCTTTTAATTAGTACTTGGATTATTATCATGTGATTTGTTCAGTAGGCAAAAGCTTGGACTAGAGACTAGAGAATTTCCCAGAAATCCAGCGTTGCAGAGAAACCTGAAGCCCAGCAAATGGAAAAAGCCGAACACACAATAATGCTGAAATCAAAACAGGAAGGTTTTGTATATTTTGGATGGCTGGAGGGATAAAGCGGTTACTTAACACACTATTGCATACTGTATCTACAATTTAAATCAGGCATAGAAGAATTTGTTCAAATCTAAGGTTGCATACACTGTGTGTATACTGATGAAGAAAAAAAATGGACAATGCAACCAGATGAGAGTTTGTTTGCAAAGATGTCGCCAAAGGTCAAATAAAAGCCAGTTTCTGAACTGAATTAAGATATAGTGATATTTTGTTAGAACATAATTGTTTCTTTTAGAAATCTAAATATTCTTTTTATTTTTTGTCTGCATTTGTCTTGGCCGTCGTTTTTTTTTTTTTTCATGAGTGTTTTAAAAAAAGCCTACAGTGTGTTGGAAATCTTGATTTTGTCCTGCCCTTTTTCTTCAACTTGATAATTTCATTTGAATTCAATTCAATGTTAATTGTAGAGCACTTAATAATAGACATTGTTCCCAAACAGCTTTAAAGAATCAAATATTAATATAACTTTTCAATACATAAATCAGTCCTTATAAGTTCGTCCCTAATAAGCGAGCCAGTGGCGACAGTGGCAAGAAAAAAACTCCCTGAGATGGTATGAGTAAGAAACCTTTAAAGGAACCGGCTTCCAAAGGAAACCCATGCACATCTGGGTGACACTGAATGTCAGATTATAATAGATTTTAACTTTTTAGATTCTTAGATTTATCTTTGTTAAGGTTGCATACATGCTTTCCTAAAAAGAGCATTCCCAGATTGTGCATAACTTGTATTAACCAAGTTTTTTTTTATCATTTATACTTTTGTTTTGATCACAGCTTTGCAAACTCTTCTCTCAGTCAGCCTTATGTGGTGGTCAACATCTTCAACCTGAGTCTGATGCAGGAAAAAAATATCGGTGTTATGGAAAACATCCTGTGTAGAACCTAGGAAGGCTAAATGACTGACGTCACAGGTTGTGAAGGTGTTGGAGCACCTAGTTTTGGCACATCTAGGACTATTGGTTAAACCTTCCTGGACCCATTACAATTTCCCTACCAGCCTCATGCTCACTCTTTCTTGGATAGATGTAGTGGTATTGTAAGGATCATGATTTTTTATTTCTCCAGTACTTTTAATACAGTACAGCCATTTCTACTTAGTGAGAAACTGCTCAGGATGGGTGTCAGCATGTCCATTGTGTCCTGAATAGCTGACTATCTGTTTGATAGGCCCCAGATTAGGGAATTCCCTGTCTGATGTTGTGGACAGTAACACAGGAGCACCTCAGGTGTCTGTCCTTTCTCCAATACTGTTTACACCTCAGATTTCCAATACAACTCTGATTCCTGCCACCTGCAGAAGTTCTCTGATGACTCTGCAGTGGTGGCGTGTATTAGGGATGGACGGGAGTCAGAGTACATGGAAATTCTGGACATCTTTGTGAAGTGGTGCACCAGGAACCATGCGCTCCTGAACTTGGAACTGAGAAGATGGCATTGGACTTTAGGAAGTGTAAAACTATGTTTAAACCTATTACCATCATGGGTGAGAAGGTTGCGATTGTGGACAACTGCAAGTACTTGGGTGTTCACTTAAACAGCAGATTGCACTGGAGGACCAACATTGATGCTGTGTATAAGAAGGGACTTTATTTTTCTTGAGGAAGCTCAGATCCTTCAATGTGTGCAGCAGGATGCTAGAAATGTTTTTATCAGTCTGTTGTGGCATGTGCCCTTTATAGTGCTGCGGTCTGCTGGGGGAGCAGCATCAATGCCAGGAATGCAGGCAAAATCAATAAAATCATCCGCAAAGCTGAATACATAATCGGACACAAACTGGACAGATTGGAGACAGTGAGGGACAACAGGTCACTGAACAAACTCCTGTCAATCATGGAAAAGCCATTCCACCCACTACATGATCTC
Source organism: Silurus aristotelis (assembly GCF_946808225.1). Lineage (NCBI taxonomy): Eukaryota > Metazoa > Chordata > Actinopteri > Siluriformes > Siluridae > Silurus > Silurus aristotelis. The sequence goes on along the minus strand of NC_139586.1, from coordinate 24,291,824 downwards.
ATAGAGAGGCAGCGGAGTTCATTCTCCAACAGACTGATTCAGTTTCACTGTCACAAAGAACAGTTCATTAAATAATTCCTACCATTTGCCATTGCACTGTACAATGACTCGCCTCTATGTAACTACCATATTTTCCGGACTATAAGCCGCTACTTTTTTCCCACGTTTTGAACACCGCGGCTTAAACAATGAAGCGGCTAATTTATAGATTTTTCCTGGGTTTTTCCCGGTTTCACAAGCATCAAGCCTGGAATGGGTTTTCAATAATCTTGTTGAGTTTCCAAAAGTGTTGAGCAATTTTTTGGCTGCTTTTCCTTTATTCTTTGGTTCAACTCACCTCAAACCATCTCAAATGGATTTAGATCATGTGATTGTGGAGGCCAGGTCATGTGATGCAGCACTCAAGTGCCTCGATTAACTTTGTTTCAGATTTTTTGGGTAGCTTTAATGTTGGAACTGTATCAGTTATTAATTCATACTTCAAAAACATACCAAAAAATTAATTTGGGTTTAAACTCCTTGTGTGATTAAAAAAAGAAAGGTTTACATCTCCCTTACTTCTTAATATCAACCACACAATGTGTTGTACAGTATATTCAGGCTTATTTACAGTACATTCTCATTGTACACTGAGCTGCGGTAAAGTTACTTCTCTATTTTGCTTGTAGAAAAATATTCTAGATGCCTTTCTCTACCTTCTAGATCATGGTTCTGTGCATTATCCTTAATCCGTAAAAAATTCTGTAAACTGTATTTATTGTGCAAACTTTTTTTGCACGAGTATTGATAAGATTAAGAATAGGTCCCCTGGTGGTCTTGTGGTTAGGATGCAGCGCTCTCAACGCTGCGGCCGGGGTTCGAGCCCTGGTCAGGGAACCAACCCCAGCCATTAGGGTTGCACAAGCCTAAGTGCCGGTCCCAAGCCCGGATAAATGGGGAGGGTTGCGTTAGGAAGGGCATCCAGCGTAAAAACATGTGCCAAATCAAACATGCGGATGATCCGCTGTGGCGACACCTAATGGGAGAAGCCGGAAGAAAGTTATTAATTTATAAGAATTAGGATATAAGAATACAGAAATGCAGCTCACAGTTTGTCCAGCAAATTCTCAATAAACCACTATAGACGCTTTACTTGCATTGTAATCGTGAGTCAGGCTCAGCTTATCTTAGTCTTCGAAGTCATATGGAGGTTTTATTTATAGAATTTCCCAGGAGTGTTTGGATGCTTGTTGGCTGCTTTTCCTTCACTTTCTGGTCCAATATATCCTGAATCATCTCAACTGGATTAGGGTAATTTGTGAAGGGCTGTGATCAGATACAGCACTCCACCGCTTTTTTTCTTCACAGGCCTTTTTTTTTTCATATAGTAATAATGGACTGTCTTTTTCCTTTACTTAACTGATTGTTTTAGCCATAATATGAATTTGTACAGAAGTTGTAGTAGCACTAATGGGACTATTGACTCTGTACTCACCTTTTACTCTGCACAGGAAGACTGATGGTCTAAAGCGCACTAAGAAGGCAAGAAATGTCACAATTGACAAGGCACACCTGCAAACTAAAAACCATTTGAGGTGACTACCTCGTAAATCTGATGAGAGAATGCCATGAGTTTGCCAAACTATTATCAAAGCTTAATTTAGCTACCTTGGATAATCTAAAATATAAACCATATTCTGGGTTGTTGAACATGTTTTTGTTTACTACATAATTCCGTGTGTGTTCTTTTATAGTTTGGATGTCTTTAGTCTTAATGTACAATTTTGAAAATAGCTTTCAAGATTCAGAAGTTCATCATGCACTTTACGGTCAACAGTTTGTAGACACCTGGTTATAAGTTTCTGGTATATGCTTTTTGAACATCAAATTCCACATTTAGTTTCCATGTGCTGTTATAATAACCTTCACTCTTCTGGGAAGATGTTCCACTAGATTTTGGAGTGTATTTGTGGCCACATGAGTGTAAATAAAGTCAGGTACTGATATGGGTGAAATGAGGAGGCCTGGGTTCCAATTCATCCCAATTCAGGTGTTCAGTAGGGTTGATTTCAGAGCTCAATGCTGGAACAGGTTTGAGTCTCTGAGTTCAAGTGAAGGGAATCTTTAATGCTAATTTAAAAGTCAGGTGTCCCAAAACTTTTGTCCATATAGTGTATATTCTTCATTTTCTCTAAGAATTCACCAAATAGTACTCTATAGCAGAACTCCAGCGTGACAGACTTTGACCTTTCGATTTGTTTAAGATATTGATAATAATGTTCTCTGGCTCTTTAGCTTTGTGTCGTAGCAAAATATGCTATTAACACAGCATATATGTGTGTAATTTAATACGCGTAAAAGGAGAACGTATTAAGTCTGAGTTTTCTCCAAGGTGAATTATTAAGCTCCGTCACACTCTGATCCGATTTCCACGCTTCTACTCAAAGCTTCTGTTGTGGTAAAACTGTGGATTATGATATTGCTTCCCAGAGGTTTCCACGGCAACGGCTCAGGACACGAATGGCGAAGCGATAAACATACACCCCATAAGAAGCATTTTATTTCGACATCGTTATACAAATGCGATTTCACTTGGGGGGAAAAAGCAGCAGCAGAGGTGTATAAACCTTTTAGCAAACACAGCGCTTACAAAACAATATGAAAAACACCGGCTTATTCTTGACACGTCCACAAAAGGCATGCGTTTCTCACAAACACTGCGTCTGCCTTTATGATAACACGTCGGTTTTCATTCAATTGTTCATCAAATCATCAAATGTGTATAGAAGAACTCCAGAATTTTTACGTCAGGATTCACACCTGTTAAAATGCACATTTTTTTATACAGTTAAAAAAACTAACAAAAAAAACCAGTTCAATTTTGAATTGGGGATGTTATGAACCCTTAACCATACAAAGAAACCCGTAAAAAATAAATAAATAAATAAATAAATAAATAAATAAATCAATAAATAAGTGACGTTTAAGGTTTAATATAACATTCAGGACATTTTTGGTCTTTCGATTATTGTGCACATTTTCAAAAACAATTCGCAGAATTTACATTTCTAGCACAATTTGTAGTATTTTGTAGTATTTTTAGTATTTTGTATTTTAGTATTTTTTTAATTTATTTTATAAAATTATATTATACATTTTTTTTTAATATATTTTATAAATTTTATATATAATTTTTTTATATATATATATCTATATATTTTATATATTTTTTATTATTTTTTTATATATATATATATATATACAAAATATTTTTGTAGTATTTTGTAGTATTTTGCTGTTAGCTTCCTTCCAAACACATTGATTTGATTTGAGGTTACAGGTACATCAGACTCCAACATATTTCAAGATTTAAAGATCTGCATCACCAAGATATCAAATTCAAGTCCATGATTTGTTTTAGAGCTGTGTGTTATTTCGCAGGTGTCCCAAAAAACATCCAAATACATTCAAATCCTTTGCAAAAACATTCATAATAAAAAAGAAAAAAAAACACCTTCCTGTTTCTGATTAACGAGGTAGAAATATAAACTCTGCAAACCATTTTTTTGGTGGTGCTCCAATACGATTAAAAACATGCCCTCACTTCATTTCCGATCTCTCACGAGTGTGTCAGGAGCGTGAGCGACCTATACTGAGCGCTTCGTTCGGGAGAATTGGATCTCTGTGAAACCGTACAGCTTGTGTGTATCACACAAATGTCCACCTGGATTACCAGGACATGAGTGAGATGCATTGTGTGTGTTGTGGATTATGGCATCCTGTGTGACCTTTACAGGAAAATAATTAGAGTTATAGGGTCACATCAGTAGCTAGAAGTAGCCAAAACACCAAATTTCAAAGAAGCAAAGCAAATAGTACATATTAAGAATATATTAAATATTTACTTAAAAAAGGGAAGAAAAAAAAGGATTGTCCGATTTCTTTTCTAAACCGATTTGTCAGTCGCAATACCTGGGCATCTTTGGAGGTCTACTGTTGTTCTAGTGAGGTTCATTGTTTATCAATGTGCACCAAATCATGCAACAATATACCAAATTTTATATTTTCTTTCGAGCCACTTTAGGGGAGAAAATGGAATAAAACTGTTTGTCACTGGAGTTTTCAAGCTTTCTTTAGTAGCATTAGATTTTATCTTGAAGGTAAACTGGTGTCCAAAAGATGATGGAACCACCACAGAGAATTTCTTGTGTTCAACTTATAACCATCAAAAAAAATACACTTCAATAATAATGATGGAACTGTAATGAATGGAATTTCACTGCCAACCAGATGAGCATGGGTTCCTTTTGGAGTCTGGTTGGTCTCAAGGTTCCTTCCTCCATACCATCTCAGAATGTTTTTTCTTTGCCACTCTTGCCACTGGCTCGCTCATAAAGGATAGACTTATAGGCACTACAGTTATACATTTCATCTTTATAACCTCTGTAGGAATTGAATTGAGTCACCAATAAGATTAAACCTGAAACTACACCCTGGGTGTGAACAGTAAATCTGAATGAAGAAAACATTGCAAAATTGAATGTAGTGAAAGTCTTCAACTGCACTTTTTTCAGTCTTCCTTTCCTGCTCATTGAGGTTTGTATGTGTTCCAGTTGAAAAGATCTACTGCACTTTTAAAAAGAGTAATCAAATGATCTGAGCATGGATGTGCAGGATCTGGCTCATGATCCAGGTCCATTGTAGTAGAAAAGTCAGCTCTCAGCTCATCTCAGCTAAAAAGGCCCTGCGGCTGTTCTGTCTGGGGAACACGTGAGAAACGGCGCTGACGGTGACGGGCTCAGCGGCGGCCACGGCGGCGCCTCGCCAGAAGTCTCCTCTCAGGACGGACCTGAAGGCCTTTCGGAACTCCTCGTTCTTCCATGTGTACAGGAACGGGTCGGAGACGAAGACGGAGCAGAAGAGGAGCCAGGCGCAGGTGCGGAGCGCCGCCGGTACCGGGGAGAAAAGGCCGGCGGTCAGGGTCCACAGCATGGGCTCGGTGGTCATTACGAACACCAGACACACGGCCAGCACGTGGACGCCGAGCCGCTTGTCCTTCCTGGGGAACGAGTACGGCAGGTTGTTGACGAGCTGGAAGTGGAGCACGCTGACGCGCTTGGCGCTGATCTGCACCCGCCGAAAGATCTTGAAGTAGCAGTATGTCACGACCGCGGTCTGACCGAGGATGGTGAGCGCGAGCGTGCCGGCGGCCCAGGGATCGGCGGGCGCCGGTCCGCACACGGGCATCGCGCGACGCGCCGCTCCGAGCCACAGCGGCAGGAGGCTCGCGAGCGCGACGAGCCAAGACGCGGCAATCATGGCCTGCGCGCGCCGCCGCTGGTAGAGCGCGTGGTATGCGGCGGGCGGCTTCGTGATCAGCACATAGCGGTTCACCGCGATCAGCGAGTGCGACAGGAGCGACACGGTGGCGCCGAGGAAGAGCAGCGCGTCCCGCGGGGGGGCGCCGTGGACCGGGGAGGGCACCGGCACCGGCGCAGACGTAGACACCGACGCCGCAGCCGCCGCCGCCTCCCGCGGCATCCAGAAGGCGCACACGAGCAGGTCTGCCGCGCAGCCGTTCGCGATGAAGGCGTTGCTCGCCGTGCGCAGCTTCCTGAAGCCCAGCACCAGACCGATGACCAACAGGTTAAGCACGGTGCCCAGAGCGCACATGAGCGAGAACAAAGCGGCGATGGAGATGCGCTCCGCGGCTCCGGTGTCGCACTGATTCACCGTGCTGTTCTGCATGACCGCGCACGAGCCTCGCGTTCACGTTCACATCACGGTTTGTTGAACGGGAATTGCACGTACGCCTTCCTTCATCGCTCCATCTCTCTGTTCGTCTTCCTTACTGGTGCTGATGCTGCAACCGAGGTTTTGTACGAGTGCGCGCGCATGTGCGGGCGCGCGCCCTGCCTCTCTACATCCTCCCTCTATCCCGCGACGGAGTGAGAGATCACCATAATGATGTAGTAATGATAATGGTCATATCCGCACGAGCCCTGATTACACGTGAGATATACATTCACTATTCGGAAACGCCTGCACCTTCACATGCATGCATTTATCTGATCAGCCAATTAAACTGCAGCACTGCAATACACGACCTTATGCGGATAGAAGTTTCATTTTTTTATTACATCAAAAGTCTGAATCTGAATAAAACAATCATTTGGTCTTTTTCCAGTGCAGTTATTTCGGTCTGCAGACCATCTGCACACATTCTTTTTTTCCCCCAAGAATTCCCAAGAAATCATCATGAAATGTTGCACCAACATCCATGGCATTGAAAAAGTCTCTGAGATCCCCCTTTCCCACATTCTCACCTGTCATGTGAGCATGGCCTGAAGCTCTAGAGCTGTATATGGGTAATTATTTGCATTGCACTGCTGGCACATGATTAGATACAGGCATGAATGTGCAGGTATATTTTCAGCCTCTTTTAACCCTAGATATTCATGGACCACAGCATGTTTAAACTCTACCTATACATTTTCTAATGTTGGTCAAAGGGCATCAAAATAAAAATCCTAAAGCTTCTGTCTCAGAGCACTTGAACGTTCCAGCAATATGTGGTTCTTCCCTAAACTGTTGGAGGCACACAACTATATAAGTCTATGGATATGATAGAGATACATTTTACTTTCACTTGAACTAGAAGACCCAAACGTGCCAGTGGTCCTGTGAAGAAAAGCAAGCTCCAGTGGAAGAGCTCCTGCTATTAAGCTCTGAACTCAACCTATTGAACAATTCAATTCAATTCATTTTTATTTGTAAAGCGCTTTTAACAATGAATATTGTCTCAAAGCAGCTTTACACAGATAATGTGGTGATTAAAAGTGAATAGGTTCTTTATAAGTGTAAGTTTGTCCCTGATGAGCGAGCCGGTGGCGACTGTGGCAAAGAAAAACTCCCCGAGATGGCATAAGGAAGAAACCTTGAGAGGAACCCCTCCTCATCTGGGTTGCACCGAATGTCCATTTGTAGCAGATATACAATGTTGCTGGGTGCAGTGATGATGATCAGAAGTAAACTGTATTCCTGAGTCAGTGTACGAGACTGTTGACATTAACTACAGTCCAATCCATCCACATTGAACACCTTTGGGATCACTGTGAATGCTGAGTGCATCCCAAGTCTCCTCACCTCACCTACATCAGTACCTGTGTTTACTAACACACTTGTAGATGAATAAATACAAATCACTCCAAAATCTAGAGGAACATCTTCCCAGTAGAGTGAAGTTTATTAAAACAGCAAATTGGAACTAAATGTGGAATGAAATGTTGTAGAAGGAGCACATGCCCATAGAGTGTGTGTGTTTTGGATCATTGTTCTCTTGTAGAAGCTGGTCTCTTTTTAGCTTTAGTTTTCTTGCCAGAATTTGTACATATTTACCGAAATTCATTTTCCAAGTAACTGCACAGTATTTCCAGTTCCACCACTTCCCACACAACCCCAAAGCATCAAACGCTCTTTGTATTTTTGTCTAAACCTACCTGTGGCTATTGTGACTTCATAGTTCCATTTGCACTTCATCAGTCCACACACGTTTGCAAACATGTACCTGGATAGCATACATCACTCGTTAACGTTTGTGATAAGGCTAGAAGACATCTGAAGACTTCTCCAGGCAGATATTTGTTCCAAGAAAACACTGCATAGCATAACGGTGCACCGCTTCTGCCGAGTCAGTCTTTTCTGTAATGTAGAGATTTTGCTTTGGCTTTACGTTCAGCATAGGGCCAGTTGTTTTCCAGATCTTCTTCTAACCTTCACAGCTCCAATAACGGAACATGTACGATAGAGTTTTATTGCCTTCCTCTACATTGTATACATTTGTTAATGGTTGTCGAGTGTTAACACAAATTTTGAAGAAGTCGCACAGAACATAATGTGCCTGGCAATAACGTATTCCTAATAACAATCCTCAACCTGCTTAGCTAATGAGCCAAATAATGCTTAACGACTTATTTAGTAGACTGGAATAGTGTGCAAGCTTAATTGAAACGGTTTGCTTACTTCCAATGTTTGCATAGAAGAGCAGAAACTTATTTGGGACCCTTTTTAGAGCCAGCACATCTCTGTGCTGAATGTAAGGTTGCATATCAAGTTCGTAGACACCGTTGCACTCATCCGTGCTTCAGTTTGATTTCGTATTTCACTTAACATGGAAAGGGAATAAAGGTATAGAGTGCAGCACAGGGATCGATGATCCCACAAGAAAACTTCGCCTCGAAAAAAAGCACAAATGCTGGAAACGCTGGCGTCTTCGGGGCCACACGCTCTGCTGCGCCCGCTGTGAAAAGAGCTCAGAGACACAAAGCTCAAACCAACGATCCATTAAACGACAGCTGTTTATTCACTCGGCTGCCGTGTCACAGAAAACATACATTCATTAGATTTCTGTTTTTTATTATTGATCCTGTGCAAAAAGATGGAAGCAATAGTTCGGTATAAATATAGTGTACCACAATTTCCTGGAGCGTGAATGTCTACACATAAAGAAAACACACCAATTTAGCATAAAATATTCAAAACAATTAGCATTTTATTGGTTTTTTTTTAAACAGTGTTTTGCATTTCATTCGGTCCATTCGCTACTGATGAAAAGCAAAACACTCGAGTTACACAAACGTCATTAAAACTCTTTATATTCCGCTGTATATGCAGGAGAATGTTTTACAGCTGTTGTCTATATATTTGTCATCTGTATACAAGAGGTAGAATACTTAATTTGACGAAATATAATTTGTATAAACAAAGAAATGCACACCATCTGGAATGTAGTGTGTGTTGCTACAAGTGTTGACACAGTAATCAGGCTAATTTACACACCAGCAAACAACAGGATAAAACATCTACCTAAACACGTTTCCTGTTTTTTTTAATTTTTTTTCATTAAATCAGTGAAAACCCAAAAGCAGTTATGAAACCCACCTGGGTTTAATCGTCAGTAGCAAAGCGGCACTCGTCTTAAAATCGTTAAAATACGATGTTTTGGTGTCTAACGCACACAAAAAAAACATCACTCAACTCATTTCTCTATAAATTCATGTAGAAAACCTTATTACCATTTGGACATGTCAAACGTGCCATATATTACATATAATACGGTACATTAACAGTCCCTGTTGCTACTGTGGTGTGCGTGAATACTCGTGAAAAAAAAAACTTGGAGGAAAAAAAAATTCTTTACAAATAAAAGTGCAACGGTTCTTGTATTCCTCAGCAACGTGAAGTGAATACGTGAAACTTTTACTTATTGCAAACTATACAGATTTTTTTCGGTACGCTTCAATATTACGTGCGATTTTTTTTTCTTTTAATTCATCAAATAAATTCCCAGTCACATCCATTTTAGTTCCCGGTTCTAACAACTACAAAATGTCCAAAGGGGGTGGAATACCTACAGAAAGCAGCGTACTTTGTGTGCATCTAGAAACAGTATTGAGATCTGAATCATAATGAGATCTGTGTAGGAGTTAAAGGGAATAAAGTCCCTCAAGCATCCCAGCATCTGTTTAGAGCTGTAACACAATGATACAAACACCACAGTTCTGCGGAGCACGTCGGGACCAATACCGACTCGCAGCACCACGCTCAACACTGCATGGTGATGCGTCCCACCCCCCCAAAAAAGATGGTGGGGATATCAAATAGTTTTGATGATCATGGGCGTCGTTGAAGTGGCTGCTAAAGGGTAATAAGGCCATTGATTATTTCATAGAAATAGATTTTTATAAAAGAGCAAACAGTCATGCTGCAGGCTTTACTAACGCTACAGAGCAAAGAGGCGATATCGATATCGCACTTCCGTTTTGATCCTATAGGAATCTTTAGTACATCTATAACACCGATATGGTACATAAAGAAGAATATGACCAATCAGAGAGCGATGTAGTAGGCACTAAAACGAATGCGTTCAAACCCAGTTGTTAACGTCTTTTACTCGTCAACAAATCTCAGGAAAAGCATGCCTTCCAATACAACCCGAAAAGGAATCAGGATCGGATTTTTGTTCGCAACTAATATTGCAGAGGCGGATTTGATCTATACGGTTAATTTTTAGGACTGAAAATGCATCTTGTCAAAGTTGCATTATCTGGTCAAAAATACTATGCAAAGGAAAAAAAAACCTATGCAGAACTTAGATTATTTATTCATTAAGAAACTATTTGGTGTATTGTATTCAGTTTTCATATTTTTTGGTAGCCTTAATGTCCACTTGACTGTCCAAAAATAAATGTGTCCACATTTTCTTTTTTTTTTATAAAAAATAATTGCAGACAACACGCACCAACAAAAAAAAATCGAAAATAAAATATCCAGACCTTATCTTTACTGGGACGGTTCAGAGGTCCATGTTTAAGATTCCTTTTTATTTATTTAATTTTTTGGATGTCAACTGTCCACATAAGTTTCTGCTTTTCTTTCTTGCCCTGAACACTATACTGCGTACGTGATTCTGTTAAAGGTTAGCTTGATAAATATATTTAATGTTTTCCTCGGTTTAGCCCTCAGACTATAGTTTGATATGTCCTAAGAGATGTATACTGTAAAGATAATAGCAAAATAGTTATTTCAACAAATTGTCTTGAACCAGAAATACAATCTGTAAACTTTACATCAACAAGCCTAAGATATGGAGCATAGATCAAAAGCATAGACAAACATTCAAATAAAAAATAATAAAAAAATTATAATTTCTTTCCTTAACACAGTTGAGTTTATATATATATATATATATATATATATATATATATATATATATATATATATATATATATATATATATATATATATATATATTAGGGCTGTGAATATAAATGCGTTGTAGCAGGCATTTCTGTTTGACAATTTCTACGAAAAATATAAATAAATAAATATTTAGGCGAAATTAAAACCTATAACGCAACACATTTATTTACGACGTTCTTTCTTTACTCAGATAAAAACAATAATAATCATTTTTAATCACCAAACATATGTTTTACTGATGCGCAAAGTCTCAAATCGACTACCAAAATCCGCCATGATGCGCGCATCCGGCAATTAAAACCGTCCGTGTGGAAACATAGCAAAGGTTCATTTTGGTGTCCTGATGATTTATGTAATTTAAAACACCATAATTACTTGAAAACATTTCCAAAAATATCTTGTCTTTATGCTGTGTATTGAGGATGATTGAACTAATAATAAACATATTTGCATAAACCATCCATATTTGTGCATGCGCATGTTGATTAGAATATTTAAAACTTGAAAAGTATTAATTGAAGGTGTATTTAGAACAGATAAAAAAGTGAGAATCGCGATAAAATATTTTCAACGACTGACAGCCCTAATATATATATATATATATATATATATATATACATACACATACATACACACACACACACACACACACACACACACACACACACACACACACACACACACGTGCGCATATACACACACGCATATACACACACACGCATACACATACAGAAAAATCATAATTCTGAGGGTCCTTCAGAGCATTTTAACACTGGATCTACAGATCCAGTTCCAGCACCTCTGCCTTTATACAGTTCCTTTTGTGCTCACATAGCAGGCTGGATGTCAGCAAGTGGTGAAAGAACGTCAGGCTAGGAGGACAGGTTCAATGCAGAGTTGCTGCTTTAATACCGAACACACTCCGACTGAAGGGACTGTGGGAGAGGGAGAGAGAAAGAGAGAGAGAGAGAGAGAGAGAGAGAGAGAGAGAGAGAGAGAGAGAGAGAGAGAGAGAGAGAGAGAGAGAGAGAGAGAGAGAGGAGAGAGAGAGAGAGAGAGAGAGAGAGAGAGGGGGGAGAGACAAAGCCATTACAGCTCTGAACATAACAGAAAATGACGCATCACAGCACAGATAAATGTTAGACTAAACAGCTGGACTTTGAGGCTTATTATTATAAGCACACAGATGAGAAAAGGGGAGAAAAGGGAGAGGGGAAGTCATCTCGATGTGGACAAGGAAATTAAATTTGCATTAGATATGTGAAAATTACACTCGCTCTCCACTCTAATAGACAGGAAACAACATTTAGGCTAAGTAATAGAAAAAGTTGCTGAATATAGATGTGCCCCAGGTATAATCGAATGCCTATTTGTGCATATTGCTCAGACGAAATGCGTCACACGGATAATAAAAAAGATCTTACCATATTAGAGAAGGATAATTTTTTTGGAGGTTTGAGAGATGGACACCAGTAAAATGGGGATTTTGGGAAGGGGGGCACAAAAGGACATTAATCACTAAACAATAAATTCTTACATCATGTGTTTTTTTTATTAGGTGGCTTCTTACTGATTGTGCTGTTGCACTCTGTTCCACAAAAAAAAAAAAAAAAAAAAAAATTCCTAAATAATTTGCCTATACAATTAAAAAAAAAAAATGACCACAAAAGACCAAACTCTAGCCCTAGCACCCTTATCATCAGGAGCTTGGGTTGTGCGTCATAAACTTCTGCTAGCCCACCTCAAGGTAAATTGTATAGGCAAAAGTATGTGGACACCTAGCCATAAGATTTGTGTGCTTTTAAGAATATCCCATTCTACATTTATCCCACATTTGCTGTTATGATAACTAGGGGCTGAAACGATTCCTCGAGTAATTCGATTACAAACATTTACCTTGGCAAATTATTCGCCTCTATGCTTCATTTTGTTCATTTAGCTTTTGCACGGAGCACTGTGTTTCCCCACAGACCATTATTACTAACGCACCACCCGCTGAACTCTTTAGCAGCCTGGAACACAGAAGACGCTGCAGAATGAAAAATGGAGGAACGGGAAAAAAACAGCGAGAAGATTCAGTCCGTGTGGAGCAGGTTATGGGAACTGCGGGGGTTTTTGAATGCACTGTATTTGTATTTTGATGTAATATAAATAAATGCTCTAAATGTGTTATGTTTTCACAGATATTCTTGTATGCAATTTTAGCAATATAAATGTACATTTTTATAATTTTCAGATTATAAAATTTATTTTCTCTCTTTAGTTTTGCTCTTTAACAAAAAAAAAGTACTTTTAATCCAATTACTCTGTTAATTTATGGAATAATCGTTAGAATACTCAATTACTAAAATAATCGATAGCAGCAGTCCTAATAATAACCTACACTGGTCTGGGAAAATGTTTACTGGATTTTGTAGTGTGCTTGGAAGATCGTGAAGACAAGGGTCTTAGTAAAATAAGGTACTGATGTAGGGGAGTTGAGGTGAGGAGGCCTGGGGTGCCTTGTTAAGGGCCTTGCTCAAGGGCCCAGCTGTGGAAGCTTGGTGCTGGTATTTGGATTCACAACCTTGCAGAATGTTCAAAATGTACGTCAGCATTTGTTGCATAAATGTTAAAATATTATGTACCTTATGTTTAGTAGACATTATCTTTTTTTTAATTTTGCAAAAAACCCCCAAAAAAAACATAAAAAACAAAACAAAAAAAAAGAAGAAAACCCTGAAATGTCTCTACTAAAAGAATGATGACTGAAGGGATGAAAAAGCAAAAGAACACAGACGTGCTAAACAAGACGCGCTGTGATTATTATTTTTTCTTTCCAACCCTGAAGCATGTGGGTGTTTTGATCTCGATCACACAGCAACGCTGTGCACAACCAGCTCACACTCCTCATGGCCATTTGATGTCTCATAAGCCGTGATGTTTAGCTGTGGAAATGTTTCCATTATAGCAAACAAAGACTGCACTAGCTATGCACCTGTACCTCCGGATGGAGGTTTTACTTCGTATGGGAACACGTGGGTGAGAACTGGCTCTAAAGCAATCATTTCACACAGAGTGTGAATGAGAGCTGTCGAGGAAAGTTAGGGGAATAACTCGGCTGCTTCCTGCTGGTTCGCTCACGACTCGAGTCATTTGGTATCAATCAGTCATCGATAGCTGATGGCAAGGGAGGAAAAAAACAATCTAGATTTATGAGAAAAGTATTTGCGCCCCGGTGGAACCTAAAACCCTGTCGGCAAGAATACTTCTATAATGCCAAATCGAAGCTTTCAGGAAATTGTACCTTAGGTTGCATGCTCAAGCTGTGAGCGTGTAGGCGTAAACTGGTTTAAAAGCCATCCGTTTTAAAGCAGAAGTAGCGCTATTCCACATCCTGCTGCTCTAGTCACAATAGGTCATTTAATTGAGCTTAAGGACAAACACAGGAAAAAGATACAAGCCAATATAAGAAAATTCACTTCGGTGCTTTCCACTACACCTCTGGAATCTTTTGCTTGATTGTTCGAGTTTGGAGAAGGTTGATATTGATTATGCACAGCTACAGTGTCTTTTAAAAGTTTGGAAACACCTCCTTTATGGTTTTTGAGAAACATGTTCCGGTTGTTTCTATGCAGCAAACTAGGTAACTTAACAGTATGAAGATTTACTTTGACCAAATAAATATATAACTGCACAGATGTTCAACTTTATTCTCATTTTTAAAAAATCCTCCCTTACCATGAATAACAGTTTTACACAATCTTGGCATCCTGACAGTTCGTTTCTCCAAAGATTCGGCTTCATACTTTGAAATGTTTCTGGTAAAACTTGCCAAATGTGCTCTTCACTAGTCAGATATTTCTTTCTGAATTTGTAATCCAGTTCCTCCCAGAGCATTCAAATAGCATTTGAGTGCGGTGACTGGGCAGGCCATTATACTCATTGTCTTCTTTTATAGTTGGTTTAAATTAGGAAGTAAGCAATTGTAGCCACCATTTAATCTACATTTATATATAATGTAAACATGTCCTCCAAATATAAACAGAAACTTGTGACATGGAACATGACATAGCTACATGTATTTCGTCCAAAAACCTACAGTTATTTGTTGAAGACTGGAGTCCCTGAACACCAGGGATCACTTAGTACCGGGAATAATAAAAACATTTACATTACTTTATTCCATTTTATTGACTTTCACAGTTGATAGGGTCGAATCAGTCGCACTTTTTTCTACGCATTGATAAATTAAGCTCGCACTGATTCGGCACTTGCACGGATTAGGTGAGTCTAGGTACATTTTCAATATATGTGGAATAATCAAATCCTATAATACATATAAAAGTAATATAATATGCATGTTATTGCACGTGACACCCACCAACCCTCAATGGAAAAATTGTGTTGTCTGAAAGTGCAAAAAATGTTTGGGACTGCTGGCCGGAGGTGAGGGACTGATGAAAATTAAAACCATTCAATTACCCGGGTCGTTGCATATAAACAAAAGGCACATGCATACATCTCTTAAAAATAGATGCTTCCAAACATTTGACAGGCCAAAGATTTGCTTGAGCGGTGCAGTCGCTCTCAATGACTTAAAAAAAACGCTGTTGAATTCTAAAACCTGAAGAGAAAAAGTTACAATAAATGGGCTCATTCTGTTTTTTTTACTATAGTAAACAGCTCATACTCAGGGATTTGTTCAGTGGGCACTTCACATATTCTAAGACTAATAATAAACAGATTTAAAAATAGTGTGTTGTTGAGCAAGTAATTCTGCTAATCTCTGTTGCTTTATTTAACATGCTTGGAAGAAGTCTCACTTGTAAGCACTTTCTGTCTCTCTGCAATCCTTTTTCTCTGCTTTCTTGGTATCCTGACAGGCTCTGTGTAGGTGTGTGAGAGAGGTAGGCGGGTAAAGAATTACTGTTTATCCCGGCTATAATGTGGGTCAGAACAGAAGCCAACTCTTCTCTCAAACTTTTCACGACTTTAAATCCAATTCTGAAACGCTAACATTTGTTACATATTACATGGCAAATTTAACATAGTAGTTATTCCATTCCAGCAAATTGGTGTGGAACGAGCAGCACAACAAACTGTGCTGCCATACCAAATGAAGGAAAATAAGGCTGCACCTTCTGCCATATTACTAAATATATAGATATATATATATACATATACATACATATACATATATATATATTTTGGGAATAGCATGTCACTGCATTCCTCCGATATTACTGCGTGTGTGTGGGACTGATGATTATGTCCTTTTTATTTTCTGATGCTCATTTCTAAGTTTCTTCGACTAACCCGTAACGCTGTTGCCAAGAAAAATAAAAAAGCAAGAGTTTTGGAAACCTGTCTGTGCTTATATGATTTCTGTTGCAACTGGAGTTAGCGAGCTCTCCCTTCACCCAGACTCAACGCGTTACAACGGCTTGTATCTAAACAGTAGCCAACCAAGTAAGTCATTGTTCACGGTCTTCCTCCTTCCTTTCACAAGTACAGTGGCACCTTGACCTACGAGTGCATTAATGATTTTTTTGCTTTGTTACACGAGCAAAAAATTAAGGTTAGTAGTATTTCCTTATTAAATAATAACATTTTAAATCTGTTTATTAATAGTATTTAATCATGTGGAGCTTCTACAATACAAGTCCGTGTGAATGGGAAGCTTCTGTGGAACAACACCATATTAAAATGAGAGCATTAATATAAATGTTTGCAGCCAGAACTATTTCCCATTAAGGGGGTTGTCTTCCAGGATAGCAGGTGTTCTTTGAAGAAAGGATTGTACATTGGCAAACGTGTGATAATAGGGATGATTGTGGTCACGGTGCTTGAGTAAGCACTTTGTCCAGGCTAGAACAATCCCAGTGCATTCGAACAGCAGCATGGAACTAGTCAAATATGTGTTAGTGCTGAAGGGAACATTAGAGTTAAACATGTGTGGAAAGCACCCAGAACTTTTGTGACAGGTGAATAGATGCATTCGGTGCAATAGAGAGGGTTTTTTCTTTTTTTAAATAAATGGTTTAATAACTAAGAGTGGGATGCATTCAGAATAAAGCAGGAGTTAGAAGGCAGTGTATATGAGTGCTGCTGGAAAATTAGTTTCAGCACAATTAATTAAAAGCCCACTAGATGACAGAAAGTGGGATTTTTTTTTTTTAAAGGTCATAATAAGAGCTTCATTATCGGAATGTTAAAAAAACAAACACCGAGTAAAACACCCTGAAGATAATCAAAAGTATTTGTACGGAGCTTGTGAGATGTGCAATATGGTTCTTTCTCTTGTTCTCTCTTTCTCTTTTCTCTTACACACAAACCAAAAGACAAAAGCATTTAGATAATTAGATAAAATAATGCAATGTTAGATCTATTTCTGTTATTGAAAATTCTTAATGAATAAGTTATTGTTATGTACAGTAGATTTAAAGAAATGGTTTGGAGAAAATTATAATTTGCACTTCCCTTTATGCTAATTATAGCACCTCAGCCAAGGCATATTTTCTGTACAAGACAAATTAAATTGAAGTCTTCGTCACCCAAAATCTAAATGCTTTGCTGCCTTCACACTTCTGAGAAGGTGTTCACCAGGTTTTACAGCGTTTCTATGGGGATTTGTGCTTATTCAGACACAATAGGATTAGTGAATCTTCCAATTTATCCCAAAGGTTGATTTGAGATCGGGGATCAGTGCAACCCACTTGGGTACTTCCATTCTACGTGGCAAAGCATGTCTTCTAAACTGTGGTTGATTTTGCAATAGGCCGCTCTCATGCTGGCACCAGGTTTGAGGCATCTTAGTACCAGGGAAGGGAATCCAAAAGCATGCAAAAACTTGCATCATCATTTGCCCTTTTGTGGCTAGGGTTTGTAGAAGGCCCACAAACTGGGGTCATGGTCAGGCATCCAAATACATCCTTAATGCCAAAACATATTTCCAAAAGTATTGCGTCACCTTATCATAAGTGTGGTATGTGATTTTTGAGCATTGCATTCCACATTTACACCCAATTTGTCCTTATAATTCCCTCCACTCTTCTGGGAAGATGTTCCACTAGATTTAGGAGTGTGTTTATGGATATTTGTGTTCATCAGCCACAAGGGTGTTACGAAAGGTATTGATGTAAGTGAAGAGGCCTGGGGTGCAGTTCATGTTCCAATTCATCCCAAAGGTGTAGGGATGAGATCAGGCCACTCAAGATTTTCCTCTCCAAAGCATGTAAACCAGATCTTCAAGGAGCTCAATTTGTGCACAGAAGCATCGCCATGCTGAAACAGATTTGGGTTTCCAAGTTCAAGTGAATACAATTTTTTTATTAAAGCGCATCCAAAGACGTCCTGTACAATAAAATGCCTCCAGATTTGTGGTAACAGTTTGGAAAAGAACCACATATAGCAGGAAAGGTCAGGTGATCCAATAGTTTTGGCAATATAGTGTACATTTGACCTTTCATAGATACAGTACAAAACGAAAGTAGCAAACTAGGGGTGACCCCAAATAGTTGAAGATTCGAATCTTTGCAGAGGTTATAAAAACGAGGATCATGCCATTTTGTTTATACACGGGTGCCCGATGTCTGATTTCACATAGAATTACTGGGCTTTTTTTAATACTGTAAATAAAAACGTAACAAAGAAGAAGCTAAGAATAAACATTTTCCAAACATCCATGTGACAGATTTAAGTCTTACTTTCCATGATCTGTGATCGATACAGGAGTATCTTGGCGGCAGGTATTTAAATATTTAACAATGTCTGGGATTTTGGGTGGCACAGACTTCCATTACTCACAAACTACATTACATTAATATCTGTAGTGCAAAACCAAAAGTAAGGGGCATGAGTAGGATTAGAAGGATTGCACCTGATCAATAGGAATGACAGAGAATAAGGGAATGTGAGAAAGGAGTTGTGAGAAGAAATGCTGCTGTTGCGTGTGCAGGGATGTGCAAGTAGAAGGATGTGCTCACTTACGGGAATGGAGCGGCTGAGGTATCGTGCCGAGGGCCGACTGAGACCTGCAGTGACCGGATTCTGACCCGGCTCCTCCAAGCCAAACCTTCTGGTATTGGAGGCTCCACCCAGGCTTTTGTGGTTGTGGTTGCTGAATGCGGAGATCTTGGAATTGGCATTGGATGCACTATAATGATCACCGTTGTTGTTGACTTCGTCATGAACATTTGGTGCAGCCATAGCTGAGATGTTAGCAAATGTGGCACGCGGGACAGGGTAGGACGGAGACGAGGACGCAAACAAGGGCCGCGAGTGATTCCCAGAGTCTCCGGCGACGACGCATAGGTTGCCCAATGAGGTGGTTAATCTGGAGTTAAGACAGAAGCTGAAGGGTGGATAGGGGGGAGTGAAGAAAGGAACACGGACACAGATTGGGGACGGGATGGTGGACGGATCACTGCGACACACTCAACACATACTACATACCGTCCTACACAATATCATGACAGGCAGAAGATACAGAACGAGCAGAAAAAAGTGGCTTTTTCTTTGTGTTTATGTGATGCTGACCTCTTAAAAATGTGCCATGCGGTCATAGTGATATGTCAAGTACTCAGTATAAAAAAAAAAAAAAAAAAAAAGGATATAAAAAAAAATTTGAACTTCCTTAATATGAGTTTACAGAGAGAGTGATAGGAAGAAAGGGTGTAAGTATGAGTAAGCATGAATTGGAGTAAAAGAGTGTATCATGGGCTAATATCAGCATTTTTTCTCGATGAGTCACCCACTGAATTAAGCAACCCAACTACTGGCTGTTTCTCCTTATCAGCATATAGAGTAGTCACAGAAAGGGAAAAACACCACCAGGGGGCTGAAGGGGGGAAATGCAAGATAAGAAGGAAAAAGACAAAGAGAAAGAACGGTAAACAGGAAGGGTTTATACATCAGACAAGCTCAGATCAAAGCAAGGAAGCATTCACATAGTTAACTAACTGATGTAGCAAAGATGGGAAAATCTGGGAGTGAAAGTGGAATACTTCAGCCTAAACATTGTGAGAAAGACAGAGTGTGAATGAAGGGGAGATAAAGGAATGCACAAAGGAAGACTCACCTCTTCAGGTTGGCTGAGGAGGAAGAAGAGATTCGGCTGATTCTCTTGGCTGAAGCAGAGGTAGCAGTGGGAATGGAGGAAGAGGACGGCAATTTGGAAGGTTTGAGAGGTGAAACTGGGACATGAGTACTGGAGCCAGTCAGTCTACTGTAAAACAAATACAAATTAGAAAATTAATGGAAAACAATGCAACTAGCTAAAAACAACAGTTTATCAAACATTTTTTTTTTTCTGGTCTTATTAGATCAAAATGAAGCAGTTTATTTATTTATTTGCCCGGATAAATGGAAAGGGTTGCGTTAGGAAGAGCATCCAGCGTAAAAAACATGTGCCAAATCAAACATGCGGATGATCCGCTGTGGCGACCCATAATGGGAGAAGCCGAAAGAAAGTTTATTTATTTATTTATTAAACAAAATGTAGACAATAAGACCATTTAAAGTAACAATTGAGTCAATTTCATCAAAAGCCTTTTTTTTTAATTCAATAAATAATGCATTTAATGTTTCTTCAGGCAGGAACATTATGACCACCTGCCTAATATTGTGTTGGTCCCCTTTGTCCTGATCTGTCGAGCATCAACAGCATTAATTTCTTCAGCAGTTTAAACTACAGGAGTTCGACTGTTGGATCAGACCACATCAATGAGCCTCAAATGCAACTAAATGGTTTCTAGTCTTTTTCGGAGTCATCCTATTGATCCGGATTAATTTTGATGAATCATGGCATTAATGTATAAATCACTTGGTAAAAAAATAATCAAAGACACGTTGTAAATGTGAAATAATATATCAACGATGACATAAAATGTACTATTCTGTCCACACTGTGTTCACACAATGTCTGCTATGTAGATAACACTCAACTGATCCTGTCCTTCCCCCTATAGAAACTTGGTTCTGCATTTTATCATTGATGGCAGCTCATCGAGCTTAATTCCAATTCCAAGTTGTCGAGATCTTGTAATCTCTATGTACAACTATCCTTTTCTTCTCACGTCTAAACTAACATGCTCATGTTAAATTTCTTTATTACAACATCAGGAGAATGTATCCGCTTCTGTCCAGATAAGCCACTCACTGGTGCTTGCTCGTTCCCTCGCTATCTTAAGACATTTCACCTCTGTAACTGATCCAAAATGCATCAGTATGACTTTTCACCACCTCACTGCTATGCTTTCGCCACTGGTTTTCCGTAAATACCCACGTCAGATTTAAAACACTGATGCTCGTCTATGAAGCCAAAAACAGCAGCTCTTTCTAACTAATTTCTCTCCTAACAGAGATTCAGACTGATTAAATTCTTAGTCTGTGTCCTAATGAACCAGCATTAAAATGTATTTATTGACTGAAAAGTCAAAAGATTTTCCAGGATGCACTTGATAAAGGAGTCTACCCAAAGCCATAAATGTAAATGTTCACATGCTGTTCACCATGTAGAAGCAGTCATTCATTTGCAAAATGATCAGTGAAGTGCGTTCTGGAATTTTCCACTTGGGTGAGCAGAAATTGAGCGCCGAGTTCCACGAATGTAAAGCTGATGCAGAGTTCTTTTTAAAAGCTACACGAACCAAACTCTAAAATAGTAAATTCGCTATTTCGTTTTTTTCTTTTTATTATTATTTTAGATATGAACTACTTAAGGGTTAAGATGATTACAAAATTGATTTCTCAAAGACCTACTTTGGCTCAGAAAGGGGTTATGAAAGAGCCAGAAATAGCCTGGGAGGAACAATAAGGAGGCGCTGGTAATAAGCACAGGGTCAAGGTGCACGAGAAACAGAGAAAGCGCATTGTTCTGCTACTACTCATTCTTCAGCAGCTCTTCATCATAAAGAGTTCCCCCTCTCTCACTCTCACGCAAGAAAAAAAACAGATGAATAGGGTTTATAAAAAGGCAGCTGCAATGTGCTCATTCCACCTTATCCATCTCTTTCACTCAAACTTAGTCGTTCCTCACTTTTTTCTGTCTTTTCGAGCTAAGGGGCCATCTGTGTAGATCTCCTTCAATAATCCATCAGTTCTAAACCGTGCAACTTTGTCTCTCTGGCTCAGCGCGGTAGAATGAGTAGGAGGAACATTTTAGTGCGAGAGGCCTCTTCTCTCACCACTCCTGAAGCAATGATGTAAATTCAATGACCTCCTTTTGAACGAGTATTCGGCCCTTATTGAATTTCGCACAAAGTGCTAAAAAGCAAGCCAAGCGCTTCGTCGTGGGCATCGCCGATATCTACATGTGATTGTTTTAATCTCCTGGCGGACGCTTTGTGAGTTTTGTGAGCAAAGGGTCTTGAGAAGGTTGATAAGTGCCCCATGATGCATAATGTGTGTTTGAAGGTAGGGGGGTGTGGGGGCTCATTATTCAACGCTATTTGTCGTCGTGTCACAAATATTGGTTAACGGGAATTTTAGGGGGGTAAACAGAAGAAAACAGGACGGTTAGTCTTCATGTTGCATAATCAAAAAAGGATGTTTGAATTTAGTGTGCTCTCTTTTGAAGTGTATCATTGCAAAAAGTGTGATAGGAATCTTGTCGGAACTTCCAAACTTGGAGGGATTTTTTTGATAAATCAACAAATCGTGAACCGATCGGAAGTTGGGGGGTTCAAACCCTAGTGGGATATGTGAAGAAACAATTTTACTCTGCTTTTTCTTCTTAAAAGTGCTCCCACCAATGACTGAGCGACGTATGAGACATTACTTTCATGACCACATTAGCATGAACTAATTGGAAGCTGGACTGTTAAAGCCGAATGTACAGACCAGGAGGTGAAAGAACGATAGACAGAAGGATTACAGCGCCAAGAGAAGAAGTTGGGGTATACATCGCTTCACCACTATCAGCATGTAGAGAGAATGAAATCAGACTGCAAAGCATGCTTCTACTCAATATATTATTACAAAATAAATCTTGGATATTACTGACAATCACATCAATTATAAAAGATATACGTAAGATTGTTTAGGGTGGATGATTTTTTTTTTCTGATCTCAATCTCATCCATAATTGAACGAGAGGCTCTCTGGGATAAGTGGCTTCTACAACTATTAAACTGCAGCATTAAATCGGAAGAGTTATCAGTATTCAATAAAATAAAAAAAAAAAAGGGATCGGTGCTTCCTTAGCGCTTTTATCAACCAGATAAAACACGGACAGCTCATAAAGACGGAACATCATTAAAGGGAATGATGCTTTAGTATCTACCTGTGTTAAGGAACAAAGACAACATCTACGAGAGGCAAGTAACACCGCAAGTTACTATGGCAACCTCACACTCGGCACCCAGCTCCTGTGTAATTACTTTAGCTCCACATCTTTTGTTAGAGAGGCACAGGAACATTAGTCTAGAGCTGCCAAACCGCCAAATTGGCTCAGATGGTGCCAGGCGATACGATATTTCGAGCTTGATGCTGTGATAAAATATACATTTCTGATCTATTACGGCTGTTCTTTCTTGATTTTCAGTGTTTAACTCTAAACGGAATTGCAGACATTCTATAATGTCTACAATTTCTTGTATGTTTACCATACAACATTGCAGGTCTCACCACAGTCCTATAAACTTTCCCTTTCACTCTTGCAGATACTCCTCTATCACAAATCACTCCTGCCATCACTCTTCTCCACCCACTCCACCCTGTCTGCACTCTTTTCTTCACTTCCCTAACACATTTTCCATTACCTTGCACTGTTGACCCCAGGTACCTGAACTCCTCCACCTTCACCACCTCTTCTCCCTGCAACCGCACCCCTCCACTGCCCTCCCTCTCATTTCACACACATGTACTATCCAGGCTCTTCTCAACCTGCTCCCTACTCTCACCACAAAAAAGTAAATATCATCCGAAAACATCTTAGTCCATGGAGACTCCTGTCTGACCTCGTCCGTCAACCTGTTCATCACCACTGCAAACAGAAAAGGGCTTAGAGCGGATCCTTGTTGCAGTCCAACCTCCACCTTGAACCAGTCTGTCGTTGCTACTGCACACTTCACTGCTGTCACACTGTCATCATACATGTCCTGCACCACCCTCACATACTTCTCACCTGACTTCCTCATACAATACCACATCAGCTCTCTCGGCACCCTGTCGTACGCTTTCTCTAAATCCACAAACATTGCAATCTGCAATTACCATTAAAAACAGTACAAACGTTGATTTGCACAAATTGCGTACTCAAACCTTGCATACTCAAATGCTGGGTTTTTTTTTCTTCCAATTATTTTTTTACAGAAAGAAACAACCCAGCATGAGTGAATTTTTTCAATTTGCCCCATAAACTCAACAAGCAACTACTATAAGCTTTATAAAATGTCCAAATTAAAGCTTGTTAAAAAATGTGGCTTTTGCAATTTTTTAACTACACTTTTATACATAAATACCCTCAATTAGTGTTTTATGTAGTTATAATAAGCAAAACATCCAAAAACTAAATATAAATAAAAAAATTTAATAAAATAAAATTTGATTAATTAATAATAATAAATTGTTAGATTAACCAAAATAATCGTTAGGCAACCTATGAAAAATGCAGTTCAACTCCCGGCCAAAGTGGCCAGAGTCCATTTTAAAGAACATGCAGGAGATGAGGAACCTCTGGGAAATGCATTAGCAAATTAAGTACCGAGGGAAGCAGCACTACTACCGGTACAACAAGAAACACCACACCCAAACCCCACAATCATGTCTGATGTAACAAACGAGCCAAAACTAACAAACATAGACCCATACAACATACTGTGCTTTCTTTTCTTGAGACGCCTTTTCAACACTTATAAAATGAACACAATTGCAACTTGTAGGAGATGTGATTCCCCCCCCCAAAAAAAATTAAAACTGAACCATAAAGGAACACTATTAATAAAGCTTGTATTGATGCAGGCCGTAATCAGACTGTTCCGGCAGTACTGACAGAGTAAGAATGATCTCATCTTTAACAACTAAACGTTCACTGGAGTTCTCCCTGATAATATAAGAGGACTATGCTTGGTTCTCGTCACATCATGCTCTGATATCAGTGTAATTTCTGTAACGCCTATACAATGCGAGTATGTGGCTTATGCAGTATACATGATTTCCTGTCTGACTAACTTAACAAAAACAATAATAATAAAATTAACAAAAGTGAGTACACCCCTCACATTTTAGCAACCATTCTAGTATTTCTACACAAGGGACAATACTAAAGAAATGAAACTTAGATTATATTTTAGAGTAGTAAACATGCAGCTTGTATAGAAGTATATATTTACTATTCTCTGAAAATAACTCAACATACAGCCATTATTGTCAAAACAGCTGGCAAAAAAAAAAAAGTGAGTACACCCTAAGCGAACATGTCAAAACTTTGTCCAAAATGTCAATATTTTGTGTGAGCAATACTGTTATCCAGCACTGCCTTAATCCTCCTGGGCATGAAATTCACTCTTCCATAATGACATCATGGAGCTGCTGGATCTTAAGACACATGGCACTTCTTCACCTTCCACTTGAGGATGTCCTGCAGGTGCTCAATAGGGTTCAGGTCTGGAGACATAATTGGCCACTCAATCACCTTCAGCTTCCTCACCAAGGCAGTTGTCATATTGGTGTGTTTGGGGCCGTTTTCATGTTGGAAATCTGCCGTTCGGCCAAGTTTCCAAATGGAGAGCATCATGTTCTGCTTTAGAATGTCACAATACGTGTTGGAATCTAAGATTTCCTCAATGAACTGCAGCGCCCCAATACTAGCAGCACTCATGCAGCCCCAAACCATGATGCCACCACCAGCATGCTTGACTGTAGGCCACACAACATTTTCTTGGTCCCCCTCACCAGGGCGTTGCCTCACATGCTGGACAACATCTGAGCCAAAAAATTTTATCTTAGTCTCATCAGACCATAGGACATGGTTCCAGTAATTCATGCTCTTGAAAAGGTTGTCTTCAGAAAACTGTTTGCAGGTTTTCTTGTCTCCTGGGATGACGGCCATGCAAACCGACTCGTTGCAGTGTGCGGCGTATGGTCTGAGCACTGACAGGAGGACCTTTCACTTTCGCAACCTCTAACACAATGCTGGCAGCACTCATGTGTCTGTTTTTTTAAGCAGCTTCTGCACTTGATGCACAGCACGGGCACTTACCGGTAACTTCTTTGATCGACTCTTGTGAGGCCTGTTCTGAGTAGAACCCATCTTGGAAAACCTCTGTATGACCCTGGCCACTGTATTGTAACTCAGTTTCAGGGTGTTACCGATTTTCTTATTGCCTAAGCATCTTGTGAAGAGCAACAATTCTCGAATCCTCTTCGAAAGAAGAATTATTCTTTGCCATGAGGTGTCATGTTGAATTGTACTCAAAGCACCAAATTTGAACTGCTCTAATACAAGATACACAAATTTGTATGGTCGTGTCAAGCAGACAAAAACATAAACATGATGAATAGGACGTGTGGCCTTGCCTGGTTACAGTTATCACTTCGCGTGTACAAACTTTTGTTGCCAGCTGTTTTGACAATAATAGCTGTATGTTGAGTTATTTTCAGGGAACAGTAAATTTATACTGCTATACAAACTGTACATTGACTAATTTATCCAAGTTTTATTTCTATAGTATTGTCCCTTGAGAAGATTGAAGAGAAGGTAGTCCCTTGAGACTCTAAATCCATTTAGAGAGCATCAGAGATCTTTCCTAAACTTTTCCAAGATTTAATTTTCCTTTCGGGCATGATAAAAAAATACTACTGTCTATTGCTACATATCTGACGTTTTTCCTGCTACATAACACCATTAGCCAGCTCTCCACTATCATTATACAGTGACTAAGAGGGTGAGGGCTAAATGTCCTTCAGCTGATTGGTTAGTGCCACTTTGATTGACAGGGGAGCAAGAGTATTCCCGTTTTTGCTCCTAAGAGTGCAGGGCCAATTTTAGTGCTGGCCTGGATGATCTCTGGACAATATTTTGCTGGTGTGCCTTTCAGGGGCCTTTAATTGAAAATAGTCAAACTTTCCCTGTCTAATCTGTCTAGCTCTCCCAGTAGCTTAGTCTCTCACAGAGGTGGCAAAAGTACACACATCCTTTACTTAAGTAGAAGTACAGATACTCATGTTTTAAAATACTCGGGTAAAAGTTTAAGTACTGATTCAACTTTTTTACTCAAGTGAAAGTAAAGAAGTCTTGGCTCTGACATGTACTTAAGTAAAAAGTTGTTTGTGTCACCATTATGAGGGAAAAACCCACAAACCGCCACCTAGAGGGTTAATTGTGTAAAAAATGGCGGATTTTCTGTTGATTTGAGACTTGGCGCATAAATAAAACAAAAGTTTACTGATTAAAAATATTTTTATCTGGAGTTTAATAATTTATTTTACATCTAAGTAAAGAAAGGAGGTCGTAGATAATTGTATTTTTTCCCGAAGGTTTTAATTTCGCCTCTTTTATATTTAGAAATTTATTTATGTATTTACATTTTTTTATAAAAATGGTAAAAACAGAAATGCTGAATTGATGGCGCGTTAATAACATTTAGTGCCGTGTACAATAATTTTAATTTTGACAGCCAAATATATATATATATATATATATTAATACAAAACAAATTTAAAATGTTACCGAATAAATGTATCCAGGCGGAACATCCACATATAGAACACAAGCAGAGAAAAGATGATCATCATCATGAATGTGTCTGTTCTCAGTCATGTTTACATCACTGACTCCCTCTGTCTCATCCACATTAACCCCAAACTTCTTACTGCCTTCTGCCTGCTCATTCTTATCTTCGTAAACTAGTCTACATCTGTGGTGAGTGAGAGTCAGGACTTTATACACCAGCGGATTGAAAAAGACGCGCAGTAACAGGAAATCGGTTGTTCAGCTGAAATCAGCACGCAGTGAAAATAAAAAAAATATATTTCACCAAATCAGTGGATTAAAACTAAAGTAACAAGCCGGTTTTGAAAATGTAAGAAGTAAAAAGTACAGATATATGTGTAAAAATGTAATGAGTAAAAGTAAAAAGTTGTCTAAAAAATAAATAGTGGAGTAAAGTACTGATACCTGAAAAATCTACTTAAGTACAGTAACGAAGTATTTGTACTCTGTTACTTCCCACCTCTGGTCTCTCATCAAAAAAGTAGAGGTTGACCTATTAATCGGTTTTGCCAATTAATCGGCATTAATAGTTGATTGCTGGAACTTTCTGCAAAAATCCATACAGATAGTTTTTCCGGGTTGCGTTTAACAATATGAGAGCATCCACTTTGGAGTGTTATTTTTTGTTTCATTATAAATGCATGTATTTTATTTACCTGAGAAATTATTAATAATTAATAATAATAACAAATATATTTATTTATTTATTTTTTCCATTTAGCACATTTTCATGATTCGGTACTGTTTTTTTTATTTTTGTAATAAACTTCAGCAATATTTTACGTTGAATGTTATGTTGATTCATCTAGTATCCAAATTTAAAGCTATTGGTTGATTGATTGCTTATTGGCACTATCAGTAAAATCTGTCTACTATCTGTCTACCTCTACTAAAAAGTGTCCTTTAGCTAAATAAATTACATAAATGCATGTAAATGGACACAGCCCTAAAGTATGCTTTTTTTTTTTTTTTTTACATATATTGATCGAATCTGCTACTGTACTTTGAATTATAGGCTAGACTTACGTCAGAGTTGTGGAGGTGGATGACCTGGGCTGCCTCCGGCCCTTTAAGGCACGTAGTTTGTCTCCTTGAGTCATGCTGAGACCATTTTCACTGTATTCACTATTCTGTAAAGCAAGGCACACAGTATAGTCACATTCATGTAAAGCACCTTGACCTAACAAGCTGCTTTGACTTCAACATGCTCTCTAATTATTGCCTAGATATCTGGAGCATACAGGGATTGCAGTTTGTCCTGGCAGAGTAAAAGAACTCTATCAGCATGACACATAAATTCATGCACTCGATAACAAATGCACAAATTAATGACTTGTAAAAATGACCAGATCACCAGAAGCTATTCGGTATAAAAGTCAAGACAAGGAAAAGCAAATGTGATAATCAATACACTGCATTATTCAATCCATTTATGTAATATTCTATGTGTACTGTTCCCACATGTCAATATTTACTGCCTGGTGCAAAACAAAAAAATCTGTTGTGCTGTCGTCAAATTTTATTTTTTATTATTTATTTGAAAATTTACAGAATAAAGCTCAAAATTAGCTAGCAGAGATAGTCAGTGTTTCTGGTGAGTATTCATAGCTAAAAGAGTTAGCTGGAAAACATGTCAGATGGCTCTAAGGGTAAATTCTAACAAAATTGAGTTAATAGCTCTAGACAAAAACTTCGACATTTACAGGATTTGGTAGACACCCCGTATTCACAGCTACTTACAAGTATCTAATTTATACAACTGAGCAGTTGAGAGGTAGAATTATACACAATGTCCCAGCACTGTTGTGAAAATGTTGCACTTATTATTTGCCATATATTTCATTGATCTCTGGATAAGAGTCACATTCAGGGTCCTGAGTGTTTTCTTCACCTCCTCTAGTAGAAAAACGTGGGCAGTTTGGCCTGTAATTGCCCCAAATGCAGCAGTATTAGTCTGGATACACATTTCCCTGATTTTAGTCTAATAGTTTGCATTTAATTCTTGAATACTTGATTATGAATGTATTAGAACTTTGGTTCCTGTCGAACTGAAATAAGAGGGATAATTTATTATTTGTTGGGACACAAACATCCACAGAAAATGCAACTTTATAGAATTTGGACTGGAAAGTTCTGATAAACTAATCCGATCCAAATAGGACTTTTGTGTTTTTTATAACTCAAACATCCAAGATTTGGTTTCCCATCACAGTATCATTACAGTACCAGTTTTTCTATTAGGTTTCAGTGCTGAGATACAAAAACCACATGATAAAGTGTGAATTCAGACCTGATTGTTGTTGAGGATATATTTTTAGATATATTTGATGTGGTTTGGAGAGCTCTGATCATCACTTTAAGCTTGTGAATTGAGAAAGCATCCGAGTGATATGATAAATATGCCGCATTAAGAGTGTAGAAGATTGATGGGAAAGTCTGTACCACTTCCTCTCACCTCTTCAATGCTGCTGGATCTGAAGAAGCCGCTGCTCATGGTCAGCTCATCCATGCTAGAGATAAGTCGTGGAACGCTGCTTTCTTCATACGCCCGTGTTTTTTGCTGCTTCGAGCGAAGCGAGTCTCCCTGAGCCCACAGATTCGTCTGCTTCCTACACAACAGCAGAACAAAGAGACACGGATAGAACAAAAGAACGTTAAGAAAGATGGAAGAAGAACAGAGAAAAGACAGAAATGGAGGACATCACTCATTTTTCAGTCGCTCTGAACAAGCATGTTAAAATAAACCTGGGATTTGCAGCTGCACTATAGTCAGAGCAGCTTTTAAAGAAAATCAATTACCTAAATGAATCACCTTAAGAACGATCTTGCACGTCACACAGTGGCCTCAGCAGGAGTGTATGCTAAGTAGTTGACAATCACCTCTCCACCACTATAGAACACTCTACAATCTCCCAATACTTGTTCAAGCATCTCTTCAGTAAAAGGGGGACTGCTTTAACTCAGCACTGACAGAGCCAGACCCTGACTTGACCATGCGTGTATATGGCTGTGTGTGACAGTATGACCAAGCCAAACACACGATCGTATCTTTTTCGCAAGCCGGATCCAGGCCCCAGCATGCATAGCAAAGTACTGATTAAGAACTCGTTCTCACCGAGATTTCACATCCATCTGACAGCACAATGCGTGCTATATCTGTTGCTCTTTCCTCTCTTTCATAAAGGGTCTATTTTCCTACATACTTGCTCAAGAGCCCTTCTGGGCAGCAGCAAAACCAAAGCCAAGAAGCCAATCTCTATTCTTATCAGAAGGACCCAAATTTCAAGGGAACACATGATGCAAAATAGG
Organism: Silurus aristotelis; assembly: GCF_946808225.1. Lineage (NCBI taxonomy): Eukaryota > Metazoa > Chordata > Actinopteri > Siluriformes > Siluridae > Silurus > Silurus aristotelis. Next base: position 24,261,079 of record NC_139586.1, on the reverse strand, counting down.
AGTGTTGTTGCTTTCTGGTAAGACAGAGCGTCTTCATGCTCTTGCATGCTGCTGTGTTGGCCATTAAGCTTCCGAAGAACAGCTTACATCCATGTTTAAACTAAGAGGTGAATACTGTAGATCTGGAACTTAATTTATTTTTATTCTATTATCTTCCATCATGTTTTTCTGGAAAGGAAAAAAACATTCCCTACGCATGCTCACGAGCGTGCCTAAAGTGCTAGATTAATAGTGTGGTTAATGGGGTGCTATTTCTACATTTAAATGTAATCATCATAAATCATTTGAAGCCAAATTTTACATAACTGAGTATCCTGCATATATATATATATATATATATATATATATACACACACACACACACACACACACACACACACATACACACACACACACACACACACACATATACACACACACATACACACACACACACACACACACACACACACACACACACACACACACACACACACACACACACACACACAAACACGATGCATGCGATACAAATGTATTTGCAACTAACTGGATATTTATGAATATAACCTTCGTCATCCAAATGGCCCTGAGAAACGATACCACAAATGAATTATTTTCTCTTCAGTTTGATTCACCTTCATTTGCAGCTGAATTTCACCAAATGTTGTGATTTCTACACTTTGACTAGGAAAGACAAGAAAAAAAACCCACACTGGCTGAACAGTTTGCTGTTTTGAGACAAATATACAATAAATTTAATCATAATTGGCTGGCGAAGCTTTTTGCTAAGAACATTTTTTTTCCTCTTTGTGATAAGAAATTGCAAGAAAGGAAATTGTCCTGGTTCATAATCCACTAAGATAAAAGTTTTATTTGAAGTTAAGATACAAGATAACACATGGAAAAGTGCACTGGAATGCAAAAATAGGCTGCAATAAAGTATGATTATACTTGTTGCACATTACTGCAGTCGTTTGAAGCACTGCATGGGCACGCCCTCAAAAATGACCAGTACGTGTGGGGGGGCTACTGCATTAAGACACTGTGTCTGCACTAGTGAAGAGTTTCGAACAAGTTTTTAATGTGACTCTCTCGTCTCAAAAAGTGACTCGCAAAATCTCCATTGGTATGGTACAGGAAACCGAATCGCCCTCTTAGTCTCTAGAGTCTTTCGTTCTTTTATCACTTGACTCCCATATAAGTTATGCGGTTACACAAATATATAAATTATTGAAACTATATTCAAAGTTTGTGGTGGGGGAGCTGCTTATTAAAAATGTAACCTTTTATTTGATTTAAGATTAAAGGTACGAAATAAACTTTACTGATTTATTCATTTTGATGAACGAGATTCAAAGAAACGTCACTAAAATGATCCGATTTAATTATTGCATTATATTTGTATTACTGAAAGCCAAAATGCATTCAAGATAAATAGCTGCAATGTAGGTGGCATAGTTGATACACAAGTCTGTAAATATTATGTAAAACCCCAACCTTGGTCTTCTTGGGAGCTTTTACATTTTCTAGAAAAACTCGGTTGCAACCTTTAGAATTAAATGCAGCACACAACTATGATCATAAGCCTGAACCTGAATCGTTATGCGGTTTCACGTTTGTATGAATTATGATGTCCTATCTTGTGGATGTTGCCTTTGAATGCAGGCTTTTAAATGAAATGTCACCTAAGTTACCGTTATTTATGCATGTGCACAAAACGGGCCTTTGGATTGCACAAAAAGTGATAACTCTGATTCTTGGGAGCAGACTTGCACAAGATTCATGAGTAATCCTTTCATAGTACTTACTCCTCTAAAAAGTGCTGCTGAGGTCCGATGATGGAGCCAGGCCTACAGATACGGATCCAGGCGATGGTTTCGGCCGCAGTGAAACGGTAGTGTTTCATCAGATAGCAGCCGATCAGCGTGCCGGTCCGGCCCAAACCGGCTGGGAAGCAAACGAAAGTAAAAAGACGAGTAATGTAATGTAACTGACTAAAGAGTGAAATAATTTTAAACAAAGTTCCAGAATGAGTTTGTGAATCATATGTCAATGGGTCACAGGGAGTTTGATATATTTCAGGAGAATTTAGTATAATAGGTTACACAGCATAAGCAGCCCACATACAAACTCGCATAATGATGTTCTCCATCTCAGTGGAAAGAGACCAGCAGATTTAACTGAAGTGCAACAACATTGGCACAAAATGCCCCAAAGACTAAAAATAAGAGTGTGAATGTTGCAATGTCTGAAAATTAAAGTCACCAAGCAACAGCGAGAGAAAAAAATAACTGTTTGAACCTAAATGTTGCATCTAAAAATTAAATTTATTCAACAACATGCCCTTCATTCATAGGAGGAAAGACAGAGTAATTAAAAACGCAGTGTACTATAATTTTTTATTGTACCACTTTTAAGTTCCAGTGCTTTCCAGCATGGACTTTTCCCTTATACATCTAAGTCTATAATCGAAAACAGAAAAATCTATTGTTAAAAAGTAAATATACTATGAATAAAAGCTACACTATATGGACAAATGTATTGGGACACCCCACTTTCCCAGCCATACAGTTACTACAAAGCTGGAGGCACACAACCTTATAGGACATTTACCTTTCAAATGAACTAGGAGACCCAAACCTGTTCTAGTAGACAACCCCCCTGTGCACAAAGCCAGTTTCACAAAGATATCGTTTACATGGGCTGGTGTGAAAGATCTTGACTGGACTGCTAAAGAGCTTTGACCTCACCCCTACTGAACATCTTTTGAATGAACTGGGGTGAATTAGAAGTACCTGACTCACTAAAGCCCTTGTGGCTGAATGAGCACAAATCTCCACAAGCACACTCCACAATCTGGTGGACCATCTTCCCAGAAGAGGAAGTTATAATAATATTATAATGGAGATTATTATTATTATTATTATTATTATTATTATTATATCCCTTTTTCATCGTAATTTTTTTAATGGAGATATTTTTATTTAATAACAAAAGCAATTAGTCTATATAATCAATGTACAGCTCTACATTTAAAAGCATACTGAGTATCTCCTATATTATTTGCTCATTCTGAATAACATTTATATCTGGTTACATAACTAATGTAAATGTATAACTGTCCACATCATTTTCATGTACATTCATTCATAATGCAGTCATTACAAGAACTGAGCACCATCACTAGATCAGCTGTTCATGTTTTTGATCCAGCAGTGCCACCATGTGGCCATTTAATGCCACTGACCAAAATAAAACAAAAATAATATAAAATAAAAAAAACAGACCAGACTAAATTCCAGGGCCTTTAGGAATCCACTCACCTTTGCAGTGCACAGCAATGGCACCATCCGAGCTCTCAGAGATATGCAAGAAGCGGCGCGTGATGACGTCGCTGGGCGTGCTGCCGTCCACAAAGAACAGGTCGTAATGGTCAAAGCCGGCATCTGTAAAGCGCTTGGCTTCATAGTTCTTCTTGTTGAGGCGGATGATGGTGGTGACGTTGTGCTTGCGAAAGTATGAGAAGTAAGCTTCGGGGGCATGGAGAGGATAGCCTAAATTAACCAAAAAATGAAATACATTGAAATAAATTATTTCTAGAAAATGTGTTTCAATTTGCTTTTATCATCTACTATACGCTTATTTTTATTATACAGTTTTTTATTGATCTTTAAAAGCATATGATTTGTAAAATTATTAAAGTGTAGGCAGAAATTTATGAGAATGGGGATTCAGAATCCAGACACACTGACAAAAGCTGATTTATTGCACCAAGAGGCTCAAGCCAGCAGTTTGCCCTGCTACAATCTGACATGCATCTGAAATCCAGTTTAATATTTATTTACTGAATGGGCAGGAACATTTATAGGCAGTCTAAATATAAAAAAAAAAAAAAAAAAAAAAAAGGGAAAAATCTGAAATAAACAAATGTGGATTCCTGAATATTCTCAAATTTTATATTATATATATATATATATATATATATATATATATATATATATATATATATATATAGAGAGAGAGAGAGAGAGAGAGAGAGAGAGAGAGAGAGAGAGAGAGAGAGAGAGAGAGAGTGAGAGAGAGAGAGAGAGAGAGAGAGAGAGAGAGAGATTGATTAATTTAAGTATTTTTGCACTTTATTTTCATGTATTCTAGAAAAAGCATACATTTGAAGTGTCTAGAAATATTATAACGAATGTTTTTATTAGCTAGCAATAACAAACATGCACATATTATGGACAAAAGTTTGTGGACACCAAAGCATTAAATTCGCATGTGCTTCTTAAACGTCTCTTTCCACATTTACTCCCCATTTGCTGTTATATTAATCTCCAATATTTTGGGGAAGGTGTTCCATTAGATTTTGGTGTATGCTTGTGGAGATTTGCCACAAGGGTGTAATTAAAGTCAGGTACTGATATAGGTGAGGTGAGGAGGCCTGGGGTGCAGTTAGTGTTCCAATTCATCCTAAAGGTGTTCAATAGGGTTCAGGTGTTCAACAGGGTCAGAGATCTACAGTAAACCATGTAAACCACTTTGGGTCTCCTAGTTCAAGTGAAGGAAAAAAAGCCATGCTACCACATCCAAATACAACCTTTACAGTCGTGTGACTCTAACTTTGTGGTTTGGAAACACAGAGTGATAAGGAAATAAATCAGATTTGCTTGGCTGCTAGTTCTCTGGTGTGACACACAACATACATCGGTTCTCTTGGATACCATTGTGCAGGGAGTACAGAGAAAGGCAAAGCTGTGATTATGGAGCTTGGGAAGATCTTCAGCTCACCGTTTTCTAATTTACTCTTTGGGTGCGGCCCGCTGAAGGCCAAGAATTTGCCAGGGACAATCCAGTTGAAGTCTCCATTCTCTACACGCTAGAGACGAAAGGAAACGGGCGAAGAGAGAAACACAGGAGGTTAAGAAATAATCCTGTTGCATAAGCAGGATACGACAGTACAGAAAGGCTAAAAAGCTTATAATTAAAGCTGCTACAAAGCACAAAATACATGTATGGCACCCTTTAAAGTGAAGTGTAACTTTATAACACTTCCCAGTTACCTCGTAGTGCTCATACTCGGTCACATCAAACGTCTCAAAGTCCAAGAAGCCGTGATGCCGGGCCTTAAAAACACACACACACAAAATATTGTTTATTAGATTTTTTTCCGCTGATCATGTGATCAGCTTTTTTGCAACTAAAGATGCAAAAATGTGACTTAATTTAACCATTACGCAGTTTTTAATTTGTTCACCTGCCACATTAGTCATACAAGACCCTCTGAACGTGTGATTACTATAGAAAAATGTGTATTCGAAAAAAATTCAAAAGCATATTAATATAAAACCTGTGATTTGTAACTCCAGAACTGTGAAAAGCTACTGGTATAAAAAAACAAACACCCTCTGCCCAATCAGAACAGAGAATTAATTTAAATTCCATGAGACACTAATGATAGTCCTGAGCTGCGGCATTACAGAAAATCCCTCTTTGCCCTGCTGGGGGATGAGTCACAGGTTATAATAGGCTCTTAAGCTAATGGCATTGATTAGTGCATACATGGCAGACAGATAAACACACACACAGACAGACACACACACACACACAGACACACACACACACACAGACACACACACACACACAGACACACACACACACACACACACACACACACACACACACAGAGGAGCTAATGATAGAGATTACTCTGAACCATATTAGCTCAGAATGACTGTAGCAAAACATCGTCACGTCATGTCTTTTTATTCAACATCTCTATCATTATGTCTGTGAAGCAATCCATTTATTCATCTTATATGTCCATTCATCTGTTTATCCATCAATCGATTCACTTCTCTATGTCCCTAGCTAAAGTAGTAAGCGGTAAAGTAGAATCAGAGCCGTGGAAAAAGCATTCGATGATGCATAAGATGCCACTACACCCAGCTCGGTTAAAAAACAAAAACAAGAACAGGCTGATTAACTGCCTGCTAATTAAATCTAACACAAACACATTACAATCGTCTGAGCCACGTTAGAAGCGAGCCCTTCATCGGGCACATCCTCTGATATTAATAAGTGTGGCATGTTTTCGTAAAGGCAAACAGGAGGAGGAGGAAAATATTTGAGACAGGAGAGGAGAAATAAAATGCTGGGTTTGTTTGTCTTTAAGGGCTCAAACTTGATTTTCCCAGGGGAGTGACGATATGCTGGGAGACTCTACGAGACGGAAAAATCTGTGAAAGAATGTCTCGGGGTGTTTTTTTTTCCTTCTTTCTGCCAAACGCTGACCGAGTACTTCCTGTGCTGTGAGATGAGCTCGCATGAAGCTTCCTGCACTGAGCTCAGACTGGGAGGGTGGAGGTCGGATTTGTGGTTAGAGCTGACTGCAGAACTGAGCTGCACAGTTCACGTTTTTATGGCCATATACTAATATGTATATTCTACATACTAATATGCGTGAGTGGATGTAGATGTGACGTATGTCTGTGTGTAAATGAGTGTATTCAGTCTGTGTATAATGCCTGACATACATCTGATGGAAATGTACCGTTTCTTTTTCTTTGATAAGAAGTTAAAATGAAAAAGAAAAGCAATGCGAGAAAAAAAAGCCTTTACTTTTTTACTCAATATCTCTTGTTCCATCCATCTCTCTTTTCCTCTCACTCCATCTTTCCCCTTGTCTCTATAATTCACTCTTGACCTACACTCCATCTCTATTGATCCATCTCTCTTAATTTATCACTCCATCTCTATGGCTGTCTCTCAAGCGAGGTCTCTGTATGCTATACATGCATATACGTTGTCCTTTAATTGTATTTTTGCACATTACTTGAAATATTTATTGCTTCATAGCGCCATCTCTCACACCTTCGCTCGCCCTCCATCGTATTCCATCTCTACAGCTCCATCACACCATGGTGAAATTAATTCCAAATGGGAAAACTTGCATACGCCACAGAGATGCGAAATCCTCCAACAACCTTGATATTAACACTCGTCATGTAATTACGAGAAAACAAAGAGCTGCGTGGACACTTTAAGAAGCATCTCACTCTCACACACTTTCTGCATAACTTTACACTTAAAACCAGTCTGTATACATTGCTGCTTGCTCCAGGGTTTTGGGTGTGGCTACTTAAAATGCACCATTGTCACATGTTGGGTCAAACCTTCAACTGCTGTACTCAAACAACGCCATTCAGACAGCGCACGTGAGTTGTGTACAACAATACAGACATGACACACGTGTAAAATCCCTACCGTTCACTGTACCGTGTCTGGAATCGGCACCAAAAATGTCTACTGTGTGTGTTGTGTCTCTTTCTGTCTGTCTGTTGACCTCAATCACTTCGATTTGAAGATTTTAAACTCTTTACACTTATTACCTTCCTGATTCCATTCAAACAGTCAAGAACGGTCAGGCTGTATGTGCAATTTCCAAACGACGCATCCCTGAAAAAAATAATAAAAAGAAAGCACACAACAGAGTGAGATATACAACAGATATAATAAATGTGCATAAAATGTCAGGTCTTTGATGGCTTTCCACAATTTAAATTTTAAATTAAATATAACTGAAAAATTCAATTTAAATTATATACACATTCATATACACACACACACACACACACACACACACACACACACACACACACACACACAAACAAACACAAACACACACACACACACACACACACACACACACACACACACACACACACACACAAACACACATATTATTTATTAAAAAAAAAAATGTAAGTAAATATTTTGTTTGCACAGCTCTAACAACGTCAAAATATTTACAAACATTTGAATAATCTCGGTCGGGGACATCAAAACAACCGCCGCAACTGTGACCGGCAATTAACTTTGTCCATTAAAAAAGACATAATAAAAATTAAACTGTAATTGCTGGCAAATCTGTGTAGTATAAAAGAAATAAAACACTTCAGAAGGCGATTCGATTAATTTTCTTTAACATAAATCCCAGATTGATATTAATGATTATAAATAAGAGAGAGTGACTGTTTATAGCTGCTATAATGCACATGAAAAGTTTGTCGAATGTAAGTATAAAATGTACAATAATAAATAAAGAATTATTATTCTTGCTAATATCTGGTTAAACAGAAATGCTGTAATGGGAAAAATTATAACTGCAGGGTGGTAACAGGAACAAACTGATCTAGAGTGTGGGTCATTACATCATAAATATCGTATACATATTTAAATAACCACTTTGCCCAGTAAAACAGACTCTCAGGCCATGGACATGTCGAATTGAGAAGCCAATATCGCGTCAAGCACAACATGCACTCTGTTTAATTCCCACTAGTCTCTTGAGGAGTCTCATTACTCCTCTCAGCCCTAAACTCAGAGTAGAACAGAAAAGCCTGACCTCATGGGCATCAAGGATAATAACAATGGATCTGGATTCAGGGGGCCCTTTAAGCGCTTGACCCAGATGGGTAATGAAACATAATGAAAGCAAAGCAACACTCTGACGAGAAACAACAGAAACGGAAGGAAGTGACTCACGGTTCCTTGTGTGCAATCTCACACGTTACTACTCAAGACAAATGTTACCAAAAGGAACACTAGGAAAAAGCATTGCAAGACAAAAGAGGTGCTGGTATTTGAGTGGAAAAAAGGGTGACCTTCAACTTATATATACTGTGTGTCAAAAAATTAAGCTGTACGCAAGAGGATGAATAGATCAATTCATTTTTAGGATGTTTTAACGTAGTGTGAGGACAGTAGCTGCTCATGACAAATAACTCAAAATAACAAAAGTTTACTGAAGCTGAGATTGGATTTTAGTGTAGTTAATGTGTGTGTGTGTGTGTGTGTGTGTGTGTGTGTGTGTGTGTGTGTGTGTGTGTGTTAGATCCTTTCTAATGGGCAACAGGGCAGATTGATTAAATGTTCTGCTGGGATCCCTGCACTCGCCCCCACACCTCCTGCTAATTTTTACGCTTCGGATGCCAAAAGGCATCTGTGTACTTGTTTCAAGAAATCTCATTATGAAAGCAACTCAGGAAAATCTTTCATTTAAATTTTAAATGACGGCCATTCAGGGCTGATTAATGATGATTTTATTCCTTGACTAGCATCATGACTTGATGCTGGCAGAAGCACTTCTGAATAGCCTCTAAATCTCATTCATGCTTCACAGTGATCAGCCCCAGGCTTTACACAGTCCAATAGTACAGCTCAACAGAGCAAAAATGTATAAACGTATACCCCCAAAAAAATAAATCATATACACCAAAGGATCTGTAGTCTGACTCATGATTGATATCAAAGTTGCGAAAAAAGTTGTTAGCCTTATTCGGACTGAATTAGTTTTACCGGAAGAATTATGGTTATGTGATTACGATCACATTATTTCTAGGGATGCCCCTTCTTGGTCGGTCATTTTGTTTTCACAGATTGTGTGCACACACCAGATATAATTATGCCATATTTTACCTTCTATTATATGACCTAAAGAATGTGATGCAAAATCTTTTAAAATCTACATTTGACACAAGTTTTTAGCTTTGTGCATGAAAAATCACTATCAAAAATAATAAATAGTTGGATTCCTGATCAGAAGGTTTTTAGTTTAAATCCCAGCACCACTACAGGGCCCTTTGGCAAGACCCTTATCCCTCATCTGTTGTATGAATTAGAAAATTGCAAGTCGCTCTGTGTAGAAGAGTCTGCCGAATGCCGTTAATGTAATAAATGGCAATTCGAAAAAAAAAAGGTTCAAAAGGTTCCCTTGTCTATTGAGTTTTTTTATGTGTCCTGTCCGGTTACAATTCGTCTGAAAATGATTTTGTACATCATGCGGAAAAGCTCTGACTCAAGTGTCTACAAAATCATTTTAAAGCCAAATGCTTATCTGTCAGAGTGTACAATCAGGGTGTAAACCACAAGGTGTGTAAAACAAACTCAGCTGGAAAGAATCAGGCACTGATCTGCCAAACCAGCAGCTGCAAGGCTCTACAGAAAAACATGCCTGATCATAGAGGAGATTCAGTGATGCTCTGATCTACAGTTGGTGTAAAAGCTTTAGATACACATCACAATCTTGTACAATCTATACACCTAAGCATGTACAAGCTTTAAGTGCTCTGTACACTAATGTCTGGATAGTGGCCCCGGGTTCATGACCACCAAACTGTGGAAGCTCTCCGTTTCTCAGCACCACATCCCAGATAAACGTGACTGGTTCCACGTATAACTTTACTTCCCTGTCATGGTTTTATGATGGAGGAGAGAGGATTGCAATGGCAGCAGAGGAAACATAAAACCATGCGGATGTATTTTATTATACATTTAGATTTTTATACTGCCGCAAATTCCATGCTTTATGTTTTGATTGATATGATTGAAGCCTGGTCTCCACCCCTAACAATGGACATTGTCTTAAAGCAGCTTTAAAGAGATAAAGTGGTTATAAAGGTTCGTCCATAATGAGTGAGCCAGTGGCGATTTTGGCAAGGAAAAGTCCCTGAGACGGCATAAGGAAGAAACTCTGAGAGGACTCAAGAAGGAACCTGTCCACATCCAGGTGGCACAAAATGTCCTTGCGAAATACATGCATACATGTATTTTTGAGCCATGATCTCCCGAGGTTTCTCTGTTGTTGTTTTTTTTGTCTCCGTTTGTGTATTTCTCGTTAAGCACCTCGGACATTCTGTGCATCAATAAAGCACCATTTTTATTACTTGATCTCCAAAGAATAAATAATGTAAAAAGTAAATAAAAAAATCAACCAAGTGCCTACACATTTGCAAACCTTAATGCAAAAATAAAATAATAATAAAGAGACGTCATTCAACAATCAATCCATATCTCAGCAGGAATTCTTCTATATGAAAACCAGCACATCAGATTCGGCCCTTGATGAGGACTCCAATGGGTGAAAACGCCCTTCTGCACCTTATCACATATACAGAAGTAGATCAAGGGTTTTGAGGAAATGGTGAATAATAGACTGAGCTGTATTTGTGAACCGTGCTGTTTGTTCAAGCACAAACGAAACCACAAAAGAGAAAACCCACCCTGCATCTCACAGTGAGTGTGGAAAAGTTTAATTTAAACCAAAGGGCAAAATCGGGTTTAATTGCCTGGTACCCGGTGTGAGAAGCGTTCAGGCTCGGCATGAAGAACCTCGTTATTAATCTGCACGAGCCCCTCGCCATGTTGGACCAGCACCACTTTTTCTTTTATGATATGCCCGATAATAGACGAATCTGAATGCCATTTCCTCTAATCTCGATATTATCTGCATCCTGCCAAGCCTTGCACAGCTGCCCCCTCACTGGGCCACAAGAACACACCATACAAGTACATCAGAATGTCTTGAACTCGTGGAAAAGTCTGTCGAGAGAAACCAGAACTTGAAGGTTAACATGCTTCAGCAGCTAGTCTAAAAATATACGCCTAAAAGACAACAGGTCTTACAGGCACTCCCTTTTCTGTTCTCCTTCATTTCTTAACTGGGTAAAAGTGTCTTCAGCATCTCAGAAGAGATCAAATGCAAAGACACACATGAGCGATAGTGGGGGCAAACTATTGATAGTAACTAATAACACGTCAGAAAAAAGGCTTTGGGGATTTTGAGGTTTTGCTGTTTATTTTTTTGTTTTTTTAAACAAACCAAACATGTAAATAAACTGGATATAAGGGTTGATTAAGCTCCAGGTTGACATTTACAACATTTAAACCACTTCAATGTTTAAACAATAAATACCTGGTCATAAGTATGTTATGTGCTTTTTGAGCATCGCATTCCACATTCAGTCCCAATTTGCATTTATAATTGCCTCCATTCTTTTAGATGTTCCACTAGATTTTGTTGCATGCTTGTGGACATTTGTGTTCATCAGACACAAGGGTGTTTGTAAGGTCAGGTACTGATGTAGGTGACCTGAGACGTAGTCAGTGTTTTAATTCATCTTAAAGGTGTTCAGTAGGGTTAATGTCAGAGCACTATAGCAGGAGATCTTCCTCTCCAATGCATGTATGCCATATCTTTATGGAGCATGCTTTGTGCACAGGGGAAACGCCATTCTGGAACAGGTTTGTGTTTCCAAGTCCAAGTAAACGCAAAATTTTATTATACCGCATCCAAAGACGTCCTGTACAATTTAGTGCCTCCAGCTTTGTGGTAAAGGAGAAGAACCACATATAGCAGAAAAGGTCAGGTGCCCCAATATAATATATATAATGTAATATATATCTGTATATTACAGTTTATACACCAGGGGTGGGCAATTAATTTTTACAAGGGGCCACATGAGAAACCTGAATTGTGTCAGAGGGCCACACCAACGATAATATTTTAGGGATGCACCGAAATGAAAATTCAATTCAAAAGGCTATGAAATCCATAATTTTTTGTGTTATGCCTTTTGCCTTGGCACCATCACTGAAAAACTTTCCTGCCTTTTCAAAAACGTCCTCTACAGACGGAGTGCGCATGCTCGGATTGACTTTACTTTTCTGCGCCGCGTTCTTCTCATATTTAGAAGGCAATCGGGATGTTTGGATTCCAGGTGATAAATTAAACCCGACTTGGAGAAACTCCCAGATACACCCCCTCTTGAAATTTCAGCATTGCATGTTTTGCAAATCGCTCTCCGCACACCGCAGACATGTTGCTCTTATCCAGATAACCGTGTGCTGCTGCGCTTTTTTATTGCGTCATTACAATTGTGTTTCTGCCGTGTTGTTTCGGTGATTTAGGTATTTCGGCCGAAATTTTCGGTGCATCCCTGTAATTTATGATTGGCCTCACGCAGGCCGGACAGGGACATACAAAGGGCCGGATGTGGCCCGCGGGCCGTAGTTTGCCCAGGTCTGTTATACACTATATAAAGTGAAAAAAAACTATTTCACACAGCAACACTGATGTTTAGCTGGCATTTCATTACTTGTATATTCTTGCTGCACTGCAGTACTGGAGGTGGATTCAGGCCTGGGTGCTGGGATTTGAACTCTAAACCTTCTGATCACAAGTTTTACTGAGCTAACACCATTGTTGTGTTCTGGATCCAACTCCACCTGTGTGTTCCAGTTTTAACTGTTTTCCCAACTACACTGCTGTATTCCAGTTCTTCCTCCATTGTCATGTTACTGTTCCTTTTCCAGTTCCAATTCCACTTCCAGTGTAAATGCAGTGTTCAGTGTACAAAGACATCAAAATCCAACACCGACGTTTCTCTGGCATTTCAATACATGCAAGTTCTTGCTGCATGTGGGAAGCGAACTTGAGCCTCGAACCAAAAATGGAATTAGATTTAATACTCGAGTAGGAAATCTAAATGCTGCTGGATTTGGAACTGGAACATGGAAATTATGTCATGAAGGAGGAACTAGAATACAGCAGTGGAGATGGCAATGAAAGTTGAGTTGGAAAAAACGTTTAGAACTGGAACACAGAGATGAAGATTAAGACGAAACAGAACACAACAGTACTGAGCAAGGCCCTTAACCCAAGACTGCTGTTTTGCCTAAAAGTAAAGGTTGTGTGTTTAAGCATATAAGAAGGCTGGAGACAATTATTACTGTGAGCACGTTAATTCATTGTACGGCTCCATTCACCCGAAACCTGTTAGCACATGACTCATCTATCTCGCACGTCCCTTTGGTGTTTGGCAAATTTAAAAACTGATTCAACACTTTTATCCACACGAGGTAAAGTAGCACAGCATCAATGCTATAATAAGATATTTACTTCCTCTGTTAGCTTACTACAGGACATTACATAACCGGATTTCTCTGGAAGTGCCATGGCTACCAGAGAACGCGTGAACAAAGCTCTTTTCATCACCAGAACAGCCATATAGTCTGTAACAAGCACGTCTTTGTGATTAAATAAGGGGCCAATCAAGAGCAAAGAACAGCAGAAAAAACAAGGAGGGGAAGAGGAAAAAAATAACAAACACATGAAGCGGCTATCAAACCTGCCGAATCAAATCTACAATGCAAACAGGCTTCATTTAATTTACACTCCAAGTTATAGGAAGAGTTATGATCATTAATATTAAACAAATCAGACATGTCAAGGTAAACAATAAAGCGTGCAGAATGGGGCATTAAAAAGCGTACAGGTTTACAGCAAGGCTCGCATAAATATAATAAAATATGATTACGGTGCTGAGTGGTGTGGCAGCGAACAACCCTAAAGGCAAGATAAATATTTGCTCCCCTGCAAGCCCAGACAAGCCTGGAGAATTGAATATGATTGAATTCAATACTGTAACTCAAACACGGCTGAAATCTGAAGCTAATCTTCAGGCAGGGTGATAAAGATTGGCAAGAGCCTTGGTAGAGAAAGGGAAAATGAAAAAGAAAAAAAACACCCACGCAGTGCGAAAGCAAGCAGCAGACACCCTAATGAGAACCCGGAGCATATGGACTGTACAGCTAGAGATCAAGGTCAAGAGCATTTCAAATAAAATATGTTTGGAAAGAAAAACACAAACAACTTTTAATTGGAGCGTGAAATGAGAGGAAAGCTTGGAAAAAGTTTTATAATAGGAACATGGTGCAGGTCAAACAGCGGCGAATCTGGCTCTTGTTCGAATGAATCAGAGGAGCAAAAAACTGTGATCATTTCTACACAAAAAGATCCTGGAACAGCGGGGCAACGAGACTATAAATATAATACAGAGGGAAATCATGTCACAATACACTACAACATTTCTAGGATTTCTTTTGAGGTTTTAAGAGAGAAAGAAAAAGAAAAAATTGAATGAATAATAATAATTCCAGCTTTGTTTGAAAATGTTACACATTATCTCATGTGCCGCAAAACACACACACACACACACAAGCACAATCAATCAAAACACACACCCACAGTTGCCTACAGCTATGCAAGTGTGCTAAAGAGCAGCTGAACATGTTTCTTGATTGTGTTTAAGCATGGGAGACGTGGCTTTGAAATTGTTTCTTACCTGAACGGCAGGTAAGAGGCATTCGAGCCAGAGATTAATGCTCTGTACGCTTCTTCCGGGGTTTTCTTCAGGTAAATCACCTGACACAAAAAAAAAACAATATTAGAATACACTTTCCTGAAAAGCAGAAAATGTGTTGTTTAAGCAAAGTAATAAACAAATAAGAAAGAAAGAAAGAAAGAAAGAAAGAAAGAAAGAAAGAAAGAAAGAAAGAAAGAAAGAAAGAAAGAAAGAAAGAAAGAATATAGTTTATCATATGACTAGAAAGAAAGAAAGAAAGAAAGAAAGAAAGAAAGAAAGAAAGAAAGAAAGAAAGAAAGAAAGAAAGAAAGAAAGAATATAGTTTATCATATGACTAGAAAGAAAGAAAGAAAGAAAGAAAGAAAGAAAGAAAGAAAGAAAGAAAGAAAGAAAGAAAGAAAGAAAGAAAGAAAGAAAGAAAGAAAGAAAGAATATAGTTTATCATATGACTAGAAAGAAAGAAAGAAAGAAAGAAAGAAAGAAAGAAAGAAAGAAAGAAAGAAAGAAAGAAAGAAAGAAAGAAAGAAAGAAAGAATATAGTTTATCATATGACTAGAAAGAAAGAAAGAAAGAAAGAAAGAAAGAAAGAAAGAAAGAAAGAAAGAAAGAAAGAAAGAAAGAAAGAACTCAGACTACAGCCACACAAATGCACAATTCATGACATTTCCATACAATCTCTCTCTCTCTCTCACAGAGAGAGAGAGAGAGAGAGAGAGAGAGAGAGAGAGAGAGAGAGAGAGAGAGAGAGAGAGAGAGAGAGCATAAACTTTCACTGTTGTACTAATTAAATGGAGGGTGCTGTGGGGAAGGAATGTGTCAAAGAACTGTGATTTAGCAAAGAGAGGGGCTTCTTCTTAAACCTGGACCTCAATTACGTTACTCTGATGTCACATGTACACACACACAAACACTGGCCATCAGTAGAAAAGAAGAAAAGACAAACTAAATAACATTTTTAAAAAGGCGGAAAAGAAAAGGGTGTTATGAAGAGAGCGAGTTTGAAAGAGACCAACCAAGCGAGACACAGATGGAGACAGAGAGAATGAAGTGAGAGGAAGACTGGCAAGTCGGACAGAAAGACCAAGAAGAAAGACAGACAGACAGACCAAGAAGAAAGACAGACAGACAGACCAAGAAGAAAGACAGACAGAAAGACCGAGCAAGTTATAAGAAAAACAAAAAGAGACAGAGACCGGAGAAGGAGAGATAAGCCCATAATGAGATTTCCGTTCTGTGAAGGAGCTCAGCAGGCTAACGCTAAATTCAGACATGACTTGTCTGCATAACGTCTGCTTCGTTAGAAAGACTTTTCGACAAGATGTTTGTTTCCAAAGCTTTAAATCCTCACAAATAATAATAATAATAATAATAATAATTCGCCTGCAGGATTTTGACAGGGGACAGACCCCTTTTAGAGCTTTCTGGGATCAGAGCTTATCAGATTGTGTGGGTTCAAGTCAAACAGCAGGTCAGGAGACTCATGCCAGAATACAGCAACCGATTCCAACACGTCTGTGTCAGGTTCATTAGAGCAGTAAACGTGCAACATATCCTCAGAGACCACGAAGTATTAAGTGGCGAACTCACTGACCCATGTAAAAGTGTGCATGTGTGTAGATGAGCTGAGCTTGGTTTGTTATTCCTGCACTGATAAAATATAGAGCAGATGAACATCAAAATCCAAAGACAGATTAAACTCTGTGTGGTAGCTCTGGGTTAATGATCACAAGGTCATGGGCTGTAACATGGCTGACCCTCTGCTCTGAACCCAGCTTCATAACTTGCCATTTGAATTGCTATACAGTACATGTGATAAGTATAAAGCGCCTTTGTTTAACTTCTTTGACGTGACCTGCAATTAAGAATGGGTAGGACCAACAAATTCTTCAGAGGGAGCATGAGCATGCAGTGGAGGACTAAAGCTGAAAACATTTACCAGTAAAGCAAATCCCTTGAGTAGATATTTTGGGCGGTAAATTCAATTGAATCCAAGTAACATTTAATTCTCTCTTTCCACCTCTGTCAATTGTGAAATATCAGCAAACCTGTCAACCAGTTCTCATGTGGTGTTCATGAAAAGGGTCAGAGGAAAACCGCCAGACTGGTTTTACCTACCAGCAACCACTGTTTTCAACTGCAATGAGCAGAAAACCAACTAAGAGTGTAGCAAACATTGAGAACCAGGAGGGTGCCTGAGTTAAAACAGCAGAAGGTAACATCAAGATCCTCTCAAAAAAAAAAAAGGAAAGGATTTTTCATCTTATAACCAGCACCATACTACAAGTCACACTCCTTTTATAAGCAGCGGCTCACCAACCTTCATAATCTCCGTCACTTGTATTAAAGGCCAAAGAACATCTTGTGTTGGCTGAGGAAACCCAGACCACAAATGCCTGAATCTATAAAAATCAGTAGCACATGCCCCTTAAAGGACACAGGAAACTGGTAACAAAAAAGACAAAAGCAACCCTGTACCCTGTCTGCTTTTATCAGTGTTGAGGTGACAGACAAAAGATCCACACAGAGCTCTGTAATTTAAACCGCTGTCTTTAAACCGCTCTTCAGGTTAAAATCTGTTTAAAAAAAAAAAAAAAAACGCTAATTCGAGCTCTGGTTCAGAGTTCAGGCTACATTTAGCCTGACAAAGCAGCGTGTGCATATCCCTGAGGGAGCTCCTTTAATGTGACACTGTGTAATGGATGATTAGTTTAAACACGTACAGCAATGTAGAGGTCTTTATAAAAACGCCTACGCTAAGCAGATTTCCATTTCCAGGTTTGCCCATCATCCGTATGGTACATGATTACAAAACGGAGCATGAGCAAATTTTTTATTATTTTTACTTATTGTAGATGATGTCACTCACCATAAGGCCACTGAGATCAAATTCTAGGATCACTGGAGCATTATGCAAGGAATAAAACACTTGTGAACTTGCTGTGATGGGAAAAGAAATTCTGGACAGAGTGGTGCAACACTCGCACATTTCCTTATTGACATTTTCGACAAGTTTGTCACTTATGTTATAGTATGGATTTATACACTGACCAGGCATAACTTTATGGCATCAACAGCTTTAACTTCTTAAGCAATTTCAGCTACAGGAGCTCGTCTGTTGTATCGGACCACACAGAGATAATCACTGTATTCACTTCACCGCTCATAATGTTGTGCCTGGTTGGTGTATAATATTTTATATATATATATATATATATATATATACACACACACACACACACACACACACACACACACACACACACACACACACACACACACACACACACACACACACAGTATATGGCTGAAATGATTCCCCAAGTAATGTGATTACAAAAATTCATTAAGGCATTTTTTTTTTATTTTAGTCCATTTAATTACAAACGGAGCGCTGCGTTTCCCACGGACCATTATAACTGACGTACCCACCCGCTAAACTCTTTAGCGCTCTGGACGGGGGACACAGAAGACGCTGCAGAATAAAAAATGAAGGAACGGAGAGAAAACAGTAAGGGGCGATGAGAAGATTCAGTCCAAAGAAAACGGCAGAAAGTTTCCAAAATTTGGGATCATTTCACGCTTGAACATAAAGAAGACCCCGTACAGTGCGACTACCGTCATTTAAAATAATTTTTTCTTTTTTTATTTAGATACAGTGCGGTCAAAACGTCCCTGGCAGTGGCCGTGTAGAGCAGGTAGTGGAGCCTCTTTTTTAAAGCCGGCGATAAACATCCTGAGACAAGAAAATCACATCACCATACTGTGTGAGATTTAATAAATAAATACACGAGTGAAAGTAATTATTTCAATAAACAAATTTTTTCTCATAACCTGCTCTACACAGCCACTGCAGAGAGATTTTTTAAATGCACTGTATTTGTATTTTGATGTAATATGGCTATTAAATGCACTAAATGTGCTGTTTAGTTTTCACAGATATTCGTGTGCAATTTCAGCAAAAGAAATAGAAGGGCATTCGTTCTTGACAGGCAGCCATGCTGTACCTTTGTTAAGTTACGCTGACAAACACCAGACTAAAAGGTCATGGACAGTGTGAGGACAGGCAGTCTGTGTCCCTGTTGTCATTATACTCTATATTTACACTGTGCACTTCACACTCCTACACACAGCATTCATAAAGCGAGGAGAGTAAACTATTCATTGAACAGTCCAACTCTCATCCACCACCTCGGCACCTCTAAGGGACATTTATTCAATAGAGTCACAGATCATCCAAGAAGCATTTAGGCGTTTAGACGTGTGGGTCCCGGCCACTCGTGAGTTGGGAAGAAAACCCAGAATCGACTCATGTGTAGCCATGCGTTTTGGGCTGAAACATTATTTTGGCTACTATACGGAGCCACAAGAAACACACACTCAGCTGTGCGCTGCCGAAACACTAAAAAGTGAAAACGCTGGCGATATATATATATACTATATATGTATATATATACTATATAGTGTCCTAAATAAATACATAATCCATACAGAAGGGAAATTAACACCTTATTGGGAAATGTCTTCCAGGTTTTATATTAGAAATTTTTTTAGCTTTTAAAAATGCATTTGATAAAAGAAGAATGTCTTGAAATCACTCTCACAGCTGAAACAGGAAGCTTTTGCAAGTTTGCCATGGACTTTAGCAGGAAACATGCCAAGCAAATCACCATGTCAGTTCTAGGACCCCTGCTTTTTACAATATACATGCTTCCATTAGGAAATATTATTAGAAGGCATGGAATTAGCTTCCATTGTTATGCTGATGATACCCAGCTATATATTTCATCCAAACCAGGCGATACAGCTCAATTAGCTCGCATAACTGAGTGTGTTGAAGAAATAAGAGATTGGATGACCCATAACTTTCTGCTATTAAATTCTGATAAAACGGAGATTTTGCTCATCGGCCCAAAAAATAGTACACAGAAGCTCCAGCATCTCAGCCTGCATTTAGACGGTTGTTCTGTAACTACTAGTTCAACGATAAAAGACCTGGGAGTTATTTTAGACAGCAACTTATCTTTTAAAAATCACATCAATCAAGTTACAAAAACAGCCTTCTTTCACCTTAGAAATATTTCTAAGCTAAGAAATATGTTATCTATATCTGATGCAGAGAAGCTCGTCCATGCGTTTATGACCTCTAGAATAGACTACTGTAATGCATTACTAGGTGGATGTCCTGCATCATTAATAAACAAGCTTCAGTTAGTTCAGAATGCCGCAGCAAGAGTTCTTACTAGGTCAAGAAAATACGATCATATAACCCCAATCTTATCGTCCCTACATTGGCTTCCTATTAAGTTTCGAATAGACTACAAACTACTGCTACTCACTTATAAAGCACTAAATGGTTTGGCTCCCATGTATCTATCCAGTCTTTTAACACGCTACAATCCGTCACGCTCCCTGAGATCTCAAAACTCTGGGCTTCTAGTAGTTCCTAGAATAGCAAAGTCCACTAAAGGCGGTAGAGCATTTTCACATTTAGCTCCTAAACTCTGGAATAGTCTTCCTGACAGTGTTCGGGGTTCAGATACACTCTCCCAGTTTAAGTGTAGATTAAAAACATATCTTTTTAGCAAAGCCTACACATAACACACATCACACACATCACATCACAACCTTGTGCTCCAGAATATATGATTACATGCACATTATCAACTTGTGCTGTTAATATCATGAACAGCAGCTATGCTAATTCCTCTCCACTGCTTCTCTTTCTCTCCCCATCCCGAGGCATCCTGAGGTTTGGCCAGCTCCAGTCACGTCCCACCTCGTGAAGATTATGGACCTATGGATGATCATGGAGAAGTAGATGCCGAGTGTTTAAAGGCCCTGGCATGGAGAAGCTGATGCTGGATCTATGATGATCACAAATTGTTCTGTATTGTTGAAAGATTTATGACCAAACTCTTGATGTCACCCATATGAGGATGGGTTCCCCTTTGAGTCTGGTTCCTCTCAAGGTTTCTTCCTCATATCATCTAAGGGAGTTTTTCCTTGCCACTGTCGCCACGGCTGCTCATCAGGGACAAACGCACACCATTCACCTTCACTGTTGTTTTCTGTAAAGCTGCTTTGAGACAATGTCTGTTGTGAAAAGCGCTATACAAATAAACTTGACTTGACTTGACTTGACCATGTTGCTAAACTCAATGATTCATAATGCATTACTGCAGCACATGGCTATACTGCCCTTTTGTCTATTCTTTGACATCTGTTACACACATCAGTGTGTGTAAGACACTGTCTCGGCTGTGTTCCAGTTTCCACCCACAGCACTGTCCCGCACTGATGAAACCCGACTTCTGACAGGCGGATAGTCCCCCACATTGTGCACACACAATAACTGTGGCCTCCACGGCGTTGGCACGCCAACGTGTCCCGTTGCACGGCATCCATAAAGGCCTCCCTACTTGCCAAATAGCAGTCGCACACAAACGTCTGTGAATGGCGTGTCTTCAGTGGAAAGCCATTTCAATCCTCCACTGTTTAAGTGTCTCACTGCGAGGAACTGGGATTAGGACTGTGAGGTCGCAGTGACACATTCGTTACCTTACAGGACGATTGGACAGCATAATGAGAATAAACAATCCCCTTTAATGAATGAATAACCCCTATGACAATAATTATGTAAAATTCAAAAAATTAGGGTCTAAACCAAATTCAAATAATTAATAGAAATCTATTCATGTATGCGAATAACCATGTAAACGTCATTTCTAATGAAGTCTGAATGATCTTTTCCTTCCTCCTATTAGGAGTTAAAAGTTGTCATTTACTGCAATTTGTTAAAGAAAAAAAGGCTTGCATGTAAACCTTTTCAGCCGACAAGTGACAACTTTATCCCCACCAAGTGCCTGAAAGCACAAATTTTTGAACCAATGCTGACAATTGCTTTCTAATTATCAGCATTTAAACTATTTGTAACATGATCTGACACTTGATTGTATGCCTACTCAACAAAAAAAAAATCTGGTTAATCATTTTTCAGTTTTTAGAAAGCACAACAAGACAAGAGAAAAGTGAAAGTGTGTAAGGAAGAAAGGGGAAGGAGAAGAGATCTAGAGAGAAGCAGCTCGATTACATGCGGCATGGAGAGATAGCGGATACTCACCGAGTAGGCACCGATGAGGACAGCAGCATTTGCCCTTTTACGCTGGTCAAAGCTGGTGTAGTGCACAATCCTTTTTCTGGCCAGTGTAAAAGACTGAAGCGCAACAAGGGGAATAAAGACAATCAATTATATTTAAAATATTTACAATATTAAAGACCACAAAAAAATGCATTTAAACAAAACTGGAAAAAACAAAAGTATATTTGGTATTTGATTAAACACTAAGGTTAATATATCAAAAGTAATTCTCACTGCAAACAGGTATTATTATTATTATTATTATTATTATTATTATTATTATTATTATTATTGTTGGGGTACATTAGGTGTAACAGAAAAACATGCAAAACATTCGATATCTGAAAATATAATAATCTCTCGAAAGGTCTTCCTGATTCAGTCTTGACTCTAAAACGTGATGTACGTGCTCCCCGATCTGTTGTTACACACATGGCCCTTGTCCATAAATGTCCTGCGAGTTTGTTTGTGTATTTGTTTGATGTATGGATTTACTTTACATGGCAGGCCCTACTCAGAAATGAATAAACACCCTTTTCGGTCACAATAAACTTTGAAGAGACTTTGCTAACAGAATGCTAACTTTGCGTGGTTCATTTGGCAACCCCTCTTCTCGGGTACCTTTTCAGAGGCGGCAGCAGTTGCAATGGATCAGGCAATGAACACTAAAATCTGTCCCTGAATTTCATTAGACTCAATACAATCCTGTGCATCTCGTATTTTAATTTCAATTGGGAATATTGCAAACAGACCTAAATGCATGAACTCAATGACTTTTTTCAGCTTTTATTTCTTTTTCTATTAATTCTTTCTGGTTGGTCTTTAATAATATAAATATGAATAAATATTTCCACTGATGACCAAAATGTTTATGGTGCATCCTGAGAATTTATTTCCTGTCACATATTACTGCTCTGAAAACTCCCACAGATAGGTTGCAGATTAGCTGAGCATCTGTGCAGCCTGTAGCATATGCACAGAAATAAGACAGATACTCGAGCACCTGCCCCCTGCTGTTGCTGTTGTTGTTAACCTCTCGCCTGGGGGGGTAAAGGGACAAGTTTGGGGGTGTGGCCGAGCAGGTGAGCTGCAGGTGAGCAAGAGCCAGACACACAGCTTTGCATTCTGATGCCAAAAAAGAAGCCAGATCATGCAAGGACCAAACAGGCCAGGGGCGAATGCATTGGAATAATCTGAAGCGCTTAGACTGAAATGCCCTCTGAGCATCTGTTTCTGCACTGTAGCGTATGTGCCAGACAAATATGCAAGATGGGGAAAGAAAGAAAGCTGGGGCAGGATAAATATATATTCTCAGAGATATCGCTATTGCCTCAACAACAATATAACATGGACAGCATTTCCTTTTAATGACTTTAATAAAAATTTAATTGTGACATCACGTGTACGGAATAAAACAGACGGAAATTAAAAAGATTTCACCTTAAAATTTATTATTTTCCTATAAAAGCATATCCCCAAGTGTTTTATTCCTCTTATACCACAAATATTGGGCACACAAGATGATTTATTTAATTTTGCATCACATTTAAATCAATGCTACATCCTTGTGCTGCCTCACCTTCCAACTTTTACTGTTACAATAAAATGCATTTTATAGTAAAATCAGCTACAGACCTAAAGTTACTGGCTGTTACAAAGTTTTGTAGATGAGCTGTTACTAGTGAAACAAAAGCATTGGAACAAATCAGCAGCACTACAGCTAATTAATCGACACCTTTGGGCCAATCTGATTTCACAATTCAGTTAAAATGTGCTTGTGTATAACAATATACAAAAACGTGGCATTCTTTTCCATAAAACCCCAACGTTTAAGTGCATAGCTGGCACTTCTTATCTTCTGTTCAGGTTAAAGATTGGCCCGGGTTGAGAATTTACAACAAAAACATGTCCGAGAGCATGCGCAAAAAGGGTGCGACGCCAATAAACTACAGCGAGAGGGATCAAAGACGAAGAATGGAAATAAATGGAAATAATCTGAATGCTAACCTAAAGTGTAGCACTGAAGATCTTTTGATACTCCATTTAATACATGGTATTTATAAGCATCAGACTACTGAGGGGTTCAAATCCGAGCACCGTGAAGATGCAACTGATGGGCCATTGACCAAGCTCCTTAACTCTTACCTACCCAGCACCTCTCCTACCCCTACAAACGATTGTTTACCAAATGCTGCAAATATATCTTAAAAATGATAATAAAATCATATGAATATTACCATGAACAACGTCCTTCTAATTGTGAATTTCCCTTCAATTGTCATTAACAGCTCACATATGATAGGACCTTTTCATTTAAATATTCATTACTATGAGATAATTCATGTAACATTTATTTAACTGAAGATGTCTCCAGTGTCCTACATCTTAGATAGGAGTTTTTTTTTTTGCTTTGTGGGTTTCTTGGTCACATGACAAGCTGCATTTTTTTTTCTTTCAAATCAAGAGAAAGAGGGAGAAAAAAAAAGAGGCTGGTGAGAGAACAACTGTTTACAGCTGCTATAGTATAAGTGAGAACAAGAACTATTTATACTATTTTACATATTATATATATATATATATATATATATATATATATATATATATATATATATATATATATATATATATATATATATATATAACGTCATAATGTTTTATTTATTAACTAATACACATTGATAGTGCAGGACATTTGCTGTGGTATATAAGGGAATAAAACATTTCAAGAAAGCTTTAATGAACTTCAGGGTGATGACAGCACTTCATCACACCACACATCACACTATTTACACATTATTCATCTTCAGAGTTCATATTATTAATGTTGCAATTAAACTATTTATTTTTATCACGAATAATTTTTTTTTCTAAAAACCACTGGCAACTACAACGATGGAGACTTACTGAGAGATCTTCCTTATAATCAGGAAACTGTTTCACATCCACCCTTTCTTACACACAAGTACAGGTACCATATAAATCACTCTGTATTTAGGAAATAACAGCGCATCAATCGTCAATGCTGCATATCAATGGTAACTGTACACCGACAAAGTGACCTACACGGTATGTGGACCTGATAGAAATTCCACCAAATGTACATTTCCTTCCAAGTCCCTCACTATACCACTTCCACCCCTTCTGTTCGTCTTTTTATTTTACATGCCGTTCACCGAGAATGCTGTCCCCATAGTGACAGAGTAAATGGTACAAACATGAGGCAGGGTCTAGCACACGTGTCAGGTGGGTGGGGTGCAGTGTGAGAATAAAAATGAAGGGGGGGGGGGGGGTGGAATGAAAGGAACTTCATGCGTCTACCAGAGCACTTTACCTTCAACATTCCAAAACATGAACACATGAGGTAACTACACCTGGCCAGCTTCAGAAACAGAACAAAACACACAGACACAACAGGGATTATTATTATTTTAACCCCTGCTTTTTTACGACATGGTAGATGACGGTGAAAACAGGCAGTTGGCAGATTGGGAGTTGACATCAGGAGTGAAATGGGGTGTTGAAAGCTCGCTCAATTGAAAGCTATAAAAAATAAATAAAGAAATGTCTATAAAAAAAGATTTTTGAATTAAAAATTTATATTTAAACATAATTGCAATTTTTTTAATTAATAAAACATAGCATGCAATATTAAATGACAATCGGTAATTAATAAGTCGTAGCATTAATGGAAATCAGTTTCATTTTATGCTGATGTGAATTATTGGATAATTTGACCAACAATTCGTTTAAATAGTGATTTCTTATAGGTATATATATTTATATCAACTATATGTCTATTATTATAAATTCTAATACGAATGTTAATTAGCGCAAATAATTGAAATTTTTATCAAATTATAATATTCAATTAAATATATTTTTCAATTTCAAGAACACTCAAGTCCAAAATAAACTGTCATTTTCGTCATACTGTAAGAACTACAATTACTCAAGGATTTTCCACCCCTGGCTCACATCTGCTTTGGGTTTTGCTCGGCTTGTTGACTTCTTTCATTAGAAACTGTGACTCTGACCGATTAGAAAACCTCAAATTGAGCATTTCAGCAGAGCCCTGAAGATTAAATAACACTAATTATGGACTGGTCAAAAACATACTCACAGAAAACAACAAATGGGGACTATCTGTGGTGGTATATATAAAAAAAAAATAATACAGGCTTGCCAAGAGACTCAAATACTGTTACCTATTTAGCAAGCATGTGAAAATCTTACCATTAAACAACAAAGAAAAACAATGTATCTAGCACTACATATTTTAATATATACGCGTGCACACACACACACACACACACACACACACAAACGTATTTACACCTAGGGGCGATTCAGTATAGCCAGTCCCTATACCAGAATGTTTTGGCAGGAAAGCAGGAAGCTCACTGATCAAGTTGCTGGATTTCTTATCGGAAGGATGCGAGTTCAAACCCCTGCACCACCAAGCTTCCACTGGTGGGCCCTTTAGCAAAGCTCATAACCCTCAAATGCTCAAATGTAAAAGGAAATAAGTCGCTCTGGAAAAAGGGCATCTGCCAAATGCTGTAAATGAAAATATAACCCACAGAACACAGAAGAAACTTCTAGGAAACATACTTCTACCAAACATCACACTATCTCCCGAAAATCTAAAATGACTGACATTTTTTATTGAATAAACAAAGTTTAAGTATATTTAAACAGCGAGAATAAACAATGTTTGAATAAGCAAAACACTACTTTCAGGAAAATTGAATATTGTTATATGATGACATGGTGATCTGTACTATAGGTCTGAAGTTGGTCGTCTAATCATATAATTTGTAATGGAAAAATGGCTTTAAATAGAAAACATTGGAGAACACAATCCTTTGTTAATAGCGACCTCAACCTTTTTGACCTCACTGTAAATCCTGAGACCTTGTGATGATCATGATTTAAATCATAACCCTGAGTTACAAGCTGAGGTCCTGACACTGCAGACTCTCTGTTTTTTGTGCAAATTGTGGTTGCTGTGCTCGGCTTGAGGCTACACAATTTGCTGAGTAACGGAGAGACGTTCAGACAAGCGTATCCCACAGTCTCTGAGGACAGGATTTTTGTCTAAATAAAAAACAAACAAAAAAAGCCAGCGCAGCTTTAAGACAGGTGAGTCAGGCGCTAAAAACAGAAACTGCGTTCAGTGTGTTCAGTTTACAGAGAGGGAATGCGTTCTAAAGCAGCCCTACAATTGTTTGTCTGACCTAATTTAGCTTCTGAAACAGAATCTCAGAATTAAAAACATATTACACCTTGTACTGACCTATGCTTGCAACATTACGATGCGCAACACATGCATGCCAACAATGTCGCAGTGGGTGTGAGTGGGACACCCACAGTGGCTTCATTGTCACTGGTGCATACTGTACATTCTTCTAGTAGGAGGATTGTAAGAAAGCAAATAAAACAAGCAAGTCCCTCACCTTTAACTTTTTGTTGAGTTTACAGCAGTACCTATACAGCATGGCGAGGTTGAGTGGTCCGAAATCTGCATAAAAGCTGAAACAGAACACAAATAACGCACACAGAACATTCAATTAATTACTTTCCGATTTATCTGGTAACTACAGTAAGTCATTAATTACAATATTTCCAGAAATTGTTTTATGAAATACTCAAAGTATTAATTCCATATGTATATCAGCTTGTTTTATATTGTATTACAGCTGTCTTGTGGTTATGAATGCATTATAACAATGCTGTATACTATGGACTGATAAAAGTACAATCAGTAGTAAAATCAGTAATGATAAACATCAATATTAATTTTATTGGTGCATAATTACACAGAAAAGTTTGCAAATATTTAACGTGAATATGAAATCGGTTGTAACTACTTGGCAGAAGCAACCAGGTTTTGGGTTATAAAAAAGATGGTACTTGGTGGAATAGTGTTGGTCTGCTATCGTTATTTTTAACCAAAAACTTTCCCACACCTGCAAAAACTTTAAAAAATCCGACAGAAAGCGAGACCACTGATGCATCAATTCAAGCAAAAAAAAAAAGAATCCTATAGCATATACACAATATGGACAAAAGTATGTAAAGTACACCTAACTTTCCACCCACATGGGATTGGAGGCACACAATTGTATAATTGGACAACAGCTTTGAATTTTCCCTTTATTTAACCTGATCCAGCATAATAATGCTTCTGTGCACAAAAGATATGCTTTACATGTCAAACATATTGAACACCTTTGGGATGAATCCGAACGCTGAATGCACTCCTGGCTTCCTCACTACATCAGAACCAGCTTTACTAATACCCTTGTGGCTAAATGATCACAAATCTTGTCGACTACACTCCATAATCTAGTGTAACATCTTCCCAGAAGAGAGGAGATATTATTAAATTGAGACGAAATGTGGAATGGGATGTTTAAAAAGAAGCATGTACCGATCGATCGTCCACAAACGTTTCTCCGTATAATGTACGGATTTCGTGTTAAGGACCGTTGCCTAACTTCAAGCACGTACATCACACGAGCCCCAAAGCATCAACGATCTGCAGGAGCTTTGTGGGAATTTATTAGTACACAAGCTACATTATTTGCCAAACATATCAAGAGTGTGTAGTGCGAAGTTGATGTTATGACACAAACATTTCCATGTGCACAAAGTCATTAAAGTGACTAATTGTGGAAAATCAAGTAGCTCTTTCAATTGTTTGTGTAAAAAAAAAAAAATGGGCGGAGGCAGCGCAAGGTGTGAATGTTGGGTTCCACTTACTTTTCATACACAAACTCATCATCTGTGCAGAAATAATGCGTGTTCGCTGTACTCTTTGGTTTGCTTCTCAGTGTGGCGAAATAGAGGCGATCTGGGGAGGGGAAAGACAGCAAAAGAATGACATGTCTAAAGTATTTGGGTTCATATGGATGTTTATTTGGACAGGTAGAACTGCGATTAGCTCTACGCAGTTGCTCTCAGCTGAAGCAGGCGCTGTTAAAGTGTAAATAATACTATATTACATCAGAACCTAATAAAACATGGAGTGGTAAAGCCGCATGGGTGTTTTAGGGGTTGCCTGCCCTCCATTAGCATATATAATAAAAAAAAAACTTACCGCATGCAAAGGAAAATCTAATTTAATAATCAAAGGTGAATTAATATTCAAGAAGGTACCTTTAATAAACTCCGAAGCTCCTATTAAATCATGATCATCAGCCATTTCTGAAGACAAGATCACGTCCATGCGCTCCAGGTGCTCTCAGGTCATATGGGATTTTGTTTGTTTGGGTTGTTTTGTTTTTTTTCCCCCCGAAGTCTCGAGCTCCTGCAGCTTTCGCGTTCGCGCGCACCCGCGCTCGCGCACCCCCTCCCTCCTCCTCGTGCACGCAAACTTATCGCTATATATATATATATATATATATATATATATATATATATATATATATATATATATATATATATATATAATTAATTGTTTAGAATAAATAACATTACAATTGATGAAAACAAATCACAAACACTTCTGAAATGAATCCACGGTTATTTTTGACATTAATTCGCGTTCATCTGCACACAACTTACGCACCGCGATGCTAACACGCTAACGACAAACGGCAATGAATGGAGCGCGCGCGGCGGCCACTTTCGACTCCATAATCGTGTGTAAAACTCTATAAAACTCAACCAAATCCGTCCCCTGAAAGCAAAAACCCGAGTTTCTTCAGCAGTCTAAACTAAGCCGAGCTCTTCTGAAATCTCTCTCTCTCTCGTCCCTCCCTCGTAAGAGTGAGAAAAAAAAATCCTCGCACTACCGTTAAAGGGGCGTCACGTGTCCCCCTCCTGTCCAATCAGAACACAGGCAGCACTCAGCCTGCTAAACAAAAACCCAGGAAAGCAACGCAGCAACGTGAACCATCCGTGAAGATCCATGAAGCTACTGAGCAGCTCAAGAACTATAAGGATGCATTTATATTCGAATCAATATAAACATCTGCTACAATGGTTTGGGACTTCATTTAGCATGAACAGTTCACATTAATGACGATGGAACTATAATGCATTGACATTGGACATTACAGATTTTCTCAAAACTACTTTTGCTCAGCCTCCACATCCTGTAGTCACTTCATCCTGTAGTGCACATCATAAAAAGCCATTTTTATTGCTTTGGTCAAATTGTGAATGCTTTTGTGCTTTTGAAGTAATACATTTTATAACATTGTACTACCTGAATAGTCTAAACCCCAAAACAGTTAGGCATCAGCTCATTGCATAATTAATAAAATGCAAAATGGTTAAACCAATCTGTCATCTAAAATTTCCAATCAACTTTTTGGACTTGAATTGATGAATTGTGCAGATGAATCTGGAATTTCAGTAATAGAGGGATGTGTACTGCATTAGATAAACCAATAACTAACTAGTTCTCTAAAATATGTCAAATCAAATCAAATTTTATTTGTCACATACACATACATTCAGGGTACGACATGCAGTAAAATGCTAATTACGACGGTCAGATGACGGTCAGATGAATCTCGTTAACCTTCAATTGGTGAGCAGATACAGACAGAGCAAAACACAGAATTACATTTTCTGATGAACAACCAGGAAATGAACAGACACTATTACAAAAAGTGTGAATCCTGCCTGGTCGTTTGCAGGCAAAAATAAATCAAATATGTAATAAAAAAAAAAAAAAAAAAAAAAAAAAAAGGTGCTGTTCTTCTTCTCCTTTCAGCTTTTCCCATTCGGGGTCACCACAGTGGATTAGCTATCTCCACACCCCCCTGTCCTCTATATCTGCCTCTTTCACCCCAACTACCTGCATGTCTTCCCTCACCACATCCATAAACCTCCTCTTTGGCCTTCCTCTTTTCCTCCTCCCTGGTGGCTCCATCCTCAGCATTCTCCTACTGATATACCCCATGTCCCTCCTCTGAACATGTCCAAACCATCTCAATCTCGCCTTCCTCACCTTGTCTCCAAAACGTCCTACATGCGCTGTCCCTCTAATTGTGCTGTTGAAACGCATAAATGCAAAATCAGCCTTGTACATTCTTAGTCACTGTAATAAAGCCCATAGTTTACATCAGGAAATACTGAAACGTTGTACTGACAACATGACTGAACATTTAGACGATCTTGTTGGTGAACAGTAACAAAAAGACTCGATGAACTAAGGATTTTAAGAAAAGTACAGGCTTTTGCAAGAAATCCAATGTGTTGTGCTGTTTATACAAATTGTTTTGAGAAATGCACTTACTGGTTTGCATATATTAAGGATGATTCAAAACACATCAGTACTTCATTAAAACATCAGTAAAACATCAATGTTCTAACAGTGAAGTGTAGAGTGATAATTAGGGGGGAAGGTTGCCTCTGAACCTGCTGGTTCCTGTCTGATTTTTCTGTATATCCTCATGGTTGGAAGAACAACAGTTAGTGATTGGGCTGTGAAGAGTCCTTGATGATGTTGTGTGCTCTGTGCTGACATCTACTGTGGTGATGTCAAATGACTGGTGGTTGAGTGCCAGTGAGACACTGGACGTTTTTCGTCACTCTTTTCAGAGCTTTTAATTCACACGCCATGAACCTACATATGGTTTGTTTGCTTGTGTGATTATTTTTGTTTGTTTCATTAGTGTTTTATGTGTTTTTAGTTTTATTTTATTTATAATACACATTTAAATAAAAATGTCTTTACTTAACACTGTTGCTTGTCTATCTATCTATCTATCTATCTATCTATCTATCTATCTATCTATCTATCTATCTATCTATCTATCTATCTATCTATCTATCTATCTATCTATCTATCTATCTATCTGTCTGTCTGTCTGTCTGTCTGTCGCTCATGTATTTATATATTTGCTTTTGTTGGTTTGTGTGGCTATT
Source organism: Silurus aristotelis (assembly GCF_946808225.1). Classification (NCBI taxonomy): domain Eukaryota; kingdom Metazoa; phylum Chordata; class Actinopteri; order Siluriformes; family Siluridae; genus Silurus; species Silurus aristotelis. Next base: position 24,229,093 of record NC_139586.1, on the reverse strand, counting down.
ATCTATCTATCTATCTATCTATCTATCTATCTATCTATCTATCTATCTATCTATCTATCTATCTATCTATCTATCTATCTATCTATCTATCTATCTATCTATCTATCTGTGTCTGTCTCTCTGTGTCTGTCTGTCTCTCTGTCTGCCTATATATATATATATATATATATATATATATATATATATATATATATATATATATATATATATATATATATATCCCTCTATTTGTCTGTCTGTCCGTCCATCCGCCCACCCTCCCTCACACCCGCCCGCCTGCTTACCGGTCTGTTTGTTTGTTTGTTTGACTATATCGATATTCAAAACCAGTTATTTCACTTCTCTAAAATGAATAAAGAACTCTTGGTGATGTGTGTGACGATAATACACCCCACTGTACCCTAGACTGAATGGGGGTGTGTTTGTAAAGGGGTGAGGACGTGATCACCCCAAAGCAAGTCACACATTCACAATTATGCACAGAATAAAATAACAGGATTGGTCTTACCTGATATTAAGGAAATCCAGAGCTTTTGCACAGTGGATGCTGCCTCACTGCACTCACTGTTCTCCTGGGCTCTCCAGGATGCAGCGTCTGACATGCCTTTGAACGTCAGCAAAAAACAAAAAGGATTGTGGGACTCTGGACTCTCTGCAATGCTCTATGCTCTGTCCAGCTTCTGGAAACTTGGATGGGCTGATACACAAAAAAGATTGTGGTACACTGGGTCTGTGGGGACATAGTGTGCACCAGTGGAACAGAATAGTGGAGATTTGGGTCACGTGACCCGCTCAGGTTTCCTCACATGAGGCTCCGGTTACGCATGTTCAGGTGCAGAGGTGTGAATTTCAGGCTTTGTCTGGCATCTGGACTAAATGATCTGTCTATCTAAGATTCAAAGTAAGACCACAGTTTAATGCTGGTGTGTTCAGATGCTTGTCATGTAGTTTTGTTCAGGTGTTGAGCTCCAGAAAACCTTTATTGCCATGTGCAGCTCTTTTTCTCAATGCTTGCTTGTGTGCTTTATAGATGATTCGATACTTTGGCTCTGACATCATGGAAAACCCATAGACGAGCCAAAGTGTGTGGTGTTCAGTGAGTGATATTCACTCTGAATCCAGCGAATAAGTAAACCACCAGTAAACTCCAATCACTCAATCTACACTCTCAGAACAAAACTGTACTTTCCCTTGTTCTTGTCCTGTCTAGACAGGTCTAAGGATGCACAGACAGACAGACAGACAGACAGACAGACAGACAGATAGACAGATAGACAGATAGACAGATAGATAGATAGATAGATAGATAGATAGATAGATAGATAGATAGATAGATAGATAGATAGATACGAGAGCGGCCCCTAGAGGTGACTCACTGACGCCATGGTTATTTATTTATTTATTTTGTTCTTTTACATGTTGGACAGTGAACGCTATAATAAATGTATTAGTGAATAGATATTTATATTTATTTTATTTGGCACATTTTAATGATTCAGTAGGTGTTCTTCGTATTAAAGTTCAATACTATTTTACATAGAGTGTTATGTTCGTTTTAGTATCCAGCATCTATTCAAAAGATTATTGGTTGATTAACCAGTTATCGACAAATTATCTCTCAGTATCGGTCAAATCCACTATCGGTTGACCTGTAGTTATTAACATAGCCTAATTATTTGTTAGACCCCCCCACCACCACCATATAAATATGCAAGTACATAGTTTGATTTCAATAGCAATGAATATGAAAAAACATGTCATTATGATGGTAATAATGGTCCTTTAATATCCTAGATATCTCTTGAAAAGTAATGCTTATTTGTCTGCTTAATAAATGTATAAATTCCGGCTCATGTAATTTTCTGTTACAGACTGAGACCCCCCCCCCCCCCCCCGTTAGACTAGATTATTTATTTTAACATGCATGGATGAATTTCACTACGTCATTACATAATTGCAGATAAAAATTCAGGTAAATGCATGATGTAAAAATGTGATCAAATCGAATGCCCTAAATGTAAAAGAAATAAAAAAAAAATAATTAACCATGAGGGAAAACTCTTGTGTAGCAAAACACATAATTCCCTTTTCAAAAAATAACATGAAAATATTTTCTGCCAATCTACCACATAAAAATAAATATATCAGTGTTGTAAAATGTATCTAGTAAAAAAAAGAAGCAAAAAATTTAATCACACAAATTGTTTAATAAACAAACTTTACACCTAAAGTTCCTGTAACTCAGGTTACTCTCATGCATTTCTTTTTAGACTTTTATTGGCTGTAAAGTTATTTACCCCCCACACTGCTGTTCAGCTCTTCCCAGGGATAGAGAGCAGATCTGATTCAACTGGATGGTGAAGATAGCGTAGAGGCGACTCTCTCCCACCCCCACTGAACATCTTCTCACTCATTCATTGATGCGGCCTTCCCAGACCCAAGGGCTCTATGCAAATTCGTTCCTTTCTTCTGTTCACACCATTGTTCTTCCATCTGCTTGGGGTAACTGCACTATCAACCCCTTTAAAACACAAAGAGGCCCGTGGTAAGAGCAACAGCCTTCAAGGCTGTCGCCTAAAACTAGTTACCACAGCACTGTCGACTTCTGATTGGTCGGATTTTAATAACGGCAGCTCTGACATTCATGCACTCGCCTCAATACATCGTCATGTATAGAAACTGCTCAATTAGAGAGATGTTTAGCAGTTTCTGGGTTACATAACAAACTGTGTTATTGTTTCTTATTAGCATCAGCTGAGAGGCAAAAAAGAGAAGCTAGTGAGATAATGACTTTATAGCTACTACAACATAAGTCAAGACAGGAAGTAAATTGTTTCTCATATATTCCACAACATACAAATTGATAAACGATACGATTTAGCAAATAAATGACCACTGGAGAATTTCACCGTTACTTATGTTTCTATTACAGCCCATAGTGTTATCAGACGTTATAGAACACACACAGAAAACATTTAAACAACTATATTCTCAACCATTTTATTGTGATCTTTTCTCTTTCAAAAATATCTTAAAGTAAATAGAGGTCATCGTCACCTACAGTGAAGCAAAAAAAAAAAAAAAAAGAAAAAAGTGGCAAACAAACATCACCAGGTATAATCCCTTCTCATAAATAAAGTAGTAAGCACTACAAAAATATAAGAAAAAACAAACAAGGGGAAAAAAAATACATAATTGACCATTTTCAAGGACTCTGCCCAGACCACCACATTACAAATCAAATAAAGCTAAAGAGAGAGCTTAAAAAAACGGGGAAAAAAAACAAAACAAAACACCACTCCTGGTGTCTTTCATCAACTTAAATAATTTACAAAAAAATATAAAAATAAACAAAAAGGCAAAGCAGCTACATCAATTTTTGTTTTGTTCAGGAACAGCAAACCATTTCGTTTAGCTCCATGTACACACAGTGCACTATAATTACTGGTGACATACATATTCCTAGCTCCATGCACATGATCAGGATTTGAACCTTGTTCTGATTGAGATTGTGGAATTACCGTTTCTTTAAGGCTCTTGTCCAGCACACCAAAGAGTGAAGTGGATTGAAAAAGAAAATAGTAGTGTCTGGTTAAATACTGAAGATTCTAACCAACTAATCTTTAATGCGAAAGAGCTCCTAGGACACACGACGCTCGGTTACAGTGTAAGGCAATACCCTGAGCAACAAAAGTCATTTGAGAAACGGGAGATTATTATAAAAAGCATGAACCAAAGCGGACCGACTCTGGGTCGGCTCAAAGACTAATGAAGCGGCTGTTCCGTGTGGAAGCACGAAGAGAAACGCCGGGACGAGAACGGCATTCGCGCCGTCCGGTCGGTTACAGTAGTGTGTTTCTGCTACATGACCTCCGTCGGCGCGCCGAAAGCGAGCTCACAGGTTGGAGTTGGTGGCGCCCACGCCCTGGCACTCGACGATGTAGGTGTCGTTGTTGGCGTGTTCGTCGTCTGCTCTGTGTATGGCAAACTTGGCCTGGAATTAGAGACAATGCATTCACACTTTTAGTGTGGCTTCGACCTAATATATGAAGGAAGGGTGCATGAATGCCGTTTCTAGTGCCTACAGCTTAACTCAATGGAGAAACCAAACACCTGTTTTTGTTGCTACAGAGGATCAACCATCTCCATATTACTGTCCTTCTCATCTGCCTCTTTCAAACAAACCACTTGCATGTCATCGCTCACCACATCCATAAACCACATACACCTGCTTTTCCTCCTGCCTTGCGGCTCAATCCTCCACATTCTCCACAACCTGTTGGTTGCTCTAAAACCCTGCTTACACGCTAAATCAAAGGTTGTTTCAACATCTGCGCAGACCAGAGCTGGAGGAAAAAAAACGTGTTTGATCGATTTCTAATAAGCATTTAAATATAAACGCATTTTTAAAAGTAGTACATTTGACACTTCATCTCCCTGTCAAAATGTTCTCTACCATGACTTAATAAATATAGGTAACAAATTTCAACCATAAATTGACATCTAAGATCAAATTAATAAATAATTACGTCAAAAATATCTACTTCGACGAAGAGACGAGACACCACCAGCTGCAACATTGTTGTTGTAAGATAAAGAAAACTGAGCGGGGCTTCCTAAAAAATATGAAAATCTGTCTTTTTTCTTCATCACAGGGACATCATTACCTTAGTGAGCTGCTCTGCTACATGGATGGCAGTCTGTGTGTGTAAAGTGATCGGTCCTGTGCGCATCCGGGACGTTCCGTTAGCCAAGGCCATGAAGACAATCAGCTGTAAAAACAGTGGTTAAGAAAACAGAAATGAATATAGGGCACGTTTTAAAAATAGGGGTGAGTAAAATTTGCATCATTATTGTACAGACATTTTTAGTAGCAGTCCTCATCGATATCAACACAGACAGATTTTTATTTTAATATGAATCAATCGGAAACAATCCAAGTTTGTTTCTACCCGATCATCTCTTAGTGCTAAGTTTTATGTCACTCATGTTGGAAGATGCTGTAGTCTCTCCTTTTTAGATTTTTCACAGTGCATCTACTAGAATTAGCATCATTAATCAAACTATGTTAGAAAAGCGAGCAGTTTGCCAGTAGGCCAGTAGACTTCTGATCAGAAGGTCATGAGTTCAAATCCCAGCAACACCAAGCAGACATTGAGCATTGGGCACATGAGCAAGGCCCACAACACAACTTCCTAGCAGTATAACTGAAAACTAAGTGGCATCTGCCAAATGCCGTAAATCTAAATGTAAATTAGCTTGGACTAACAAGGTGTGTGTGTGTGTGTGTGTGTGTGTGTGTGTGTGTGTGTGTGTCTGTGAAATCCTGACCTGGTCTTGCAAAAACTCATCCACACAGCCGTTGTGCCTGATGTTCCTCAGGAGCATCTCAGCTGCCTCAATCCCAACTTTATCTGCATAAACACCTGAGGGACAAAAAAAAAAAAAACAAATACATCAGACTCTCCTATGATTTAGACATTTATAGAATTTTGCTGTTGTTAGTTTTTCATTACTTCTTTGAGAAAATAACCTGCTAACTGGGCACAAAGAAAAATTGATGAATTACCAAATAAAAATAAACAACAACTGTTCCAGCTTTACTGCAAAAAAGTGCTCACCTTTCTTTCCAAGAGATGAACCAGCAAAAATACAGCCGGTAGAGGACTCTGCAATGATTCTGGGTGGAGGAAGAGACACAAATCACATCCCATAAGCATAAGTGTAAAATGATGAGGAAATATAATTCTTTCCTTTTAAAAAACAATTACATGATGCCATTTCCGTTTCCACAGGCCTTGTCCTTCTCTTGCAGAGACTGTATGTTGATGTAAAGATCTTTGATCTCTTTCCGGATGGTGCGCACGGCTGCAGCGGACATGTCCTTCGCCAGCTAAGGACAAGAACCGATCAAACCAGACTTTACACATCAAAATATACAGGAGACACGAACCAAGTTCTATCATGCAAAAGTGTAAAAAATATATTCACGTTCATTGGGGTTAATTTAATGCGAAACCAAAACTTTAACTGTCGCAACAAAATTTCTTAATACTATTACAAATTTAATGTTGTTTAAGAAAACATTTATACACACTTTTTCTTCTATTAATTAGATCATCAGATGTAATTGCACAGTTTGAACGATAGAGGGCACAACCCACAAGGTGAAAACCAAATTTCCATGGTGAGAAAAGTTATTCAAGTTATTGCAGGATTTTACTACCATCTGATATTTATTAAGTGTCGTGAATTGGCCACCACCCACCTCAGTGCACTTTGTTACTTTTAATCATTACAGGTGTCTTTCCACATTGCTGAAAGACTACACTTTTAGTTTGTAAACTGTATTCCTATTTAACTCCACAAAGCCTAGTATGTAAATGTACATTTTTGAAAAAGTCAAACGATTCCTTGGAAGAATATTTTCTGAAAGTAAAAAAAGTAGTGCTGTAGTGTCTAACTTAACATTATATTAAATAATAAACACAAACATGTATTTTACCTTGAAAGGCAGCACTCCAGCCACGAAGGCCCGACCGTAGATCTTTGTGATGGTACCTCTATCTGTCATGTTGATGGGGCTCAGCTCTTTCACAGGGTTCACCTTTACCACCACTTCTCCACCACCCTTGGGGTAATAACCTCTGCAAACGCAAAATCAAACTGAGTTACAGTACAAAATAAAGTGAAAAGGTAATTAAAAACCAAAATATTGAAAACTGGATACAAGGTACATAAATATAAACTGTGAGCTGTTAATAACAAGTATTTTTTTTTTTTACCTCATCCTTAAGTCACAGTCGAACTGAACTCCAAATCTCTCCAAGATGGGTTTAAATACCTAATAACGGAAATATAAAATATAAAGAACATGTACAAAAAAAAAAAAAAAAAAAAAAGAACATTTTCATTTTACAATATTTTATCTACTGAATGGAAACTATATTTGAGGAAATTTAAATAAATCATCAAATTAAAAAACATTACAATACATGGTCAAAAAGTTTGAAATGCTATCATCAATATCATCTGATTCCAAACAAACGTCGCATGAACAGCAAATAAAAGGCAATGTAGAAAGGTAGATAAAGATGGGAAAGAAACAGATGATTAAGTACTAAGGAAAAAAAAACAATAAGTAACAAATGAAGAAGGTGGTAAGGAATAGATGTCCAAGAAGTGTTAGGGGAAAAAAAATTAAGTAGCAGATAAAAATAAATTCCCTAAGACCTTCAGTGTGTAATCGATCTGTGGAGCCATCTCAGCGTTGGTTCCTCCTTTTAAGCAGAGCTCTGAAGGTCCCCCAGTGAACAGCGCACAAGGCAACGAGATCTGCAGCAGAAGTCCGACACTCCTACAAAACACAGCATCTGACTGTAGTCTAAAAAATTTTCAATAATAATCAATATAATGTATTATAATATTAATGAGATGGGGGACAAGGAACAGAGGGAAAGAAAGCAATTGAAAAAATAAACAAATGGAAAGAAATTTTATTTTTATAGAAAGTATTTTTTAAATAAGACTGAAAATTCAAATACATTTTTTTAAAGCAAAAAAGTGGCCTTATTGTTCTTTAAAAATAATTACTAGATTTATAGATCTACTTTGATAATAAAAAGGGTGGAGTTCCTGGCTTTAGTTTTTCCTGTGGACAAACTAATTTTATTTGAGATGCTATGAGAGAACCCCCCCCCCCCCCCAAAAAAAAAAACCCATTCCTACCCAGCAGTCTGCGGATCAGCGATGTAACTGCCGCACTTGAGCTTCCCGGGAGTCAGTGTGATCTCTGAGGATCCCACAGTGGCTCCCTCCAGATTCCCATCACACATGTCCCTCAACAGCTCCAAGCCTGACAGATGCTGAGGCCTAGTGAGGGGTGTGGGGGAAGACACGGTGAACAATGGCAACGACTTTTCATATTCCCTGCTGTTGCTGTCTGTATCGAACTGTACACATCATGTAAGTGTTCACAACAGACCTACGCATTTATATACGAAAGGACTTAGACCTGTGCCATATGACAATACTGAAACTATGATCAAGATTTTCTAAAAGTCATAAAACTCTTACAAAAAAGAAGTTAAAATGACACTGAATTGATCGGGGACAGTTGGTGGTTACTCTCGAAGGTATTTACAATTACAATCAAAGCAGGTGTGTAGGAAAACAATAATAAAAACGATTGACGAGTGGCTTTACGTTGTAAATTGTGGCCTGTTGATTAGTACAAAATTTGTGCATCTTGAACTTTGTCAAATTGCAAAATGTACCTTTTACTTATTGGTCCAATTTTTAAAAAGGCATAACTGCTTTTTTTTATATATGTATATATCATAATGCATATGATGTATCATATTACCATACAACATTTGGCACATCACCCACCTCTACATGGAACCAAAGAAGACGAGGAGATAAACGCAACTCCAATCAAGCCAGATATAAAAGCTATAGTTTAAAAATATTTATAGCGATATCTAATTGCACTAGAAATTTGCTTCAGGTTTTCTATCTCTTGGATCTAAATATGTAAATAATGACATTTATTTAGTATTAACAAACCACAAAACCAACAGGAACGTGTGTCAGCCATTCAGGTCCTTTCAGAAATTGAGGAGATACGTGTCCTATTCTTGTTAAAACAAAAATCGCAAATATACAGAAGTATACAGGATACCCAAATGTTGTTTTCCAATGTGCTGGAGAAATATAAGAAATCAAAAACATTGCGATACGAGATAATTAGTGGAGACGAGTAAAAATCTGGGGAAGTTTGAGTAGATAGGACAATAAATACAATAAAACCAGATGTATTATAGAATTACAGGATTATCTTTCAACACATTGAAATTTTAATAGCTACAAAAATGCTTTCAGGAGATATGTTTCGTACCATAATTACATCTGTGTTTTTTTTTTTTTTTTTGCTCAGACCCCAAATGTATCTCAGGACATTCTGGTCATATCTGAACAGGCCAAAAACTAATTCAATAGAGTGATGTATTTGGTTATAGTTGATAAAAGTTTTTCAAAGCCGGCATCCTTCTTGGTCGTTCATGTAAACAAACAAACTTCATTCCGATGTGAGGAAAGTCTTCGAGCTCATGTGGCCATGTGCTAGTGTGGAGATCTAACAAAGGCCTCCTTTCAGCACTACAGTTCAGAGATGAATACAGACACCTTACAGCTTCAAAAGGTGTCCTGAGATGTTGTAAACTAATAAATGTACCACCAGGTCATAATAACGTTTCAGCCCGAGGGTCAACCTAGGCTCTTGGATAGAGGTCTGACTCCAACAAGCAAACTTGGCTTTGTTTCAGGATTCAGGAGGTAGGGAGGGGGATGAGGGTTTCCCAAGAGAGACTCGGAAAATAGATAGACGCATTCAATATGGTAAAACCAAACATATTTAGTTATTTATCTAAAAAAAATGTAATTCAGACCTTAAACCAGGAGTGCTCCTTCCTGCCCGGATTTTGTTGATTTTCAGAGAAGAGCCTTGGATACAACTGAGTGCAGCTGAAACCCTGAGGATCTGTCCGCCCTAAGTGGAAAAAAGAGACACAAAAATAGGACGATATTATAAAATTTTCAGACTCAATCATCGTATTTGTTTTAGACAATAAATAATTGATGAATAAAATCCCTAAATGAAGCAGCTGTAGTAGTGGTGGTGGTGGTGGTCTAGTTTACTCACCCCTTCCATTACACTTCCGTCCATCTCGAACGCCTTTGCGGCCATTTTTGAAAAAATCCAACGAATACTACGAATATTATTTTCTTTCACAGACTTTGGGGTATGATAACACAAACCTCCTGAGAGCAGAAGATGCGCAAACCTCTGTGAACCGCTAGAAAACCGAGCTCCACTCAACTCAATGGCCAAAGTTAGCTTGCAAGCTAATATATACCGGTTCCCAAACAATGCGGGGGCTAAAACCGCCAAACTTCCCGACACTCCACTGCGCTCAAGGAAACCCAGGACCTATAAGTAAGCAGTAGTCGGTTAAACTCTACTAACTAATGCTTACTTTGAAGTAAACCAAAAGCAAACTTATTTGTAATAAAATCTTCCTTGAGTTCCGCTGATACGGATGTAGATTAGCTGACTCGCTAACTGCCCGCAACTAGTCCCCTCTCACACGCAAACTGATAGAAAGAGACTGCGCATGCGTATAACTGGCAGGCTCGAGGAGGATCCGCAAGGAAGATAGGGCGCATGCGTTTAACTGCCAATATCGCGCGCACGACTTGGACCCTACTGCGCGTGCGCAAAAATTGCGAGGACGCTAAGTGCGCATGCGTTCAATTGCCATTCTTTGCTGAAAACCAAAAGGACAATTAATTTTTTGGTGAACCTATTTATTTTTCAAGGTGCATTTTTCCTTAAGCAAATGTACAAAGATACTAATTCTCTGTGTTCAATCCCATCTGGACACTCTTTGTTTGTTTGTTTGTTTGTTTTTATTACAAACAAGAATTTAACAATACAAAATACAAAAGCAGGAGACAAAGTAACAAAACAGTAGAATCAAAATTAACATAATCAGAGTGCAAATCCGATAGAAAAATAATAGCTTCTGTAAATTGTAAAAACAAAATTTACAACAAAGGAATAGTAACATGGTAGACTGACTGCCTTTTTTTTTTTTTTTTTTTTTTCAGAAGTCTCACTCCATTAGTAACAATATCAGTTTCTGGAAACACCAGTGGGGCAATGATGTTTGGATGGCTCATGGTTCAGAGCACTCAGCTGGGGTAATGATAATGAAAAAACAGTTTGCTGGGCCTGTTTTACACAATTACACTGATTCTACGCGGCACTTTCTTTTATTGGTTTTAATACCATTTTTGTGATATTGGTAAATATTCACGGTTGCAACACCTCTCCAGAAAATGACATGCTGCTGGAAGAGATTAGAGAAAACATCCTCTTATGACTTAACACAAATCCAGATGCTCTCATTTTTATTGGTGGAGATTTTAATATTGTTCCAGATAATAACCTGGATAGATTTCCCCTTAGTCAGCCTGCATCTCTTAAAACCAAATTGGAAATGTTCATAGAAAAGTTTAATTTAATTTATATTTGAAGGGAGAAGTTTCCAAACACTAAATCATATACATGGGGGCCAGACGTTGTCAATTAGATTACTGGCTTGTTCCACACTATAATGTTTCATTAAGTATTCTTCCTTCCACGTTAACAGATCACCATGCCATTCTTCTACATACTCCGCTTTTCACAGGACAGTTAAATGCAGCTGCTAGAACCTCTTATTGGAAAATCAACTCTTTTCTGCTTACGCATGACGTAAAAAAGGATAATTTGCTTCCTGATTCAGGACCACTGGGTGAAAGCTCCAAGTGTAAAGCAATTTGGCTCAAACTGGGAGTTACTCAAACATGAAGTGGGAAAGTGTGTTAGGCTTTTTGGCAGCAATTTAGCAAAACAAAGAAGGAATAAGAAAGAAGTGGTTATAGGACAGAAAGAGATTTTTAACCTATTCTATCCTATCCTATCCTATCCTATCCTATCCTATAATGCTACTATATCTGGAACAACCAAGACATTCTTTACAAAAATAAGTAGATGTTTTTTCCAGATTGATTAAATAATAATAGTAGGTTGGTATCTCAATTAATCAGTTCTAATGGTCACCTGTTCTCTTACTCTCAGTATCTTTCTACATATAAAATACCTGTTACACCACGTGAGTTTGTTGTTGTAATGGACGCCATTCTTTATGGGGTTATGTTGCTTCTTAATAACTCAGCTAGATTGCAGGTCTCTCTGTCTACCGATCATCCTTTTGAAACTAGTATTGGAACTGTCTGAATTTTGGCCACTCCTTCTGGCCAAAATAGACAAATCAGACATCTGTTTCAAAACGAGATTGTTTCTTCACCATATGTTGCGTCCTATTAGAACGGCCTCTTTGATAACATTTCAAGGAAAACATTTTGACTCTCTCTTTTAAATATTTAATTACCAACAAGGTTAAGGATGTATCTTTAATGAAATACTTAATCTCTTCTATCCTTTTCTTCTTCTACTTCTTTTTCTTTCGTCTTCTCCCATTGGGGTCGCCACAGCGGATCATCCATCTCCATACCCCCCTGTCCTCTACATCTACCTCTTTCAACCCAACCACCTGCATGTCTTCCCTTTTCCCTTTTACTCTCACAGATACCCTTCTATCACAAATTACTTCTGCTATCACTCTTCTCCACCCACTCCACACAGCCTGCACTCTTTTCTTCACTTCTCTAACACACTCTCCATTACTTTAGACTGTTGACCCCAGGTACCTTCTGGGGTTGTGCACATACAGCTTTGTTTTGGAAGGATTTTTTTTCATCTTTATTTGTGTATTCTCACACAGAGTTTCTCTTTGTCAGAGGTTCTGTTTGGTTGATTTGACTTTGACATAAACTTTGACTTTGACATAAACCGAAAAAGACAATATTTTTTTTTATAAGTTCTCATCAGCAACTCCAAAGCCCTTAAATCTGTTTCACTGTTTGATATTGTACAATTTTGTAATATTTAACTTTAGTTTGTAACCCTGGCATTTTGCAGTTTTTCAAGATAAATAATAAAAACTAAACAATAATAAAAAAAATAGCATCAATGGTGTTGATCTAGTTAGGACATTGGATTCGTCACATACAAAACAATCTACACCCAAATAAATATTTCTCCCAATTCATCACTAAAACGTTTTAGATATATATAGAAATAAAACCGACTATATCCGTTTTCTAATTTACTTTATAACGTTTTCTCAATAGCCGCATATGAATCGTTCTGATTGGTCCGTTAACTGGGGTGTGTGACTGCGTCACATCCGGAATTCCACGTCTATGTAGGAGGAAAAATGGCGGCCTTCATTACAGTCAGGAGCTCATTCGCGTTTATGAGACGCCTGGTGGGTGAATTTATATGTGATAATCTTGATAATCTTGATAATGCATGCACAGGCACAGGTTTAAGAGAAGTAAGGATAAGCATGTGATTAATAAAAGAGAGTTTGATCAGAAAAGGAAGGAAACAAACAAATAGGTAAGTCAAGGACCAAATGCTAAGTCTGCTAGTAACTAGCCGGTACTAGTGGAGGTGGACTGGAGGCTCAGGTGGCTTGGCTTGTAATGTAATGTAATGCAATGCGCACAGTTTGCATACATTTCATTAGTAAGGTGAAGAAGTTAGCTAGAAAACTTTGTCAAACTTAACTCTATAAAAACAGGTAAATGCAGGTCATATGCGTTCTTTGTATATGTACACCCCCAAGGTGGCTGGATCCTATAAAGTCAGTTGTCTTTACGTATTACCCAGAGGTGGGTAGTATTTATGCATGTATGTCAATTATAAAATAGGATTTTGTCATTTGTATTTGAGAGGGTTGATGAAAATTGCATCATATGTTGTATTAAATTTTTTTCAGTCTTTTGTTTTGTTGTAGTTTTTCAAATACTGTCAAATACTTTGTAAGAAACCTACATGATGACATCATAAAAATGCGCGGTGTCTACTCAGTAGTTTGCTCAGACTTGTCGAACAGAAAATTGATCCATATGGAAGAAGGTGGTGAAAGTAAGAAACGTGTCCAGTGATTGATAAATAAATATTTGATTGCCGAATATTGTTCCCTAATTGAAGTAGCTGTTTAGTAGGATCATGATTTTTGCATACCACTGCATGAATGGCTGCCTGACACATTATTATTATATTTATGATTAACTGATTAATTAGTTAGAAACTAGTTGTTATGAAAACAGGTACCATCAGTTGTCGCCGTGATAAATGACTTGTTTGTCATTGTCAGATTTTTTAATGCTAAGTTTAATGTTAAACATTAAACTCTTGGATGCTTTAAAACTGACCTTCATCTGGGAGATTCACAGGGAAATGTATGTGTATATTAGATCTGTTAACTGGTTGCATATGTCAGATTTATTGGGTAACTCGGACAGAGAAAAACTGTTGCTATCAAACATTGTTTACCTAATCAACTGAGTCAGTGCAATGGTGAAGAAATACATCAAATAGGCCAAATGATGGAAGGTTTGTGAAGAAATATCATGCTCCTCTTTTTTTAGTATTTAGGGCTGTCGATTGATTAAAATATTTTATTGTGATCAATCGCAACTTAATCACACATTTTTATCTGTTCTTTTTTCAAGTTTTTAATACTGTAATCAACATGCGCATGGACAAATATGGATGCTTTATGCAAATGTATGTTTATAATGAGTGAAAACGTATTTCACATAGAGCATAAACACAGGAATAAAATAGGGATGCACCGAAATGAAAATTATTAGCCGAAACCGAAAAAGAGAAAAGCAAGGCCGAAAACCGAAACACCGAAAGAAATTGTGCCAATTATTATTACCATTGCATTTATGGCTATGACCGTGTACTAACCTTACTAAAATCAAGGCATTTCAATTGCATAAATCAATATTAAAGTTTCAAAGAATAAATCATTCACAAATTATGAAAATATTTATTTATAGCACATTGCAACAATGCACAGAATAAACTAAATTAAAATTTAAACTTAAATGTTTAACTTAAATGCACTCATGTGTACATTAAATAATAATGTACAGGCCCTCGGGCCTGCTGAAAGGTTGTAAAATTAAATATGTTCTTTCATAAAAACAAAGTGCATTCAGAACAAGTGCAACTGCTTAAAGATACAATACAACAATATCACTGGGAAACTTCCTGCCTTTTCAAAAACGTCCGCCACAGACGGAGTGCGCGTGCTCGGAGTTTTGCTTTTCTGTGCGTTTGCGTTCCTCTCATATTCAGCATAGCGATCGGGATGTTTGGATTTCAGGTGATAAATTAAACCCGACGTGGAGAAAGTCTTTGCAGACGCACCTCATTTCGAAATTTCGGCATTACATGTTTTGCAAATCGCTATCCGTAGGTCTTTCTCAGATATACTGAAATACGTCCACACCGCAGACATGTTGCTTTAGACAAGCACGTGCAGGCCACGGGTTCTGTTTGCGTCATCACAACAAACTGTTTCAGTGATCAAAGTCTTTCCGAAAATTTTCTGTGGCCGAATATTCGGTGCATCCCTAGAATAAAATAAGGAAAAAAAAAAAAAAACAAGTCACAAAACAAGCACCAAGATCCGCCATGATGTGCACATCCAGCAATTAAAACCGTCCGTGTGAAAACATAGCAAAAGTTACGTTTGTTGTCCTGATGATTTATGTAATAATAATTTAATGTAATTATTTAAGGTGTTTTTATACACCATAATTAATTACATTAAGTTAATATTATATGATATAATAATATAACATAATTATGTAAAACAAATGTGTGATTAAGTTTTACATAATTACATAAGTAGTTCCCAGAGGTGTTGAGTGCTTGTTGGCTGCTTTTTTTTTTTCCATTCTCCAGTCCAGATCATCGGAGTCTCTCTCCCCTCTATCATGGACATTTACACCACACGCTGCATCCGGAAAGCAAACAGCATTGTGGACGACCACACACCCCAATCACACACACTTTTTACTCTCCTGCCATCAGGAAAAGTTCTGAAGGAGTTCCGAAGCATTTGGGCCACCACATCAAGACTGTGCAACAGTTTCTTTCCTCAAGCCATCAGGCTTCTCAACACACAGAACTGAAACGGAACTCACTCACTCACTCACTCACACACACACTCACTCACTCACTCACGCACACGCGCACACACTCACGCACACACTCACTCACTCACTCACTCACTCACTCACTCACTCACTCACTCACTCACTCACTCACTCACTCACTCAAATGTGTGTTACCGAACTGTACAACCTGGACTAAACACTTAACACACACTCATTACCCATCTCAATCCATTCCACCACCATTTATTTATTTATTTATTTATTATTATTCATACTTGACTGTACCACTCTCTTACTGCTGTTTTTTGCACCTTTCACTTTATTATACTGTTTACATGCTGTCTTTTGCACCTCTTGACTGCTGCTGTTTTTTGCACTACATTGTTCTGGTTATATTCACTCCCTGGTATAGTTTTTAGGTTTACTGGTCAGCGCTTTATGGGTTTTTTGTCTTGTCTTGTGTTGTCTGTCTGTACTGTTTTTTGTCTGCACTGGGTTGCATTCGACGCACTTTATGTAGCTTTGTGTTGTGTTGTAGCTCTATGTTGTTTAGTGTAGCACCAGGGTTCTGGAGGAAAGTTGTCTCATTTTCACAGTGTACTGTGTACCACTGTGTATAGTAGAAATGACAATAAAGGCCTCTTGACTTGACTTGACCTCATTCCAAACCATTTTAACTGGATTTGGATTGGGTGATCATGGAGGCTCGGTCATCTGATGCAGCACTCCATCCCTCTAACCTAGTGATGTGTCCGGGGTCATTGTCCTGTTACTTGGGTGCGTGGAATGATCTGCAGTTTCTTCAGGAACTTTGTGCTACACAACAGTGCAGCAGCACAATACATATACAGTACAGACCAAAAGTTTGGACACACCTTCTCATTCAAAGAGGTTTCTTTATTTTCATGACTATGAAAATTGTAGAGTCACACTGAAGGCATCAAAACTATGAATTAACACGTGGAATTATATATGGAATTATATACATGACAAAAAAGTGTGAAACAACTGAAAAAATGTCATATTGTAGGTTCTTCAAAGTAGCTACCTTTTGCTTTGATTACTGCTTTGCACACTCTTGGCATTCTCTTGATGAACTTCAAGAGGTAGTCACCTGAAATGGTCAGAGTGAAGGCCCTTTTGCCTTTACTCTGCTGGCCAGCTCACCCCTAAACCATCTCGATTGGGTTCAGGTCCGGTGACTGTGGAGGCCAGGTCATCTGGCGCAGCACCCCATCACTCTCCTTCTTGGTCAAATAGCCCTTACACAGCCTGGAGGTGTGTTTGGGGTCATTGTCCTGTTGAAAAATAAATGATGGTCCAAATAAACGCAAACCGGATGGAATAGCTTGCCGCTGCAAGATGCTGTGGTAGCCATGCTGGTTCAGTATGCCTTCAATTTTGAATAAATCCCCAACAGTGTCACCAGCAAAGGACCCCCACACCATCACACCTCCTCCTCTATGCTTCACGGTGGGAACCAGGCATGTAGAGTCCATCCGTTCACCTTTTCTGTGTCGCACAAAGACACGGTGGTTGGAACCAAAGATCTCAAATTTGGACTCATCAGACCAAAGCACAGATTTTCACTGGTCTAATGTCCATTCCTTGTGTTCTTTAGCCCAAACAAGTCTCTTCTGCTTGTTGCCTTTCTTTAGCAGTGGTTTTCTAGCAGATATTCTACCATGAAGGCCTGATTCACACAGTCTCCTCTTAACAGTTGTTGTAGAGATGTGTCTGCTGCTAGAACTCTGTGTGCCATTGACCTGGTCTCTAATCTGAGCTGCTGTTAACCTGCGATTTCTGAGGCTGGTGACTCGGATGAACTTATCCTCCGCAGCAGAGGTGACTCTTGGTCTTCCTTTCCTGGGGCAGTCCGCATGTAAGCCAGTTTCTTTGTAGCGCTTGATGGTTTTTGTGACTGCACTTGGGGACACTTTAAAAGTTTTCCCAATTTTTCGGACTGACGACCTTCATTTCTTAAAGTAATGATGGCCACTCGTTTTTCTGTACTTAGCTGCTTTTTTCTTGCCATAATACAAATTCTAACAGTCTATTCAGTAGGACTATCGGCTGTGTATCCACCTGACTTCTGCACAACACAACTGATGGTTCCAACCCCATTTATAAGGCAAGAAATCACACTTATTAAACCTGACAGTGCACACCTGTGAAGTGAAGCTCCTACCTTTCGAAGCTCATCAAGAGAATGTGCAAAGCAGTAATCAAAGCAAAAGGTAGCTACTTTGAAGAACCTACAATATGACATATTTTCAGTTGTTTCACACTTTTCTGTTATGTATATAATTCCATATATAATTCCACATGTTGATTCATAGTTTTGATGCCTTCAGTGTGACTCTACAATTTTCATAGTCATGAAAATAAAGAAAACTCTTTGAATGAGAAGGTGTGTCCAAACTTTTGGTCTGTACTGTATATCCAGTGCAAATACACAGCAGTTAGTACAAGTACACAGTGTATATATATATTTCTGTTTCTTCTGTTTCAGGTCACTGTCCAGCATCTGCACAAGTGCTGTTACTCACGACTCCAAGCACTTTCTGTACCACACACACACCATGTGTACTCCAGCAAAACTATGCATCAGCACAGATTTTTCCGCACCAGCTGTGGTAAGTTTCAGAGTTCAATCTTCTAAGCCAAATAACATATGTATTTTTTTTGTTTGTTTTTTTTTTTTTACCCCAAAATCCTGCATGTTCTGATGAACAGATTTACCAGAGCACTTAGTTTTTCTCAGTTGCTTTGGAGAATTTCTCGAATCACCTTTAATATTTGTAGATCAGTAAGTGCATTTGTCAAAACAATTTGTACAAACAGCATGACATTAGATTTCTTGCAAAAGTCTGTACTTTTCTTCAAACCCTTAGTTCATCTCTCAAAAGTAAGTATTTGTGTCAATGAACAGATCATTCCCATCAGAATGACGAGTCATTGTTCACAAACAAGATCGTGAAAATGTTCAGTCGGTTTGTCAGTATGATGGCGCACGGTTTCAGTGTTTCCTGAGGTAAACTACGGTTTGGATTTACAAGGCTGAATTTCTTCTGTATGACATCTATAATTTTTTCAACAGCACAAATGTACACATTACTGTATGTGGGATATTGATTTCTGGATTCACACTTTTACTGTATGTTCGTTTCCTGTTTATTCATCCATTTTCAGAAATTGTAAATCCATGTTTCTGATTGCGTGATTTACATTTGACCCATTTTAGAGAACTAGTTGATTGATCTTGATGCCACACACACACCTTCATTAAAGAAATTCAAGATTTATTAATTTCAAAAAGATTATTCAGTTTGATATATTCTGATCGACATGACAGACAATAGATAACTTTGGAAACAGCAGAAAATTATACCCAATCAAATTAAATGAATGAACCAAAGCATTTGCAATTTGCAATGAGAAGCGACTCCATGATGTGGCTGAACAAGTAGTTTTGAGAATTTCATTTCTGATCTGAAAAACGCTCCAAAGCAACTGAGAAAAAACTGACAGGACATAATTCGCAATTTTTTTTTTTTCCATGTTTCTGGTCAATACTTTCCACGTGTCGCATTTTTTTTTTTAACCTGCATTTCTGTTTCCTAATTTAGCTGCAGCAAGACCAATTGTACCGTTCAAGCTTTCGGATATTGGGGAAGGAATTATGGAGGTGACTGTAAAAGAATGGTAAGTTTTGCTGATGTCTGTCAAACCTACACCCACCAACAGGGGGCAGCATTCTCAATGATAAAATCGTCATCTTTTTTTTTTTTTTTTTTTTTTATCTTTTTATTTTTCTTCTGTGTAAGGTATGTGAAGGAAGGTGACAGAGTGTCTCAGTTTGACAGTATCTGTGAGGTGCAGAGCGACAAAGCATCAGTTACCATCACCAGCCGATACGACGGAGTCGTCCGCAAACTTTATTATGATGTCGATTCTACTGCAATCGTAGGCACGCCTCTTGTTGATATCGAAACCGACGGAGGACATGGTAAGAGTCCAACAACAAAAAAACCACACCTTAAGGTGTGTTTGCATTTAATGAGCACTAAACTAAATTAATTGTGTATCTGATTTTAAATTCACAGTGTTGAAATGTATCCTCTTCTCATGTCAGTCAGTTTAGCATCTTTTTCTCCTGTAGCTGTTGCTCCGGAGGAGGATGTGATGGAAACGCCAGCAGTGTCGCAGGAAGAACACACTCACCAGGACATTAAAGGCCACAAGACACAGGCCACACCTGCAGTGAGACGCATAGCCATGGAAAACAATGTGAGTTAATAATATTCAGGTTACAAGATATTTGGCTAGGAATCATTGTTTTTGGTTTTTTTTTTCTCTCTATAAAAGTATTTGCACCCCAATTAATTTACACAGATCTGTGTATGGCATGGTGATGCTACAGTTTTTATATTTTTTTATAATTTATTTGTGAATCATTTTTCTTTATAATCTCCATTTGATTTTAACATGCTTTATAAGTGTAGGATTCTAATATATAAATGTATTTTAGGGCAACATTAATTAACTATTTTAAAAGTTTTTATTTGAGCCTTGTATAACTGTCAAAAGCAAGTTTAAAAAAAATCATAGTAATATATCTAATATATTTAATATTTAGCGCAATTGTAATGTTGTAGGCCTGTGATATCTGTGGGACCTTTTGGGTTGCCAATAGTTTTATTAACATTTTTGCTTAGACTTGGACATCGCAAAATTTTCTTTTTCCAGACAAAGTGAATGCACTCATCTCATTAAACCAAAAATGAGCAGCTGTTGCCTTCCGTCCTTTCAGATTGATCTTATTGACTACAATTACGCCAAATCTGATTCAAATACAAATTCAGTATTAGATGTAGAGGTCGACCGAGAGTGGATTTTACTGATGTCGATAGATAGGTTGGATCGTACTTGCCAATAACCTATTAATCACCCGAAAGTTTTTCAAATGGATACTGGTTAAAAATACTAACAAATACAACACTCCGTGTAAAATAGTGCTGAACTTTATTACAAAAAAGTAAAAAAACAATACAAAAAAAACCCCTTCCTGAATCATGAAAATTTGCTAAATGAAATAAATATGAATATATTAATTAATAAATACAATTATATATTTAAATTAGAAATAAGAAATATAATGCAGCGCTCTCCGTGCAGTGCGCAGTCTCACTCCTAAAAACTAACAGCGTGTGGTGTCAGTGATTCGCCTCTAGAGGCCGCTCTCGTAATGACAGCAGACCAGAAGCCGGAAAATCAGCAAAAATTTGTCTGGATTTTTGCCAATAGTTTCAGCAATTTACTATAAATGCCGATTAATTAACAAAGCCGATGGGGGAGTCCATTTTGATAAAAAAAAAAAAATAAAATAAAACATTGCAGTGTAAAAGCATGAAAGCGGTGCCAACATGACATTGTATTGCCTGACAAGTACTGTATAACAAAAGTATGAAATATAATATCACATTAGGAAACAGGGAAATAAAATATCAAATATTAACTTGCTGCAGTATGAAGTTGTTGATCAGCTTGGTGTGTGTAAGTGCTGTGACTGGGTCATGTATAGGCTGTGTTTCCTGAAGAGCTTGCGTAATCTAAATTTGGAATTATTCCAGGTTAACACATCGGTAATACAAATTATTATTATTGTCAGCTTTAGCAAAGATTTTTGCTACAAATCAAGCATAGTGTAAAGAGAGAATTGTGTTAGTGTGCATGCTGCCTGTGCTCCA
Source organism: Silurus aristotelis (assembly GCF_946808225.1). NCBI lineage: Eukaryota > Metazoa > Chordata > Actinopteri > Siluriformes > Siluridae > Silurus > Silurus aristotelis. Next base: position 24,207,686 of record NC_139586.1, on the reverse strand, counting down.
AGTCCTAAAGCTGGTGGACTGAACGGCTGCAATAAAAGACAATAAAACAGGGACATGAGTGATGACCGTTTGTTACAGTGTTTGCTTTGTGGGGGGTTTCTGTCAGTTCCAGAGCCAGGCATCCCTTTAAACCTGACAACTTTGCATAGTTCACTGGAGTGGGGTTTCTTTCCATGGTTACCTTTTGTTGTACTTGTGGTGGGTGGGAGAACTGAAAGATTTGAGATCAGCCTGGAATTTGATCTCATTTTTATAAAATCTCATATCCTGGTAGATCAAGCTCGTCGAAGTAGTCGGGACCGGAAAGGACGGGCGCATTCTCAAAGAGGACATCCTGAACTTCATAGCCAAGCAGACAGGAGCCATTCTACCCCCGACCCCCTTCCATGAGATTCAGCCTCCTCCTCCAACACCTCCTCCAGCTGCCAAGCCTAAAGAGATGAAGCCTCTTAGCTCTCCGATACCTGCCATCCCAAGGCCGGTGTTCACAGGCAAAGACCGCACCGAGCCGCTTAAGGGTATGTTTCTAGGTAGTACATGAACCTGTGATCTACTCTGTAGCTGGCACTACTATCAGCACAGTGCTGTTTAAGAAAATTTTAACATTATAATAATATAACCTTAACTCACACTTAAACACTTTTTGGTCTAATATGATCTTTGACTCGAACTGATCTGTATCGATTTTTTTGTTTTCAGTGGTGGACAAAGTACACAAACGATGTACTTGAGTTACACTCGGTAAAATATGACTCCAATAAAAGTGAAAGTGCTCCCTTTAAAATTTTACTTTAGTAAAAGTACAAAAGTATTTGCCTTTAACTGTATTCAAAGTACTATTATTTATTATGGCTATAATGCTTCTATTATAAGTTTTGGCACAAGACTGATCGGTGGATTCCTGTGTGATTGACCAGTTAAGTTTTTATCTGCTAATAAATAAAAAGGAACAACTGATTTTACTAAATGTAGTTGAGTATAAAGTTAAAATATTTGACCATGAAACAAAGTTAAAGTAAATGCTCTCCAAATGGAAATACTTCAGTAAAGTGCAGATGTTATATATATCAAAGGTGCTGGAATCCTATTGTAACTGTTGGGATTATTTTTCTAATTTTAAATCAATCAAACTGTGAGTCACAGAGACATGAAACATAGCCAACAGGTAATAGAAGGGCGTTTTTTTTTCTTAATCCACATCTTATGAAGGCCCCTCCACTGCTTAGTTGAAGGTCGCTTGAATCAGTATTATTATAAAATGCTGTTCTATCACTTTAACCCAGGTTTCCACAAGGCCATGGTGAAGACGATGACCGCAGCTCTGAAGATCCCACACTTCGGCTATAAGGACGAAGTGGACCTGAGCCAGCTGGTGCGTCTGCGCTCCGAGCTGAGAAACGTGGCCGAGTCTCGAGGAGTAAAGCTTAGCTATATGCCGTTCTTCATCAAGGTAACACCACTGGTTCCCTGAGCACTAATCCGAGTGAAATGCATTACAAATGAATTGAATGAGGATTGTTTGGTTTCGGATTGTTTATAGGCAGCCTCACTTGCTCTCCACCATTACCCGATCCTGAACTCCTCCCTGGACGAAGCGTGCCAAAATATTACCTATAAGGTCAGATAAAAATTTTTTTTAATAAATGATGTTTCAATGGTGACTGGGAATAAAGCGTTTGTATACGTCGCCTTGAATTTTGATCGCAGGCTTCACACAACATCGGTCTGGCCATGGATACACCTCAGGGCTTACTGGTGCCCAATGTAAAGAATGTACAGATGCTCAGTGTGTATGAAATCGCCATGGAGCTCAATCGACTGCAGGCTTTGGGAGTATCCGGGCAACTTGGCACGCCGGATCTAACCGGAGGAACGTTCACAATCTCCAACATAGGCTCAGTGAGTGATTTATACCACAGCACTAGGGGTGTAACGGTACACACAATTCACGGTGCGTCGGTTTTTTTAAATCACTGTTCGGTTCAGTTTCAGTTCAATTAGCGGGAAAGAACTGCAAACCATAAAATTGCTTGTCATTTTTGATCAATGCAGTTAATTATTATTAACATTTGTAAAGATCAAAATGTAAAAAATGTCAACAATTTTAAATAAAAAAACATTTTGGCTAAATAATATATAAAAAAAAAAATAGTACAAAAAAATTAACGCAATACACTTGTATTGATTTAAATTGAGTTTTCAATTAAATTAGCACAAATTATACCGATTAAATAAAAAAATAAAAAAAATATATATATTTTTATTAGACCCCATTTGCGTAATACAGATGTGTGTGTGTGTGTGTGTGTGTGTGTGTGTGTGTGTGTGTGTGTGTGTGTGTGTGTGTGTGTTTTAAAATTTAATATTTAATTTTCCAAAAATATTTTCTACTTAACTGTTCTAATTATTTTAGCATCCTGTAACAAACGTCTTCATTTATTCACTCCTTTGAAATGCGGAATTGTAAGGATCTTCTCCTTTCAAGAGGACATGAAACGCTAAAAAATCCGTAGCGCTAGACTGTCGTTAAAAACAGTCAGACAGGAAGTGGTGACAATTTTGCGCATGCACAAAACGAAATTTTACAACGCACTACAAATCGGATTTCGAGTATAGAGTGAGTAGCCACAGTGACACTGCGCTAACTCTAGTTTCTTTTTTATAACTGACATTGTTGTGTATGTTTTTAAGTAAGCAATAATAAAAAATAAAAGGTGACAGTGCGAGGACGAGACTAAATATACTTGCGGTCCGCCACTTAATATGTTCCTGAGGGAACTCCGATTTGAACTCTGTTCCACACGTGAAAAGGATTGCATTCGGTACACGTGTACATCGAACCAAAAGCCCTATTAAGAAACATTTCAGTACGAATACATGTTTACACCTTTACACTTTACACAGCAGCTCTTTTTTTTTTTATTAATTGGTAACCCATGGTCCACTCTTTACACACAACAATCTGTTAATGTTTTAGATCGGAGGCACTTATGCAAAGCCAGTGATTCTGCCACCCGAGGTTGCGATCGGCGCTCTCGGGAAAATCCAGGTCAGTGATATTTTGAAACTTGTAAATGTCCATTCCGATCCCTGCGCATTTAAAACGTAATACGGAGATGACGAACCGCGGCTTTCTTTCAATTTGCTTCTCTCGCTGCTCCGTGCAGGTTTTGCCCCGCTTCAATGCCAAGGACGAGGTTGTGAAAGCGCACATCATGTACGTGAGCTGGTCTGCAGATCACAGGATCATTGACGGCGCCACTATGTGTCGCTTCTCCAACCTGTGGAGGTCTTATCTGGAGAACCCATCCTCCATGGTGCTGGATCTGAAGTAGATCATCCTGCCTTTAGAAGATATCTGGACTAGTGTTTGAACACCTGATTAAGTTACTGTATTAAGCTACTCTGAACCCCCCCCCCCCCCCTTTCCACGATCGCTCTCTTTTCTCTCCTAACATGGGCAGTTGCACATGTAAAGTCCATTCACAATATTTCAGACATGTGAGTTAAATGTACAGCTGCTACGTCAATGGTGTGTGTCAATTGTTTTTGTCCTTTAAAATACACACACCCAAGACAGAACCTACAGACTGTTGTGTTGCGTGTAATCTAGTGTGTGTGTGTGTGTGTGTGTCATCCTTTTGCTGCCTCAGTGAAAAATATAAATGGCAGTTCCTTTTGATTCTCTTATGATTGTCATAAACACTATTAACACTTCCCCAAACCTATAAATGCAGATATTTTTACCCCCAAACACAAGCATTATTGCACAAATAAGTGTTGAGCGTGTACACACACACATACTTACATCCTGGCTCTGATTATGGGATGTTTGGTGGTGAAGAAAATCATTTGAATTTTACTGACTATATATATATATATATATAATATATATATATATACAAATTTTTCTGATTGGTGTATGTAGTTGGAGAACAGGTCATTTATGGATGTTACCTAAGCAGGCACAGGGTTTTTCCGTTTGTTTTGTGTGAATTTTGTGTGAGGGAGGAAAAAGTTTTAATAAATGATGTCATTCTGAAATGGCAATTGGCCGATCATTTAATTATATCTGTAGTAATATTACAGTGGGTTTAGAAAATATTCCGACCGCTTTACTTTTTGCACATTACATTGTTTGATTTAATTTGAATTGGGTTAAATTGCCTTTTTGGCCTTTAAACTACACAAAATGATCCGTAATGACCCTTAAAGCGTAAAGACTTTCAAAGATCCATGAGATTGCTGTGAAAAGGTTAAAGTCAAGAATCATGAAGATGGATTTGGACTGTAAATAATATAAAGAGCTTTCTGGCTGCAGTTACTATGAACAGATTTAATCCTGTGTCATTCAGTGAACAGTCTTCTTACACTTCTTCTTTCGGCTTCTTCCATTAGGGGTCGCCACAGTGGGTCATCCATCTCCATACTACTCTGTCCTCTACATCTGCCTCTTTCAAACCAACTACCTGCATGTTTTCCCTTACAACATCCATAAACCTCCTTCTTGGTCTTCCTCTTTTCCTCCATCCTCAGCATTCTCCTACCGATGTACCCCATGTCTCTCCTCTGCACATGTCTAAACCATTTCTCTCTCCCCTTGTCTCCAAAACGTCCTACATGCGCTGTCCCTCAAATAAACTCATTTCCAATCCTGTCCATCGTCGTCACTCCCAACGAAAACCTCAACATCTTCAGCTCTGCTACCTCCAGCTCCGCCTCCTGTCTTTTACTCAATGCCACTGTCTTTAATCCATACAACATCGCAGGTCTCACCACAGTCCTATAAACTTTCCCTTTCACTCCAGCAGATACCCTTCTATCACAAATCACTCCTGTCACTCTTCTCCACCCACTCCACCCTGCCTGCACTCTTTTCTTCACTTCTCTAACACACACTCCATTACTTTGCACTGTTGATCCCAGGTACCTGAACTCCTCCACCTTCTCCACCTCTTCTTCCTGCAACCGCACCGCACCACTCCACTGCCCTCACTCTCATTCACACACATGTACTCTGTCTTACTCCTACTGACTTTCATTCCCTTATTTCTCCAGCGTGTCCCTTCACCTCTCCAGGCTCTTCTCAACCTGCTCACTACTCTCACCACAAATAACATCATCTGCAAACATCTATAAGAATCCAACTCTTTAACAGTGTAAATATTTCAGAATGCATGAAATAGCATTAAACCCCCTTTTAACTTTAACTGAATCATTTCTGTTGCTTATCAGTGTATTCATAAACCAGTCATTTCTGTAAAGCTGCTGTGGAACAATGTCCATTGTTAATGGACTTATAGGCAAAGGATTTCTATCTAAACACAGATATGAATTATGCTATAAAGCACTGTGAAAGAAGCTCAGGTGCATCTTGTTTACTTTTATTTTTATTTTTAAGTTTTTCTGAAGTGCCCCTGTGGCAAATGTAGTTGAATTGAGTGCTTAAAAAGGCGTTTAAACAGCTATCTGATTTGAACTCTCAATGCAGAATGTACACACCTTCTCTATGTATATAGTGAAGGAAATGCACAAGACAGATGCTGGGATTTGAAGAGATACTCGATAAAGGTATGAGTGCCAAGGCAAACAGGTTTATGGGGTTAAAATATGTTAGAAATTGTAAAAATAAATCTAACGAGAGATTTTTTTTATTATTATTGTATAAGCAATTTTCATCAGATGTTAGAACAGAAATGTGAACATTTGTACATTATGTCTGTGTTAAATTCAGTAATTCACCAATTGACATTTATCCTACTCCTGGTACACGGCGAAGAGAACGCACAGGGAGAACAGATGCTGGTTTTTGAACAGGTACTCTGTGAAGGTGTCTGTGTCTGGACTCCAGACACCTCGGCTCGAGGAGGAGACGGCAGAGTTGCGGAGCTGCCCTATGGCAACGCAGCAGATGAGTTTATAGCGTCCATTGGAGAGGCCTTTCGCTGCCTCTTTAATGGATTCAGACAGCTCAGTGGCGACAGACGAACATGCCGGGCTGTACTCCATGGCACCGAGTCTCTCATCCATCAGGCGCTTCATCAGGGAGAGAAGGAGACCATTGGGGAAGTGGTGGTGTGGAACAAACTGGTGAAGCACAAGGTGCTCTTTCACATGGTCCTTAAAAAAAGTTAAATTCAGTTACCTGAGGAATAGTCATGCTTACGGGAAAAAATTATTAAGCACCATGTCAAATCAATGCATTTCTGAAAAACATTGGTTAATTAAAAGGCTTGTTATAAAGTATTTATGTAATAAAAAAGTGTAAATTGAACTATGGGTATAATAATTTAGAAATTCAGGTACAGCTATTATGGAAAATAATCCATGTTTTAATAATCCGAGGAGTAAATGTAAATAATAAAGTTATGGTTTTTCACCCTGAAGCAGAATATGTTCCTACTGCACATCCTTTTAAGGTGTATAATTCCATCTATACCACCATTTTAATTTATAGCCATTATAATTTTCATTAAATAAATAAACATTTGTTATATTGCTCTATCACAGATGTATCAAGCAGGCATAACATTATGACCACCTGCCTAATATTGTGTTGGTCCCCCTTTTGCTGCCAAAACAGTCCTGATCTGTTGAGCATCAACAGCATGAACTCCTTCAGCAGTTTGAGCTACAGGAGTTCATTTGCTGGATCGGACCACATGGACCAGCCTTCACTCCCCACGTGCATCACTGGGCCTCGGCCGCCCACGACCCTGTCGCAGGTTCACCACTGTTCCTTCATTGGAGCACTTTTGATAGATACTGACTACTGCAGATCAGGAACATCCCACAAGAGCTGCAGTTTTGGAGATGCTCAGACCCAGTCGTCTAGACGTCACAATTTGGTCCTTGTCATCAGCTTTGAGGACAAAATGTTCACTTGCTGCCTAATAAATCCCACACACTAACAGGTGTCATGATTTAGAGATAATCAGTTATTCACTTCACCTTTCATAATGTTTTAATCTCATAATGTTGTGCCTGGTCAGTGTAGTATTACACTGATCCATCATCAGCACCTCTGCTTTTATTCTCATACATTTACAGAGTAACTGCTTGTGTTTCTGACTGAAAGTGCTGACAAAATGAAAGTACATTGACGTAATGTAAAAGAACGGTATTTAACATGCAGTAATTTATCATAGGCTGTAGGAATACAAATGATAAAAAAACTGAGCCCACCATGATCGTTATTGGGTACAACACATAACCATAATAATAATTATTATAATAATAATCTATTTTAATTTAGCCCTTTTAAAAGTTACATCTTAAAGTGCTTTCCAAGCATAAAAATAGGAACTAAAAATAAAATAATAAAGAAAATCAATAATAAAAAATCACCTGAAAGCTATCCTGACAAAGTAGGTATTAAGAGTAGATTTTAAAACCCTAAAACATTTAGCCTGTCTAATCTCAATGGGGAGAGAATTCCACAGTTTTGGTGCGGTTCACCCAGATCACTCATAGAACGTAAACGGGTGTGGGGAACAACTAAAAGATCAGAATCAGAGCAGCAGAGATCACACCTTGGAGTGTAGTCACTTAAAAGTTGTATTGTTATAGGTCAGCATAAAATTAATCCACATTCTAAGTGTGTCAATGCATTGACTCAGAAACTGGAGAAATATCACAAGAACTGATCTTTGTCAGAATCCCATCAGCTGAATTTTGACCAACCCGCAATTTGTTTAATTGCAGGTTGTTCCAATTACAATTTGTTTAACTGCACTTATCAGTATCGTCATAAAGAACCATAACCAACACTTAACACAAATTTCAATGCATAAATTGGATGAATTATATAGATATAATCATAACATCATCTCATACCTCTTCCCGTTGAGGTCTTATGCTGAGCGATGATGCCTCTTTCTTCACTGCTCGTTTGGAGGTGCGCTTTTTTGTGGACGCACCCGGCTTACAAATCTCTCGCTTATAAAACAGTGTCAGTAAAAAGGTTAGACCGCCTTCCCACATTACCTTCCAAGTGTAATAATTGCATCTTATATGCTTTAAGAATGAAAAAATAATATAAATGCAGATGCTATTCTACTATATATATATATATATATATATATATATATATATATCAAATACAAATCCTACATGTATTGCAACAGTGCAACAAAGAAACTCCTACCATCATGTTCTTTGAGGTGAAAGATGTGTTCCTCTGCACACAATGAGACAGAAGCAGTGTTGTAAACTCCACCTCGTTCCTCAGACACCGCACAAAGGGGTGTAAACATTCGGGGCACAAAATCTTGGTTCAAGCTGATCACATGACTTTTTTTTAACAAGCCGGGTGCATTCTTGAACCCTCTGGAATAAAATGGAGCAGGAATGTGAAACATATTGGTTTTGTTTAATTCGATTGGTGACTCAGGAGTTGTCGTGGCAAATTTTCTGACACAATCTGTGAAAGTAACCAAGTCACAGATGATGAAGTCGTCGTCAAGTGAAAATTATTAAATTAAATTTCATTTCTATAGAGCCTTTGACAGTGGACAAAGTCTCAAAACAGCTTAACAGAATGAAAAAATTATAGAACAAAGTTCACTTATATTTTTATTGGTGTGTACTTAACCCTGAAGAGGAAGTCTGGGACGACTGTGGCAAGTAAAATGTCCCTCAGATGGTATGGGAAGAAACCTTAAGAGAAATCAGACTCAAAAGGGAACCCATCCTCATCAGAGTGACACCAAGAGTGTGATTATAAATCATTAAAACACTGTAGAGTGAGAAATATCATGAGCACCGGAGTGTGTGATTATGAGTAATGTCCTTTCTATAGTCTTATTCAGTCAGTTGGAGTTACTGGAGAACCAGAAGCTACTGAGCAATAAATTCTCTCAACATCTGAGATCATTATACCTTCAACACCAACTCTTCCATCGCAAAGCCTTTAAATGTTAAATGATGGAGAAACTTTGTCCTCAAAGAAAAATGTCCGGAATCTTTATGAAGTTGAATCCAAATGACGCTGGCACAACTTTTAACGGTTTGGGAAAATAATTCTTTATTAAAAAGCAATAACGGTTCTTCCATGTGTGGTTCTTACAATTATATAAGATTAGCACTTGAACTTCGATACGCCAAACTGTCCTAGCATGACAATTCGCCTTTTCACAAAGCAAACTCCATGAAGATATGCTTTATATGGGTTAGAGTGAAAGATCTTGAGTGTCCTGAGAGGTGTCCTGAGAGCTCTGACATCTTTGGGATGAATTGGAATACTGACTGCACTCCAGGTCTCCTCACCTCATCTACATCTGTACCTGACTTTACTCACACTCTTGAGGCTGAACGTCCCACCTCATCCTTCCACCTAATGAAGATTACGGACCTTTAAAGAAGTAGATGCCGAACTCGCAAACGTCCCGTACCATCTAGAGACGTACTAGTGCCAATTGGATCCCACTTCATTGTGAAGTTTTGACATTGGATCTCCTGGAGTGTTTAAAAGCTGTGGCATGGAGAAGCTGGTGTTGGATCTGTGATGATCACAAATGTTGAGCTATTTTATGAGTTGCTCAGTAGCTCCTAGTTTTATAACCATAAAGACTGTATAAGACTGTAGAAAGAACATTACTTATCACACACTCCAGTACTCATGTTAGTTCTCACTCTCCAGTGTTCTGTATTGTTGAAAGATTTATGATCACACTCTTGATGTCACCCAAATGAGGATGGGTTCCCCTTTTGAGTCCGGTTCCTCTCAAGGTTTCTTCCTTGTAACATCTAAGGGAGTTTTTCCTTGCCACAGTCACCATGGCTGCTCATCAGGGATAAATACACACCATTCACCTTCACTGTTGATTTCTGTAAAGCTGCTTTGAGACAATGTCTGTTGTGAAAAGAGCTATAGAAATAAACTTGACTTGACGAATAAACCAGCAGATAGGAACTAAATGTGCAATGGGATCTTTATATCTATACTGTATATTATCTGTATATGCACTGTGTATAACATTTGTACATACATTGTACATATTCGATATTGTCATTTTTTTTATGTCACATCATTTACGTCATTAAATCATTGAAATATCCATCAGTTGTATGCACATGTGCAGAGAAAGAAATGAACAGAAACAGAGCTGAACAGCTGCATGTGAAAGATCATTAATTCAGCAACCTTTTAGGTGTACAGACTGATTGTAGTATAAAATGTCTCCTTTTTGTAGGTTTTATATTCTGATCTTTTGCTCCTCATTGTAGAGAACAGTGTTTGAGGGTCACGTATGAGTGTCAGCAGGCAGCTGCCCTTGTACTCTGCCATGTGACGTTTCTGTTCTCAGCTCTGTGACTAATTTTAGCTCCTTCCCAGAGTTTACACTTCATGAGAGAAAGCCAGTGACAAATGCAATCAGGATAATGTGTTATTAAGCACATGGGAATTGGGCGAAAAAAGAAAATTCTAATGGCTAAGTGCGGTAAGTGCAATCTATTTTCATTGGTTTCTAGCCAAATTGTGGTATCACACTGTTATATATGAGATCACACTGTGTAGAAATGATTAGATCCTTTTCTTGTGCTATATCTTCTGGCTTCTTTTTGATTTGCCGTTCCACAGGAAAGTGTTTTCCCCCCACCGTTAGAGTCACTGAGACATACAGGTTATAAGACAGGGTCATCATGACCGGTGTGACTGTGTGTTTTGGGACGGTGAACTCAGTCAAAGCTTTATGGGAAACTAGGATAAAGAAGAACAAGGAGGAGTTGAACAGAGATAAAGAGCAGAGGGACAGAGCAACTGTGGGAAGGTGGGTGAAAACTGTTGTTTGGAAATGAATGCAAACACTAGTAGGATGAATTCATGTGAATTGAAACGGTTAAACCCCTCACTTCTCTTTTTGACAAAGAATCAAAAGTCAAAGTTTGTTGTGGAAGTGCGTGACTAAAAATTGCTGCTCCACATGATGTTTATACCCCATAGTCCATTTCTCTCTCTCTCTCTCTCTCTCTCTCTCTCTCTCTCTCTCTCTCTCTACATATATATACACACACACACACACACACACACACACACATACACATATATACACATACATATATATATATATTTTTGTTGCAAATACTATTTTATTATATTGTAAATTCTACTTTATCCTTCTGTTCTATTTATCTTAGAATTTTAATAAAAACTTTCACTTTTGATTACATTTTAATGTCATTTTATGTCAGAGCAGTTGTTAAAAACATTCATGTATGTGAACTTAAATTTGAATGGCTTGACATAATAAATGCATAAAACACACAATTTTGGTTACATGATGCATTTATTGATATCAAGTGCATTTAATTTTGTTTTTTATGAAATGTGTACAATTTAAGGAATAACTATGTAGGCCTAATCCTGTGTATGCAGCATTTCATGTACTGTATTTGGGTTCATATAATATAAACCCGGTTTTGAATTGTCGTTGTGTTTTCGGATTTGTTATTTTGTTTTCGGATTTGTAAGTGTTTACTAGTTTGGTTATTTGTTTTCTGATTTGTTAATGGCCTTTTGCACTTCTCGGCCACCCTACTGTTCTGCAGATTGACTGGGACATGGGAGGATCGGATCACCTTGGCTAAGTTAAAAGAAAAAATTGTGACCGAGGATGGGAGGATCATCCTACGCATCGAAAACGAGGAGTGGAAGGTACCTTTAGAAACACTGCAATAAATTCTTTTTTCTTTACCTCACCATATGGTTTCACAGATATGGATCTGTAGACTCTTCCTGCAGCTCTGGTCCAGCTCTCTCAGCTTCAGGAATGGCAGCTTCACCGAACAGGGCTTCAGAAGGTCCCTCGCTTTATCTCCAGCTTTCAGAGTCTTATTGTTCTGGACCTTTCACGCAACGCAATCACAGAAATTCCTAAAGAAATTGGTCAGTAGAAGCCAATTCTGGGTTTGGAGTAACTGAGCTTTGTGTATTTTGCTGATTTAACATTTTCTAATTATTTTAACCAGGGAAATGTCTAGAAAACGTGCAAGGTTCTCCAGACTTTATATGCTCCCATAATGCTCTTCTCATTAGGTAAACTAATCCGGCTACGAGAGCTACTTGTAAGTTACAACAGACTGAACGTCGTCCCGGAGGAGTTGTGCAGCTGCGAGTGTTTGGAGAGACTGGAACTGGCAATGAACCGGGATTTGGATGAGCTTCCACAACAGGTAGTGGGATTTTGATTGGTGGCTTTAATACAAGATAAGGTTAGGGTCTCTGTTTAATAATAAGTTCAATATCGATTATTTTAGTAATCAATTATTCTACCAATTATTGCATCCATTAATCGAGTAATCGAATAAGAAGTACTTTCTTTTTTTTTATTGAAGAGCAATACCAAAAATACAAAAGAAAATAAGACGGGTCTCTTAAAATGAACAAGTCGTAGTAACAAGTGGCTTAAAATATTGCGTGTTACATCCTGCATTTTTCTTTATGTTTAACCGAATAACAAAGCAGTTCATCAGCTACCATCAACAAAAATCCATGCTGTTACCAGAATCCAGAATGTGTCTTTCATATGAAGGTTTATTTAGAGCTCAGATGCTCTCAGATCAGCTGTTATGACAGAATTCCATTTCTGGTTCCTCAGTTCAGCAATTTGAAGAAACTACACCACCTGGACCTCTCAATGAATCGGTTCAGCACAATTCCCGAGTGTGTAATGAATCTTCCGGCTCTCGAGTGGTTGGACATGGGCGGGAATCAAATGGAGCACTTACCAGATGATATTCACAAGTACGCAAACTCTCGTCACTTGTTTTTGTCCTTATTTCTGCATCGTTTATCAGTCATTTCATCATGGAGCAGCTCTCTGTGAACATCTTCGCTATGCTCAAGCTGTAAGGTGTCACTGATGTAATATTATTATTTTAAATGCCCTACAAATCCACTATTCTCTTTTTAATTCAAGGATGGAGAAGCTGCACACACTGTGGCTCCAAAGAAACGATTTGGAGTATCTGCCAGACAACATCAGCCTCATGCACAACCTGGACACGCTGGTGCTCAGCAAGAACAAGCTCAGAGACATTCCTCCACTGATGGAGGGCATGTCCAACCTCAGGTGTACAGTTTTTAAATAATAAAATAAAACAGAAATCTTGAACACACTCTATATGGACAAAAGTATTTACATGATTTTCCAGTCATGTGCGTTTCTTCCACAAACTACACAATTGTACAGGACGTCTCTGTATGTGGTAGCATTCAATTTTACTTCGCTTAAACTTCCCCTGGGCACAAAGCATGAAGATAAGCTTTACATAGGTTGGAGAGGAAGATCTTAGTCCACATTTAATCCCAATTTGCTCTTATAATTCCCTCCACTCTTATGGGAAGATGTTCCACTAGATTTTGGAGTGTGGTTATGGATATTTATGGTCACCAGCCACAAGGGTATAAAGAAAGGAAGGTACTTATGTAAGTGAGGAGACCTGGAGTGCAGTCAACATTCCAATTCATCTTCCTCTCCAAAGCATGTAAACCAGATCTTCAAGGTCGTCACTTTGTGCACAGGGGCATCGCCATGCTGGAACAGGTTTGGGTTTCCAAGTACAAGTGAATGCAAAATTTTATTATACTGCATCCAAAGACGTCCTGTACAATTGAGTGCCTCCAGATTTGTGGTAACAGTTTGGAAAAGAACCACATATAGCAGGAAAGATCAGGTGTCCCAACACACACACACACACACACACACACACACACACACACACACACACACACACACACACACACACACACACACACACACACACACACGTGCCACATACAAGCATTCATGTCTAAAAATAGTAAATTTTTTACCTTTTATTTGATAATTGATAGAGCCTTTAATAATATTTCTGGTTCTTTTTTCAGGTTTGTAAATTTCCGAGACAACCCTCTGACATACGACGTGACTCTTCCTGACCTTAAAGAGGACATGGCCGAAGAGGAGAACGATAGGGAGATGTTCGGCCGAGAATTCATGCACCATTATATCCACGAAGCCCGCAAAAGAGGTTACGCCATACTCAATATGCACTGTGCTTACAAATGCTGAGAGATTTTTTTTTTTTTCAATAAAATGATATATAAATAAAAAGAAACCTGTAAACCTGTGATTGACCTGCTGTCCATTAAAAATGTGTTTCAGGATCACAGACTTACATGTCAGTGCTAAATGTGACGCTGGACGGTTCGATAGACGAAGTGGCGTGACACGTTCCTGCATGCTGGCTGATACTGGTGCTTTCCGTCCTGATGATCCCGTCCTGTCCTGTCTGTCTGTCTGTCTGTCCTGTGTCTCTATAGTCTAGGACTACTGAGGGCTGTGTTGTTCTCTTTTGCTGCTGCCACTGTGTACAAAACTGAACCTAAAAAAAAACCAACTAAAAATGAGCTTATCGTTCATTGTTGCTGTATGTCTCAATCAGGAAGAGAGTGTGTGTGTGTGTTTAGCTGGAAAGTGCAGTCAGAAGCACGTTCTCTAAAGAAACATCTGGGCTTGTGTAGATTCTGAGACTGGGTTTGAAGCCTCTTTGTTGGAGGTAATGCAGCCTGCCGTGATCAATCAGCATCTTGCACAGGCGTCCAACATGCTCGCGTTCTTCTGCTGACACAGCGCTATGTGTAACAGAACACACACACACACACACATCACTAAGAGCACAACACTTGATTCAGTAGAAACAATCCACAAAACGGTGTTAAAGTTTTCTCCTGAGCCAAAGAAATATCAGTGCTGACTCGGGAAATAAGAGAAATAAACCAGCAGCTAGTAAAGGCACTCTCTCCATCTTTCTCTCACCTGTGTCTCTCTATATCTCTCTTCCCTCACCCCATTTCCTCTTACATTTTCTTTCAAATCTTCCTATTTCTCTCTGTCCATCTCTCTCATTTTGTATCGCCACTATCTCGATCTTCGATACGCAGTGTCGCGCTCTCTCTCTGTTTCTCAGTCTATATCTCCACTGTCTCTCCATCCAACTTTCTATCTGACCACACCTCTCTCCCTTTTGCAGACTTTAACCCCCTTGTTGTGTTGCTTCCATCTCCCCAAAGCTCAGGCTTTTCCTCCATCTAACACACACAATCTTTAATTTTTCTACATTGTCTCTCTATATCTCTCTATCCATATTTTTATCTGCTCATCTCTTTTCCACCATTTCCCCAATGACCCCCCCCCCCCACACACACACACACACATTATCGCTAACTTTTCTATGCCGTGTCTCTCTTTCCGTCCATGTCTTTATATCCCAGTCTGTATCTCCAAAGTCTCTTCCTTCCTCTCCCACACAATTTTCGTTTGTTGTGTCTCACCATGCGTCTCCATGTCTCTCTATAGCTCAGTCGGTTTTTCCACTCTCTCCATCCACATTTCTTTTCATCCATCTCTCAAATTTGCAGTGTCTCACTCCCTTCTTGTGCTGCTTCCATCTCCCTAATGCTCAGCCCCCCCCCAATACTATATATAACTTTCCTATGTCAAAGTCGTCTCCATCTGTCTCTATCTCCCCTTTCTTTCTATCCATAATCTCTCCGTTTTGCAGTCTTTCAATCTCTTCTTGTCTCTTCTTGCATCTCTCAATTCTGTCCATGTCACTCTGTCTGTATGTCCACTGTCACTTTATCCATATTTCTCTCTGTCCATCTTCCTTCTTCCTCTATCTACCCAAGCTTTTCCTACATCTCTCTCTTTCTCTTTCTCTCTCCCACTATCTACAACTTTTCTATGCCATTTCTCTCTCTGCCCATCTCTTCTACTGAAACAGAACACTCCGGCACTCACGTATTAAGATGATCAGGAATGTCATCAGGACTCCCTTCATGTTCACCCTCTTGTCCTTCGTCATCTTTGTCGTTCTCCGGTGAGGATTTCTCAGGATTTAAGATGGATTTAACTCTTCTCATTCCACACGTAGCCCAGCTGGACATGCGCTGGAAAGCTGAAAACTCAGTTGCCCCGAGACCTCGCTCTCGGAAAAAGTCCTTTCCTACATAATGCCTCCATTCACAGCGATGATGGCAGCAGAGGGCGATGGCGAGCCCCGACACGGCGACCTCTTCGCTGCTTTCAGAAGAACGCATCACCTCAGCGGCTCTTTCTACATCATCTTGCAGTTTTATCCGTTTATTGGGAGGTTCGCTGTCTTTGTCTTTTGCACTACACTCAAATAAACACCTCAGAGCCAAATCTGTGAAGAACATGCCAGAAGAAAATGGTTATAATCAATAATTATAAAAAACGTGAATTAATTAGGCAGTTTACTCACCTGTTGCTGCACCACACAGATGTTTGCCCACTGCAATTACAGGAAGCTGCTTTTCTTGTAAAAACGGCACTCTGCCTACAGGACATCAAATGTGGTGAAAAAATTATTATACATGTAATATCTTGATCTTAATTTCCCAGTTTAGGTAAAAAAAAAAAAAAATCACCACTTACTCAAGTCGAGGTGCTGAATGTCAACCTGTAGCCTGTCGAATGCCGAGTCTGTGTTTTTGTGTTTACCGTCTACCTTAACAAATAAAATAAACACATTTTAGAAAAGAAAGACCAAAAAAAACTAAAACAATAAAAAGAAACAAGAGTGGATATTTAATGTAACACGACCAGTGCATGAATTTCTTTCACGAATCAGGTTTAAAACTAAGACCATTGAGCTATTTTAATAATAAATGACTGAATGATGCGACATAGCACAGTGCTACCACTACAAAATTAATTATTATAACCAAACACTATAACATGCTTTATTACTTTTATACTGCAGTGAAAGTGAGACCGATATAGAAGGAGGTGTGGTCTATGTGACCATAAATGGGTAGGAGCCGTGGTCAATGTGACAGTTCGAGGTGAAGGCATGGTCTGTGTGACCATTATACAGAAGGTGTGGTCTATGTGACTGTTAACGAGAAAGAGGCGTGATCTATGTGACTTAACGAGAAGGAGGCATGGTCTATGTGACCGTTAACGAGAAAGAGGCGTGATCTATGTGACTGTTAACGAGAAAGAGGCGTGATCTATGTGACTTAACAAGTAGGAGGCGTGGTCTATGTGACTTAACAAGAAGGAGGCGTGGTCTATGTGACTTAATGAGGAGGCGTGGTCTATGTGACTTAATGAGGAGGCGTGATCTGTGACTGTTAACAAGAAGGAGGCGTGGTCGATGTGACTGTTAACTAGAAGGAGGCATGTCTATGTGACAATTTGAGGGGGAGGCGTGGTCTATGTGACAGTTTGAGGGGGAGGCGTGGTCTATGTGACAGTTCAAGAGAGAGGCGTGGGCTATGTGACTGTTCAGGAGGGAGGTGTCTCCTCTGTGACTGTTCTTGAAAAGGGGCATGGTCTTATGCATGCGTTTTAGAGTAATGCTGGAAAATGCATACCTTAAAGCGAGTACTAGACCGCTCCACTAACAGGAAGTGGACATTCTCAGCTTCCTGGAGGGCGACGTGAATCCAGTGGGAGAGTTTACCCTTTCCAGCACCAAACTCCACATAACATCTCTCAGGCCCGAGCAGCTCCAAAGCCTCCATATTCCCCAGAATCGAGGCCTGTTAAACACACAACACGTGTTCATGCAGAGTACAAATGTACTTTTATTTTTATTTGAAACGAGTGGTGATGAATAATTACCTGCTGCTTGAGATGTTTAAAAGCAAAATTCCCATTCTTGGGATCATTGAGGGCTTCATTTAAAGCTGGATGAGAGAGAAGGCTGGCATCAGGTTCTGTGTTTAATCCTAAAATGTGTGGAAATGGAATGATAGATGATGGGTAAAAAAAAAAGCTACAAACGCCCTGCATTTAATTCTCACAAAGGAAAAAAATTGAATGTAAAATAAACATTTAATCAAACCATTCGAAACAAATACTATATAGATCAGATAGCTAAAGTCTCAATTTACAAAAATACACACACACACACACACACACACACACACACACACACACACACACACCTTTTACTGCAGTCTTCAGTTTCTGAATTAGACTATCCAGCTCCTCTTTCGATCTCTCAGCAAGGGACACCTACAACAATTATCAGCATTCAGAATTTTTTTTTTTTACAAATATTACTGACGAATGCAAACATTTTCATCCCCCCTGCAAGGTTTCTGAGGGATTCATGAAAGGTATATCTTTATTTAATAATTATCTACTAATTAATTCTAAGAATTTAGTAACAAAAATTGTTATTCATCAATAAAAAAACAGAGGGAAACATTACTATGTCTAACCATCTGATAAGATAATGTTTAAAGAGCATTTTTAAATTATGAGTTAATGAGTGATAATTGATTTCACCTCATCGACAGCATCATCATCTTCAGTTCCAGGACCAGCGTTGATGTCTTGCACATAGTACACCTTTATAAAAAAAAAAAAAAAAAAAAAAAAAAAAAAAAAAAAAAAAAAAAAAAAATTCAGATAAGATGCACAACTCAGAACCACAGTAAGCACTTTGTAGTAAATGATTCATTCATTATTCATGTGTTTAATAAGTCTGTTGGCTGGTACTGTTTTTCTGTTATACAGTTTATATATGCGTTATACAGTACGAGAGCGGCCTCTAGAGGAGAATCGCTGACATTACGTGCTGCTTATTTGAATTGGCTTTTTTTTATTCTTCTTTTTGGATGCAACTCTTTATATATTTGGGGTGTTACTTTTCCTTTTGGTTTAAATGCATGTCTTTTGTCCCTCAATATTTATTTATATAATTAATATATTCATATTTGTTTCATTTAGCACATTTTCATGAGTCAGACCTTTTTTTTGGTAATAAAGTTCAGTACTATTTTACATGTTTTTTTTTTTGTTTTTTTTTTTATTAACGATCCAGTTTCAAAACTCAGTTGATGACTGTCAGAATTATTAACACAAATGTTTCACAAATGAGGAATATAAAAACCTATTGTTACTTTAGTACATATTATTACTGTTGTTAGTGATTGATTAAGTTTACTTGGTATCTGGACTGTCAATTTGTGAAATTCAACATATACATAAATGCAATATGCAGTGTATTATTAGTGTATTATTACAGTGTATTATTAGTGTATTATGCAGTGTATATACAGATGATTTATAGATATATAGAAGATAATCTTAGGTATCCTATGAATTGATGCTATAACTAAGACCTAGTCTTTATTACGATTATGAGGCAGGATCAAGGCATTAACATGGAGTTTAATTCTGTAAAACACTGAAAGCTTTACAATAGAAATCTGCTTTATTTCTACAGTCAGGCTAAGAATTATGTAATACCTTTATTGTGATACAAGTAGGAAAGAAGTATTTATAAAGGAAATAAAGTCTCTTTGAGATGAAATGCTTACAGGTTTGGGCTTCTGCTTGGAATTGCACTTTTCCAGGTGTTTTTTCAAGATGTCCTCATACACAGTGCTGTCAAAAGAAAAAAGTAGATCATATTGTCGATATAAATATAAAATTATTAAAATTTGTTAAAATACAATCTTGACAGTGAGTGTAAACGTGCTTCATACTTACTGTTTGGGGTCCAGCGGGCAGGGGATCCGCTTTCTATCACTGTCTGAATCCTACAAACAAACACCCAAACAAACAAATAAACAAGATGCACGTGACAGGATTCATGCAATACCTCGTCCCTTCACTTCTGTGCACGCGCATGCAGCTAGCAGACTCAGCGGAAATCTGGAAAACAGACCAGAATTAATGTTTAAATAACGAAACGTACCACATTTCCATGTTCGCCGCAAAATCTTTTCCCTTTTCCGACCACCATTTTGCAGTAACGTTTCTTTTTCGCCACGTAAAAAGCGCACCGTCCAGGTAGAGGAGCCGCAACTCCATCCGGTAGCACCACCGCCGCCATTTTGGCCGAATTCAAATTAACGCAGCAAGTGCCCTATGAAGTGCACAAAAGACACACTACCGATGTGCACTACATACTTCACCGCAGGAGAAGTAACGATTGTCAAAATAAAAGAATTAAATGCGAGAAAAGGCGAACATAAACGACTCAAAAACGATTATAAAACATTGCAAAATAAAATATCGCAATATTTAGATAATTTTTTAAAACAAATATTCAAAAGTGTAATTTAAACACCGATTTCTGCAAGCTGCCTAATCATTACCAATGTTAATATTATTTTAGAAAATAGAAAAACATTTCATTCAAATTCAATTAACATTTATAAGTGTATTTTATTTCCTATATATATTTTATATTAATTTATATTATAATACCTGCGTTTGTTGCTTTTATTTTAAAGTTTACACATAAACCCCGGAAGTTTAAATTAACCTTTACTGCCATGCCGAAAATAGTGTTTGCTTCCTACGTAAGCGCACCATCTAGGGTACAAAACAATATATTATACACCCTATATAGAACACTTTATATGGAGTAAGTATGGATTTGGTATGTATCCCGCGATCAGCTGTTGAAGTGCTAGTTGTAATAGTGTTTGTATGCCGTGTATTTTATGTAGTGATGAAAGAAATTTAAAACAGCTCCTGTGGAGGTCCAGAAACTTTGGGAGAGTTTATTTATTTATTATAACTATTATTAATTCTTCATAATGATGCATCAGTTTGGGTCGGAAAGTAAATCCATGTGTTAGTCCTCATACTGCGGTGAGTACTGTTCAGCCACCAATTAGAAATCATTGATATAATTTAGCTCTATAATAATAATAATATCACAATAACTTCAATCATCATAATTATTATCATAAAAATCTCTAAAGTCTGTAGATTGTAATTAAATGTACAGTATCTACACCTATTACATGAAAAGGTTTTAGCACTTATTTTATAATAATCACATTTATATTTAATAATGCGTTTGAGCAAAAATGTTATATATAATAATATTTCATTTTATATTCATTAATATGTATATTTACTCACACTTTATTGTTAAATCCAGTTTCATTTTATTTCTAAAGCCTTTTTAACATTAGACTTTGTCCCAAAGCAGCTGTACAGAAATGACTAATTATTCATACAGAGTATGACGTCATAATCAGGTTCCTATAATTTGACTATTAATGAGTGAGTCAATGGTGGAGACAGTAACAAGATAAAAATCCCCGAGAAGGTTTTGTATTTATGCATCTTATCCAGGGCGACTGACAATGATCTTATTGTCACATCTGAGCAGTTGCAGGTTAAGGGCCCCTCCTCAAGGGCCAGCAGTGGCAGCAGGATTTGAACTCACAACCTTCTGCTTAGAAGTTTAACATCTTAACCACTGACCTACACCCTTTTCATTCATTATTGTTCCATCATTGCTGAGATTCACTGATGTGGAGACTCGATTGTGAACCTGGTCAAGCTAAACATAATCCTAAACCACAGTAGCAGACTGTTTATATGACTTACAGTCCAAATTGTTGTATTTCCAGGAATGTAATACAGGTATAGTTCTCCTTTATTTAACGATGGAGTATATTAAGACATCTTTAAAAAAGGAAGAATTTTTTTTTATTCTCATATATTATTGTATAAGATATAATACTCTATTATATATCTATTCATTCATTCATTCATTTTCTCCCGCTTATCTGTAATTCGGGTTGCGGGGGCAGCAGTCTAAGCAGGCCCCCGCCTTCGACTGCTGCCCAATCCTCACAGCACCGTCTCTTACGGTCCCTCCTGCAGGTGGTGAGCCCACGGGAAGATTATATATCTATAATTATATATATATTTATATACAACTGTACTGTATGTTGGTGATGAGTAGATACCATCAAGTGCCGATCAAAACAAGTTTAAAACAGAGCGAGCGCTCGACCCTGATTGGTGGATTGCAGCGTGATTGACCAGTTAAGTTTTTTATCCGCTCATAAATAAAAAGGAACGACCGATTTTGCGAAATGTAGTTGAGTAAAAAGTCAAATATTTGACTTTGAAATGTAGTTAAATGAAAGTGAGAATGAAATTGAAATTTTTCAGTAAAAGTACAGGTACTTGAAACAAACACTTAAGCACAGTAACGAATTACATTTACTTCGTGACTGTCCACTGCATTGTTTACGGTACATTCATAATAGTTAATTTTGACATCAACATCAAAACAGGGAAATTGTGATCTCTATAATCTTAACGTTAGCATGGTCGTTGGTGAAGGAACCTGAAAACAAAAACAAAAACAATTGTGTCGTCCGCTTTGTGCAGTTATTGAAGCAAGGGCTATGCAACCAAATACTATCGGTTACAATACTTTTGTTCTGAAACAGCTGTCAGATCTGCTGTTATAGAAAATAAAAGATTCGTATTAAGAATTGAGATTTTTTGTTTTCTGTTCTGAAGAGGGACAACAAGTCTAAAATCTTGCGTTGCATGTACCGCATTTCTACTCAAGTCAAATCATGTTCCAAATTGTAACAGCAATACATGTAACTTCACAGTGCATATCTGTCAGGGCAGTTACACATCATTGAAGCTCTCATCTGACCAAACTCTATGTGCAAGAAAGGCTGAAATGTTTGAGAGATTTAAGAGCCGTATTGTGTGTGCTGTGGTGTGTAACGGTCAGTCAGTCGTTTTGCTACAGGAATGATAGAGCAGTTTTTTGTACTTTGTGATTTTCTATTAGAAATTTTTATGATGGGGTGAGAAGAAGAATCTGTGAATAGCTGCTTTAACAAAACTTGATAACTGGAACTAACTTTCTCCAAACAAGTACACAAAACGTTTATATATGGACAAAACTTTGTGGACACCTGATTATAAGATTTGTATGAGCTTTTTTAAGCATCCACATTTGGTCAAATATGCTCTTATAATACCCTCCACATTTCTGGAAAGTTGTTTCACTAGATTGTAGATTGAGATTAGTGCTCAATCAGCCACAAGGGTCATCCCAAAGGTGTTCATCCCAAAGGTGTTTATCCCAAAGGTGTTCTGTAGGGTTGAGGTTAGAGTGCTACAGCAAGCTGCTCAAGATCCTCTAAGATCTTGCAGTCTATTTAAACTCATGGCTTTGAGCACGGGTGCATTATCATGCTGGAGCAGGTTTGGGTTTCCTAGTTCAAGTGAAGGGAACAGTTAATGCTACTGCATTTATAAACATCAATACAATTTTGTGCCTCCAACTTTGTGGTAACAGTTTGTGGAAGAACCACAAATAGTTGGAAAAGTCAGGTGTCCAAATACTTTTGTCACTATAGTGTCTATATATATATATATATATATATATATATATATATATATATATATATATATATATATATATATATATATATGTGTGTGTGTGTGTATGTTTATGTATGTATGTATATATGTATATTGTTTATTTTTTTTTTATTTTGTTGTGTGCAGATTTGATACAGGGAAAGATTCAGGCAAATATTGCAAAAGATTCAGGCAAATATTGCACATAATTTGTAATATGTATTTATATGTTTATTAATAAAATTGCTAATTGTAAATGCGGTGGAGTAAAATGTAAGTGGAGTAAAATGCACGCTGCAGTCACTGACTGCAATAATTACAGTCAGACATGTCGTAGGATTTCAGAGCTCTTTTCTTTTTATAAGGAATCATTGTACTCAGATAAGCTCCTTTTAACATTTTTGTGAAATCAACTCCGCATCATGTGCTCGCAGCAGCCTTTTTATTTCCTGTTCAGGGAAAAGAAGTCACAAGACTGTGGTTTCTCTGCTTCTTGCATGAGTTTGCTGTCACTATAAGGAAAGGAAAAGGACTAGGAAATACCATAAACATTGCAGTGTCGGTGTTTCCTTTTTTTTTAAAAAAGGAATTGTAGCATTTTACATATATAAAAATCATTTTAATTTTATTGAGATTTGTAAGTGTGAGTTTAGTGGCCATGGAATGCCAGAGACAAGTTCAAACAAAAGGGGAAAATAATATGGTATTAATTAACTATAATATTTTACTGAAGAGTTAGAAAGATCACACCAGTCGTAGTATTGCTTTTACCCAGAATTGGAATTGGGCAGAAATCTGCAAGAAAGAAAACGAAAGGTGGATTGATATCAGATCCCAGAACAAAGTGCACAGATTGAAATTGGATATAGACAATGAATATATTTTAGAAATAGGAAATCTTAATGTATAAAGTGACAGGTTTTTTTGTTTGTTAGAGTTGATTTATGCCTCATATTTTATATTCACAATGTAAGCAACTGTTGTGTAGAAAAGTTGTTTAATAACAAGAAAGAAATCTTACAGTTTAGTAGTTCAGCTTGGTAGCCGTCTTGATTAAAGTATGGTGAGAGTTGTTTACTAAACCTTTACTCAGAGTATATGCATTAAGAAGTCTTTCAAAATGTCTCAGTAAGGAAATCCCTGGAGTTCTAATTAAATGTCAAAGTTAACCTGATACAGTTGCTGTTGATGTAATTGAAATACTGTAAGATTGTTTTGTTTTAACACTATAAGAATCACAAAAATAGTATTGCAGTCACTAAGGCAGTACATAAGTGAGTCTGTAAGGCAGCCAGTAAATAAGTCAATATATAAGTCGATGAGTAAGTCAGTAATATAGTCAGTATATGAGTGCGTACTAAGTCAGTAATGCAGTCAGTTAGTCAGTAAGTGTGTAATTTGGTCAGTAAGTCAGTCAGCATGTAAGTTAATTAATCAATAAGTCAGTCAGTACATAAGTGAGTCAGTTAGTAAATCAGTAATGCAGTCAGTAATTAAGTCAGTTATTAGTGATGCAGTCAGTGAGTATGTAAGTCAGTCAGTTAGTAAGTCATTATTGCAGTCAGAATATAAGTAAGTCAGGCAGTCAACGAATAAGTCAGTCAGTTATCATAAATGCATTCAGTAAGTCAGTCAGTTAGTAAGTCAGTAATGCAGTTAGTAAGTCTTACAGTAACTAAGTTGGTTAGTCAGTAAGTCAGAACTGCAGTCAGAAAGAAAGAAAGAAAGAAAAAAAGAAAGAAAGAAAGAAAGAAAGAAAGAAAGAAAGAAAGAAAGAAAGAAAGAAAGAAAAAAATAGTTTTTGCAACATGTAACAAAAATGATTGCTGTTTATTAACTCAGTTTGTACACATTGCTATATGTCCACTTAGTAGGTCAATGGTCTCAAAAACATGGATTTCTTGTAGTTCTGTTAAAAAAAAGTATTTGGTGTTCCTCAGGGATTAGTATTGGGGCTGCTAAAAATTGTGTGTTTTCATTTTAAGTAATGGAGGACTTGGATACAGAGGAGCAGTTTCTTCGGTATGCCAGAAATGGGAACCTCCCAGGAATTCAAAGGCTTTTGCTGTCTAAAATAAAAGAAGAGGCAAAATTTGACATCGACTGTAAAGGTATGGTGATTTTAATTTGATTTTCACTGTTTTTTGCATAAGACTTGGATTTATCTAAAAACCTGTAACAGTCTTGTAGGGTGCTGCACCACTTATAAAAAGGGCATCATGTTTTCCTGCATATAGCAACATCATTTAGGGCATTTCTTCAATTTTCCCCATTTAAAGAGCAACCCTTTTTCCCCCCTGTGGTGCTTTTTTCTAGTTTCTTTTATATATTTTTGATGCTGACTGTAACAATATTTATTGCTCTCAGGAAAGAGCCGGTCAAATTTTGGATGGACTTCTCTTCATCTGTCCTGCTACTTTGGACACAGGGATGTGGTGGAGGAATTGCTAAAGGTAAAATATAATTTGCAAAAACTTTCTTCATTAATTAAACAACAAAACGGCTATAGGTTTCTTGAATCCCTTGTTCAGGCCGGAGTAGATGCCAATCTGACCAACAACGTAGGAGACACACCACTCCATAAAGCAGCATTCACAGGACGAAAGGTACATCATATTAATGTTAGCTTTTTATATGAGTAAGGATTTAATTTTTTATTTTCGAGTGCAAACTTGTGCACATACCTGTAAACATGGTAACAGTTATTTTTGATTTTAGGTTAAATATAATAAATTATACAGAGAAATTTGACATTTAAAAAACATACCTGGATTTAGTTTTTTTGTGGCCTTAAAATGTCCTACGAATTTACACTTTTCTATGTTTGAAAAGTAAAATGATATAAATAAATGATTCCCATATTTAAATCTAACCTTTAAAGTAAATTTTGCGTAGGAATTTCTGAAAGATACACCAGAGACACTCAGAAAAGAGCAATGGTATAGTAATAGGTGCTATATTAGGTATATTTTCTTTGTAGTTTGCATGAAAGTATACAAGTAAAAAAATCTCCTCAGCTGTTATTTAGCATGTGTGTAATTATTTTGGATTATCTTCGTATGTTTAGATTTTTCCTGTTCTGTGTCTCTGTGTAGGAGGTGGTGATGCTGCTGCTTCAGTACGATGCTTGTCCTTCAGTCATAAACGGCTCGGCTCAGATTCCCAAAGACGTCACGCACGATGAGGAGATCAGGAGCATGCTGGAAGGTACACTCTCTATTATGTGACTTAAAACTGGGGTGAAGGGTGGAGTGGAGTTTGTCGGATTTGTCGGGGGGAGATTGGGAGTAGTTAGTTTTGGTTTACAGAAGAAACAACACTTCAGGATCGTAGTCAGGCATGTATCTGCCTCTAAAATACAAAGGACACATCGTTTTGAGGATGAAAAGGTACATATGTATCTTGGACAGAGAAGACAGATGGTTTGAGAGAGGAATGAAAATCTATGTCCAGGTGGGAAATCCTTCTCTCAACAAAGGTGGAGGTCTTAAACACGTCATTCATCCAGCACCAAAAAGATCTCTTCACACATCCACAAGAAAAGTCACACCTCATTCACTCTCACATTAGTGGTTTAGTTACATCCTAAAGACCCCCCTTACTCCTGAGACCTCCCTCCGCACATAATCTAAACTGAAATTCTGATTGTTTTTCCTCACAATATTTTTTAAAAAGGGCTAGGGTGAAGAAAGTGTAAGTGAAGAGGGTATATTTGAGATTGTGGAGTGGACATGGTCATACCAAGCAACCATTAAAAGGTGTATTACAGAAAACTATGCACATGAGTGCATTTGTTTTCTGCACATTAACTAAGAAGAATAATGAAAAATTTAGGGTTTTTTCATTGTTTGCAGCTTTTTTTTGTAAGTCAGGTCAGAAGGCTGGAAATTTAGATTTAGATTAGAATTTGTGATTTCATGTTAACCTGGTAATTGAGGATAATGGGTTGTGTGAAAGCAGCCCCATATTATTAGAAAAAACTGTTTAAAAAAAAAGCTGTGTATGTATGCATGTGTGTGTATATATATATATATATATATATATATATATATATATATATATATATATATATATATATATATATATATATATATATATAAAACATTAAAGATTTGCACATTTTTTTATACTACTACTAAAGTTAAGTAATTTCCAAAAAGAAATGTTTTACATCACAAAGCTGTGATTCCTCACATGGATTTGATGCATGACAGGAAATGTATGCTTACATTTTTTACTGAAAGTAGCATGACTTTGCATCCTGACTTTGTTTGTTTTTTTTTATGCTGATTTCTGTTTTTTTTTCTCTCTGATTTTTTGTTCGGTCAGCGGCTGAGCGAACCGAGGAGAGGAAGTTGGAGGAGCAGGTGTTAGAAGCAGCTCGAGAAGGAGCCACAACTACCCTGTTAAAACTGGTACCAGCACCACATCTTATCACCTGCATGATCATGTGTGATGACCAGCGTTATAAACATGTTGAACAACATTTTGCTCTGAGAAGTTTTGAAATTCAGAGAGAAGGTTACGTTATTATAATTCCAGTGCCTCTTTAAGCTGTTTTTGTGGTTAATCTCCTTCCACTTCCTTTGTGTCCTCCTGCTATACATTCATGTGGCCTCATTTACTGTTTGGAAATACTTGAACTTGGCCCCACAAGCTCGCAACCTTAGGCACCCCAGACTGATTTATTTTCCTAAAAGTAAACAATATAATAAAATTCAAAAAGATATACCATAGAATGCAGTTAAATAGAAAATAAAATTACTTTTTGATCAATATATGGCTAATTCGATTCTTTTAACATCCTCTTTATGTTAATAAGAAAAAAAAAGACCCCACAGCTTGCAGTCTAAAGAATTGAACAATCACATTAAATATAAACCAGACACACTATTGTCAAAGCTGCTGTTATAGAAAATAAGGCTGCACCTCCTAAGTATAAATAGTTTTATTCACTGGTGTAATAAAGTAAAGAAATTAGTTCTAGTAACCTAAAACTAGACTGAATTTGAGAAGTGCTGGTCTAGTCAATCTGGTTAATATCTAATGAATGTTCAGCCAAGTCTGTGTTACATGTTCATTCTCTCGAAACATAGCTGAACAGGAAGAAACCTCCAAACATCAACTGCACGGACCTGCTGGGTAACACGCCATTACACTGTGCTGCATACAGAGGCCAGAAACAGTGTGCAATCAAACTGCTGCAGAACAGAGCCAGTCCCAACATCAAGAATAGGAACGGTAACAAAGAATTGAAAACCATCAGTTATTATCAAAACACTAAAAACGAAGCATGCCATCAAAGTGCATAATTCATCACTGGTTTCATCCAAAGTTCTCCAGTGTTATGTGCCGCACAAACATGCATTGCTGAACATTCCTGAACAACACCCCCCATCGCCACACGTTCCAATAGATTGTCTGCGATCTCTAAATATTTTGCTCTAATTAATAATATTATTTATCATTTACATATATGGAAATGACCGCCATTGACATTCAGTTCATTTGCACTTCTAGGTTAGAATGTTTGATTGGAAATATTGTGTACTTTAGGGCATTAATCATATTTGGTGTTGCGAGATTTTGGTTACTACACTTTGTGTGATTAAATTAATACAGAACATTAATATACAAGTTATATACGTATTCTCTGTGTGCTCAGAAACACTAGCCTTTTTAACCCTTTTTGTGCTTGCAGTATTGAATAAAAACAAATAAATGCATGGACCATCCAAAATTTCAGCTATTATTTTATTAATATTATGAGTAAAATAGATAAATTTTCACATGAACAGAGTTGAGCTGGAAGTACAGGTAGCCTATTATATAGATTTTTCAGGTTACGGGGTGTAACTCTGTAACTGTAATTTGTGTAAATTTATCATTTTTAAGACCAGAGTTTTATACCATTTCGAAAGGAAGTAAAACCGTTTCGCCACCCAGTTTTATGACTCAGAAATAGTAGTAATACTGAATACTAGTAGTAATAACAATAGCGTGTTTGTCCTGTTGTAAATGAAGGTGCTGTGATTAATTTTCTCCATGGGCTGTTTTCAGGTCAGACCGTGTTTGATCTTGCAAAGGACACAGAGATGAGGCAGATCCTGGAGGGCAGTTTGATGAAAGTAAGCTTAGCACACAGATGCAATAAAAAAAAAAACACTGTAGAATTGTTTTACATTTGGGATAATTTTTTACAGGTTTATATTAATATGCTGGCTTTAAGTTTCTTTTGTCTTTATGGTAACTGCTCATTCACTGGGACTTGTACAGTGAATGCTTCACATATTCATCAAATGTTTTTTCTTCACAGGGTCCGAGGCGTTATGTTCAGATGTTTGATGGTCCTCTTTGGAAGGTATTTTAGAGATATGCTCTTCTTTTCTGCCTCTGTATGTAGTATGTACATAGTGCATAGTGTGGTTTTTGAAGCAAGCATGAATAACAGCTTTACACACTCTTGGCATCCGGGCAGTTCCTTTCTCCAAATATTTAGCTGTATACATGCTTATGGTAAAAAAAAAAAAAAAATACCCAAAAGTGTTCTTCACTAGTTTCTGACCTTGTAAACCAGTTTATTCCAGAGCAGTTGAAAAAAATTAGGTGCAGTGACTGGGCAGGACATAAAAAACTCCTTGTACTTGCACTTACAGAGTTTGGACGTATGCTTCGGCTAATTGTCTTGTTGTATGGTAAAGTCGGTTCCAACGAGCCGCAGTCCAGACGGAATTGCTTGGTGTTGAAGTATGGAATGGCGGCCATGTTGGTTAAAGCAGTCTGCTAACATCCTCTATCCTGTTCTCGGTCTTCCATATGTTCTTCTGTTAGAGAAAAAAATTTCCAATTTGGACTCCTCTGTCCACAGAATTTTCATCCAATTAGTCAGGGTTCAATTTATGTCTGTTTTTCCCTTTACCTGATTTGTTCCATATAAACAAACAGAACATTCATGTGTTTTAAAAAACATAAATACAATGTGTACCTGCAAAACAAACACATTTATGAATAGTTTTTGATTGAGTCACTCTTGTCTTTATAAACTATGTCTCTAATGATTTCTGTCCCTCCAGAGCACCAGGTTCTTTGGCTGGCGTTCCTGCTGGGTTGTTCTTCAAGATGGAGTTTTGTCATGGTATTCGAAACAGTGAGTGGTTTTAAAAGTTTGCTGCTTCACATGTACAGACATGCTGGATTTAAAAATGTGTCAGTTTAGAGCTAAAGAAAGAGACATTATAATAATTGACATTGACATTTGGCAGACGCCCTTATCCAGAGTGACTTGCAACTATCTCATTCATACACCCGAGCAGTTGTTAGGTTGGGGGCCTTGCTCAGGGGCCCAAGAGTTGCAGCTTGGTATGGCTGGAATTTGAACTCATGACCTTCGGCTCCAAAGTCCAACATCTTAACCACTGAGTTACCACCTCAGTGTTAGTTGGTGTGTCTGGAGTTCCATAAGTGGGTGTGTTTTTAAGCTGGATATACTAGGCAGTAAGATTTACATAAACTAGCCTGGCAGGATATTCCATGAACCCTCTTATATAAAAGTGGACAAACTCCAGCACACACCGGCCTGCACCAAACAAAGATTTGTCCGCAGGGTTTAATATGTATTAAAAAATTTAAAAATATGTGACAAAGATTTGATCAGCATCAGCACAAAGATATATACAGTGAGGAAAATAAGTATTTGAACACCCTGCTATTTTGCAAGTTCTCCCACTTAGAAATCATGGAGGGGTCTGAAATTGTCATCGTAGGTGCATGTCCACTGTGAGAGACATAATCTAAAAAAAACAATCCAGAAATCACAATGTATGATTTTTTAACTATTTATTTGTATGATACAGCTGCAAATAGGTATTTGAACACCTGAGAAAGTCAATGTTAATATTTGGTACAGTAGCCTTTGTTTGCAATTACAGAGGTCAAACATTTCCTGTAGTTTTGTAGGAGGGATTTTGGCCCACTCCTCCACACAGATATCTCTCTCTCTCTCTCTCTCTCTCTCTCTCTCTCTCTCTCTCTCTCTCTCTCTCTCTCTCTCTCTCTCTCTCTCTCTCTCTCTATATATATATATATATATATATATATATATATATATATATATATATATATATATTAGTATGTGATTTTGATTTGGTATTGTATATTCATATCATTTTTTTTATTTCTAATTGATTTTTCTTTAATCAATTTTTTCTTCGTTTTAGGTCTGATGCTGCATCCAACATTCAGGGTAAAGGCTGCAAAGCCCTGACCCAGGCCCAGTGTAGTGTAAGATCAATCACTTCTTCTTCTTCTTTCGGCTGCTCCCATTAGGGGTCGCCACAGCGGATCATCCGTCTCCATACCACCCTGTCCTCTATATCTGCCTCTTTTACACCAACTACCTGCATGTCTTCCCTCACCACATCCATGAACCTCCTCCTTGGCCTTCCTCTTTTCCTCCTACCTGGTGGCTCCATCTTCAGCATTTTTTTACCAATATAATTCATGTCCCTTCTCTGCACATGTCCAAACCATCTCAATCTCGCCTCCCTCACCTTGTCACCAAAACATCCTACATGTGCTGTCCCTCTAATAAACTCATTTCTAATCTTGTCCATCCTCGTCACTCCCAACGAAAACCTCAACATCTTCAGCTCTGCTACCTCCAGCTCCACCTCCTGTCTTTTACTCAATGCCACTGTCTCTAATCCATACAACATCGCAGGTCTCACCACAGTCCTATAAACTTTCCCTTTCATTCTTGCAGATACTCTTCTATCACAAATCACTCCTGTCACTCTTCTCCACCCACTCCACCCTGCCTGCACTCTTTTCTTTACTTCCCTAACACACTCTCCATTACTTTGCACTGTTGACCCCAGGTACCTGAACTCCTCCACCTCTTCTCCCTGCAACCGCATCACTCCACTGCCCTCCCTCTCATTCACACACATGTACTCTGTCTTACTCCTACTGACTTTCATTCCCCTTCTCTCCAGCGCATATCTCCACCTCTCCAGGCTCTTCTCAACCTGCTCTCTACTCTCACCACAAATCACAATATCATCTGCAAACATCATAGTCCAGGGAGACTCCTGTCTGACCTCGTCCGTCAACCTGTCCATCACCACTGCAAACAGGAAAGGGCTCAGGGCCGATCCTTGATGCAGTCCAACCTTCACCCTGAACCAGTCTGTCGTACCTACTGCACACTTTACTGCCGTCACACTGTCCTCATACATGTCCTGCACCACCCTCACATACTTCTCTGACACACCTGACTTACTCATACAATACCACAACTCCTCTCTCGGCACCCTATCGTACGCTTTCTCTAAATCCACAAATACACAATGCAGCTCCTTCTGTCCTTCTCTATACTTCTCCATCAACATCCTCAAAGCAAATAAGGCATCTGTGGTGCTCTTCCTCGGCATGAAACCATACTGTTGCTCACAGATGGTCACCTCTTCTCTCAGCCTGGCTTCCACTACTCTTTCCCATAACTTCATGGTGTGACTGATCAACTTAATTCCCCTGTAGTTACTGCAGGTCTGCACATCTCCCTTATGCTTAAAGATCGGAACCAGCACACTCCTTCTCCATTCCTCAGGCATCCTCTCCCCTTCCAGAATCCTGTTAAACAATCTGGTTAAAAACTCCACTGCCATCTCTCCTAAACATCTCCACGCTTCTACCGGTATGTCATCTGGTCCAACCGACTTTCCATTCTTCATCCTCTTAATCGCTGCTCTCACTTCCTCCTTACTAATCCTATCTACATCCTGCTTCACCAACTCCACCTCCTCCAACCTTCTCTCTCTCTGATTTTCCTCATTCATCAGCTGCTCAAAATACTCCCTCCATCTTCTCAACACACTCTCCTCACTAGTCAACACATTTCCCTCTCCATCCTTTATTGCTCTAACTTGCAGTACATTCTTCCCAGCTCGGTCCCTCTGCTTGGCCAATCGGTATAAATCCTTTTCTCCTTCCTTAGTGTCCAACCTCTTATACAGTTCCTCATATGCCTTTTCCTTGGCTTTCGCCACATCCCTTTTAACCTGCTGCCGCATCTCCTTGTACTCCTGCCTACTTTTCTCATCACTCTGTCGATCCCACTTCTGTTTTGCCAATCTCTTTCCCCTAATGCTCTCCTGCACATCCTCATTCCACCACCACGTCTCCTTGTCTTGCTTTCTATTTCCAGATGTCACACCAAGTACTTTTCTAGCTGCCTCCCTCATCACTCCTGCAGTAGTTGCCCAATCATCCGGCACCTCTTCACCACCACCAAGCCCCTGTCTGACCTCTTCCCTGAACCTCCCACTACACTCTTCCTCCTTCAGTTTCCACCATCTTATTCTTCTTTCAAACCTTACTTTCCTCCTCTTCTTCTTCGCCTCCAAAACCATCCTACAGACCACCATCCGATGCTGTCTAGCTACACTGTCCCCCGCCAACACCTTACAGTCTCCAATCTCCTTCAGGTTGCATCTCCTACACAGAAGATAATCCACCTGTGTGCACCTTCCTCCACTCTTATACGTCACCCTATGATCCTCCTTCTTCTTAAAATACGTGTTCACCACTGCCATTTCCATTCTTTTAGCAAAATCTACCACCATCTGCCCTTCCACATTCCTCTCCTTAAAACCATACCTACCCATCACCTCCTCATCACCTCTGTTCCCTTCACCTACATGCCCATTAAAGTCTGCCCCAATCACCAATCGTTCTTTTCTAGGTACACAACATCTACCACTTCATCTAATTCACTCCAGAATCTTTCTTTCTCCTCCATCTCACAGCCAACTTGTGGAGCATAGGCACTGATGACATATATCATCATCCCTTCAACTTCCACCTTCACGATCATCACCCTATCAGAAACTCTCTTCACCTCCACTACACTCTTACTGTACTCTTCTTTCAGAATCACCCCTACACCATTTCTCTTCCCATCCACACCATGATAAAACAGTTTAAACCCACCTCCAATGTTCCTGGCCTTACTCCCTTTCCACTTGGTCTCCTGAACACACAACACATCTACCTTTCTGCTCTCCATCATATCAGCTATCTCTCTCCCTTTACCCGTCATAGTTCCAACATTTAAAGTACCAACCCGAATCTCTACTCTCCTACATTGCTCCTTTTCCTGCCGTCTCTGTAGACGCCTTCCTCCTCTCCTTCTCCTCCTTCGGCCAACAGTAGCCCAATTTCCACCGGTACCCTGTCGGCTAACGATACCTGTGGCGGTCGTTGTTAACCCGGGCCTCGACCGATCCGGTATGAAATTCTCATTTGTGATCCGCATATTTGATTTGGCACATGTTTTACGCTGGATGCCCTTCCTAACGCAACCCTCCCCATTTACCCGGGCTTGGGACCGGCACTAAGAGTACACTGGCTTGTGCCCCCCTAATGGCTGGGTTAGTGTAAGATCAATCACTAATGATATATTTTTATATCATTAGATCCACTCATTCTTTTTAAATGTGGTCAGTATTGTAATATGTGGTTCTGCTCTAACAGACTAAAGACAGCTGCTATTTTACAGTCAAGTGCTTCGATGACAGTGTCCATTATTTTAAAGTCTCACCAAAAGGCAACCCAGAAGCTACCAGAAAAGTGAGAACAAGTTTTGGTTATTATTATATATGCCTTATTTTTTTTTTAATAAAAAAAACAAAAAACAAATCTGGATTGTTTCAATTCTGCATTAAGGCTCATTGTATAAATATTTAGAGTGTGTGTTTTGTGTGTAATGCAGAAATGGTTGGAAGCTATCGAGGCGCACTCAGCATTCAGCACTCACTACTGCTCACAGGATCAGGGCAGTGAGGAAGATGAGGATGAGGTGATATCACTGGGAGAGCTGACGGAGTCTCTACTGGTGGGAAGGAAATTGTTTGTTATTTATTCTGACATTCACAATTCACAAATGTATTACAATAAAGGTATCATCCCTTCAAAGCTAAATGTTTTTATTGTAGAAGCATTGATTGGACCATTGCTTATTTTAAGGAATGCAGTTAGGTTATAAATTCGATTAAAGCGAAAGTATGTTCATTTACTGTATATGTACTTAATTTACTGGCGGCTTCTTTTGATTTAATTACTGCCTCAATTCAGCATGGCATGGAGGTGATCAGTCTGTGTGTCTGATACAGTAGTGCAAATGTGAGTTATGGATGGTGCAAAAAAAATGTGTAGTGGATAAGCAGTGCAAAATACACAGGAAGTAACAGTGCAGTATAGAATCAGCTGTTCAGAGCAGTAACAGCGACAGGAAAAAAAAGTTATTCTTTAGTCTGTTTGTGCGGCTCTGAGACACCTGTAGCATCTGCCCGATGGGAAAAGAGTGAATAGTCCATGGTTGGGGTGAGAAGTATCTTAGATGATTCACCTCGCCCTTTGAAGACAGCGTTTATTGTAAATGTCCTCCCAGGTGGGAGGCTGAGTGCCTATGATTCGTTGAAGCAGTACAGCAGTAAAGGTTCTTCAGTATCCTGTAGCACAGACAGGACTTTTTAAGTCTCCTCAGAAAAAACAGCCGCTGTTGTGCCTCCATGATCAGGATATAGGAGTTCAGAGACCAGGTGAGATCCTCCAAAATGTGGAGGAACTCAAAGGAACTTAAAGCTGGGTACACACTCAACAGCAGCTCCATTGATGTAAATGGGAGCGTGAGTGTGATTGCCGGCTCGTCTATAATCCACAATGATCTCTTTCGTCTTCTCGGTGTTGAGTTCCAGGTTATTGTCCTCACACCATGCTACTAGGTTGTGTTTACAGTCTAGGTTGTGTGTACAGTTATAGAGTCTCCAAATTGTTTTTGAAATTTTAGTCTTTTTGTCCAAAATGTTTTGATTGCTTTTTCAGCGAGCTGAGACGTGTCATGGAAAGTTAGAGTCTGAGGTGCTTTCACTCTTCTCCATGGTGAAAGAGGATGCACTCAGTAAAGGTAAGAACTGTTTCATTCATATTTGCTCTTATTATTATTAATTATACAGGAAGCACAGAAGGCTCTTATGTCAGGACAGGAAGTTTCAGAATGGAACAAAACCTTTCCTCCGTTACTTATTTATTTATTCCTCTCCTACCACAAAGGTATCCACTTACGGGTTAAAATAAATATTCACCTTGTCCTAGCGGTGTCCTGTTTGGATTATTTGCAGACAGCGGCATGCCTAGAGCTGAGTCTCGACCTAAGGATTCAATGCCCAAATGAATCATATTGTTTCTCAGACCTCTGCTGTAACTGCAGATTGAAGATGTGTGAGAGTTTGGAGTCAATAGCCTGGTGTGCATTTCAAATTATGATATACAGCAACTGAAAATATTTTAAATATAGTCCAGTATTTATCTGGAATTACTGACGTAATTCTTAATATTTATATCATTATTTTCTATCGTAACCAAATATAAGATTTTAATTGAAGTGTGTAAAAATGTAATAATCTTACATTTGCTTTATTTAATTCTTTTAATAGATACATTTGACTATATAGAGTTTTTTGATGTAAAAATGTATATTGTTTTTCTTTTTTTATTAAAAAATGTCATTGTCTTTCTTTTTTTGTTTTGCTTAAATTAAAGTGGATGGGGAAAAAAGTTCTGGTACCAAAAGCTCAGCCCTGTTAATACATTTCTCAGCCCTGTGCTGTCTGTGTGTGTCTGTCCCTGTTTGTCCGTGTCTGTCTGTTCTGTCTGTGTGTCTGTGTGTGTCTGTGTGTGTCTGTCTGTGTCTGTACGTGTTTGTCCGTGTCTGTCTGTTCTGTCTGTGTGTCTGTGTTCTATTGGTCCAGGAATTTCGGTGGCTGTGCAGCAGAAGCTCAGAGAGGTGTGCGAGGCATCCAGCGAGACCTGTTCAACTCTACGTCAGTGTCTCGACTTGTTCTCGAAACAGGAAGGGGTATGAAGCAATTACTGTAATTAATTCACTAAAAAATGCAGAGAAGACTTGATCAGAAAGTGGCAGTTTATTATAATACTAATGTCTGTTTTAATTGTGCACAATTAGAAACTTAATAGATTCAGAACTAATGACATTCATAGTAAAGACCTGGTAAAGCGAACATGTCAACCCTTCCAAATAAAGCCTTAATTCATAAAAGAGGTCTAGATTTAAGATTTATTTTTTATATTCTGATTTCTGACATTCCTTTGTTTTTATGCTAAAAGAATAAAACATTTCACCTCCCTTGAACGTCTCCACAGTTTGTACAGTACCAGATTATTAATCAATCTACATCAAGTAGCACATAATATCCAGAGAGGAATTAGGGTTAGAATGATATTTTATATAATTACAAAACTGTTTAAAACATTTTATTAAAATTGTATTAAAACTTAATAAACAATAAAATAAAAACATATCTAGATAGTATCTGGCTTATCTAGCTTACAATACCTTAAACATATTGAATTATTTCATATCATTAATAATACAAATGTACATTTATTTAGCTTTTTATTTTAAATGTTTATTTATTTTCTATCTTTCTTTTTGCTCTTAAAGATATGTATTTGTGATCTTTATTTTATGAATACTGTATATTTATACAACTATTTTAAATATTAAAAAAATTTATAACTTGCATGATTTAATTTCAGATGTATTACAGTTTTGTAAATGTTTAAATCAATATCTAGCTAATTTGAAGATTTTTTAAATATAATATTCATTGATGATTAATTTAATAGAAATGAATGTAGTGAGAATTCTTGTCACTATTTGATATTCAAATATTAAATAATTACAATTTAAATTACAATTAATTTACTACAAATGAATGTAGTTACAATTCTTGTCACTATTTATTATTAAAACATTAAATAGTGAGCTTTTTTTTTGGACAGTTTAACAAAATATGTATGTATTTGATTTATTTGTTGTTTTACATTGAATCTAAGAAGGCATGTAGGTTCTAGGTTATTTTTTATTTTATTTTTATTTATTTATTTATTTATATACTTTTTACATTGAATCTAAAAAGGCATGTAAAATGAAATCTATATATTACACTCTATGGGTGTAAAATATTCTATAATAATCGGTGACAATATCTCACTGAATGTAAGTTTTACCTCCCCTTGAATTTTTCTTTAACTAAAGACATAGTCATAATTTTTATCCATTTTTAGGAGGAGGAGTGTGATGTACTGGTTTTTAGGAATAAGGGAGATGTGCAGACCTGCAGTAACCTCAGGGGACAAGTGACCAGTTGACCAGTGACACCATGAAGTTATGGGAAAGAGTAGTGGAAGCCATGCTGAGGGATAAGTTGACCATCTATGAGCAAGAGTATGGTTTCATGCCGAGGAAGAGCACTACGGACGCAATATTTGCTTCGAGGATGTTGATGGAGAAGTAAAGAGAAGGTCAAAAGAAGTTGCATTGTGTGTTAGTATATTTAGAGAAAGCGCCCGACAGGGTGCTGAGAGAGGAGTTGTGGTATTGTATGAGGAAGTCAGGACAGTGTGACAACAATGAAGTGTGCAGTAGGAACAACAGACTGGTTCAAGGTGGAGGTTGGACTGCATCAAGGATCAGCTCTAAGCCCTTTCCTGTTTGCAGTGGTGATGGACAGGTTGACGGACGAGGTCAGACAGGAGTCTCCGTGGACTATGATGTTTGTGGATGATTATAGCTGTTTGTGGTGAGAGTAGGGAGCAGGTTGAGAAGAGCCTGGAGAGGTGGAGGTATGCACTGGAGAGAAGGGGAATGAAAGTCAGTAGGAGTAAGACAGAGTACATGTGTGTGAATGAGAGGGAGGGCAGTGGAGTGATGCGGTTACAGGAAGAAGAGGTGGTGAAGTTGGAAGAGTTTAGGTATCTGGGGTCAATCGTGCAAAAGTAATGGAGAGTGTGTTAGAGAAGTGAAGAAAATACAATTTGTCTTAATGCATTTTTGTATTCGAATCACTCGAGTTACTTGAGAAATCGTTTCAGCAATAAATTCAGCAGATCAATATATAACCAGGCCTATACAATCCAACACATGAAACTTCACATGAAACTATAAAAAGTATTTTACTGAAACTGAAAAAATGGGTGTGTGCTGGAGGTGACTGATGTTTGGATCTTTGTCCCTGTTTTACCCTGTGTGTAAGAGACACCAGCAGTGATGGCACTCCATCAGGTCTGTCAGTGCATGTTTTTGCAAAGGGCCGACCAGTTACACGATACGCGACGGATTGTGTTTCACGATTGAGTGCACTGGAACATGACAGTCCGCTTCTGTTCTATCAGATAATTCGGGGATCATATCTTTATATCATAAACAGTGTGCAAAACGTGCTTTAAAAAGAAAAAAATTAGCTACTAAAGCACTAGCATCATTA
This sequence comes from Silurus aristotelis, assembly GCF_946808225.1. Lineage (NCBI taxonomy): Eukaryota > Metazoa > Chordata > Actinopteri > Siluriformes > Siluridae > Silurus > Silurus aristotelis. The sequence continues at coordinate 24,168,166 of NC_139586.1, read as the reverse complement.
TACCATGTGTGTTAATCCAAATGTCATGCAGCCTTTAATTTTTTTTTCCAGAACAGTGGAGGTTATTATAACAGCAAATGGGGATGAAATGTGTTATAGGATGTTCACAAAGCGCATGGTCAGTTGTCCACATACTTTTCTCCATACAATGTAGGTTTGGAAAGGCTGTCCTTTTCAGATTCATGTATAGTAGAAAATGTTTAATTTGAAGTATTTGAAAGTATGTGTATACATATGTGTGCAGGCATGCAGTCTGAAGCTGGAACAGGAAGTTGAGAAGAGCAAAATTCTGTCAGAGGCTCTCCAGATTTTAGCTACAGAGCATCATGAGCTGGAGCAGTCTGTGGTTCGAGGCTCGTCTCCTCGCAGCGCCATTCTCAGCGAGGATGACTTCTATGATGCCCTTTCCTGTTAGTACACCATCTTTTTCTTAAAGCACTAATTTACCGATAAGTGCTATACTGTCAGAATTATTTGAGAGAATATTGAAAAAATCTTCAGGAAGATCCTGGTCAGAATGGAGGTGGGAACACCATATGTTTGTTATTCTTGAAAGTCTCTGTGCAATGCAAGTATAAGGATTTATATGTCTAAAATAGCTTCAAGTTATCATCTTGAGGAAACGTATAGAACCTTGAGTGTAAAAAGAAACATTTGTGTTACAGATGTGATTACATACTTAAAATACTGCATCAATACTTTCAGGACCCAACCACCATTGTTTCTGGTTTTAACAATGATGAATTGACTATGAATTAAAGCAATAGATTTGATCCAAATATCTTTTTTTATATTTGCAGTGAATAAATATAATTTTCGTATAGTTTTGCATGTCTGGTGTGTTTCGGCTCCTTTAAAAGCCACCCGATCCCCTACTCTGGTTTCATCAGGTAGCTTGATGGCAGCTTCTTTCCTTCGTTTGACCCATATGTGTGCGTGCATATGTGCGTGTGTGTGTGTGTGTGTGTGTTATAGTTTCCACCTCAGAGAATTCGCAGAGCTACCTAGACTTGAGTGGGTCGTTCAAGGAAGAGGACGAGGGCAGGTCAGAGCTCTATAACAACGTGCCGAGTTGTCTCAACGCTGGGAGGATGTCCCAGGAGGATTGGCGTGGTGATGAAGAGGAGGATGATAAAGGAGCCAAATCGAGTGGCGCTAAAAGATACAGGTAAATGATCAACATGGTGAACAAAGTCCATAATGTGTCCATTTTATTGACAAAAATCAAGTTGCTCCGAAATTCCTGATCAATTCCTACAGTAACTATTATTATAGTCTTGTAAACCTGTGGCTTTTTTTATTGCCATCGTCTCCCCTGTGTTGTGTTTTGTTTTGGTCATGTATTGAAATCAATAATTTAGTTGCTGTGCACCAGAGGAGAAGGAGGAGGAGCTTACAACTGTAAAAGATTGATGAAGCAGCCAAACGTAGCAGGCTCGTAATTTGAACTTTTCACTTAATCTGTGAAAACCAATAAAGCCGTTAACAGAGTCCCTGCTACAAGGACAAGATGTCTTTGTTTGTGTTTACTAAGAAGTTCTTTGCCCCTGAGTCGAAAATTATTGCCACCTTTTAGGAGAATGAGCAAAAAACAAATCTAATAAGGAGAAAAACATATATATACTTAATGAGAAATGGGATTTTTTCTACTTTTACATTTTCTATTTATGGCATTTGGCAGACGCCTTTATATAGAGCGACTTACATTTATCTAATTCATACAACTAAACAGCTATAGGGTTAAGGGCCTTGCTCAGGGGCCCAGAAGTGGCAGCGATTTGAACTCGCGGATCCCAAGTCGGATCCAAATTTCTATAGTATTATTGTACAATAAGTTTAATTGAACTAGAGTTCATTAGTGAACACATGCGGTAGATTACAGAGTATTGTTTTCTATGTATTTATTTATTTCTTAATATTATGAAATTATAAAATAATTTTTATATAATACAGTTTGAAATCATGCAGTATTTATTTTCGAACCTCAGACTCCTATTGTTGATTATTAAAGGATGTTATGTCTACATTAGGAGGTTTTTCCGCCATATTTACATCCGATCTTTAGTGTCTGAATTGAGTCTGGATCGGCTCTATGAGTCGATTTGATCTGAATATGAATTAGCTCAATAATACTGGAAATTAATGTGAATCTGAAAACACTTCTAACGCTATGGTAAAAGGTTTAATGTATTAATCAAGAATTTTGCAAAACCCCTCATTCAACCTCCAATTTGTGAAACAGTAAGCATCCAGTAAATCAGAGATGCCCATACAAGGACCCTTGGGCCAAAGTTTACCCAGCCATATCATATAAGATTTGATTCGAATCGATTATATTTATATTATATTTGTCATTGTGCAAAATACATGTAGAGAGCTATTGAAATGCAGTTAGCATCCAACCAGAAGTACATAAAGTGGCTTATTTACAATAAGTAGCAATATTTTAAATGAGGGTATGGGTTAGAGGTGAGAATGATCAATGTAAAGAAGGTGCAGTAGTAAGATATTGTATATCTAGTAATACATATGTGTAAATAGAGGGGGAATTCCATTGATACAGCTCTTCATTTCCAATTTGACATTTATAACTAAAAAAATTCTTATTATTATCAAGCTGCAAAAATCTTGGCAGTACCTACCACTGTGAGCATGCTTCCGGTCTGATTAACTTACATTTACACTATTTAGCAGGCACTCTTATCCAGAGTGACTTACATGTATCACATTCATACACCTGAGCAGCTATGGGATTATGGGCTTGGCTGAGGGGCCCAGGAACGGCAGCTTGGTCCAATGATTTAACCACTATGTTACCACTACCCACAAGCGTAAACTTAAAAAGCAAACCGCCTAACACTCACCTATTATATTCTGATTTTTTTCAGCAAGTCAGCTGTAGCCCAATTTGGGAAAACTATAAAAAAAAAAATTTTTTAAAGTTGATATAACAACATGGCTGTATTGCTCATAGCTAAAAAAAAATAGCTGTACTAGGTATTGTACTATAAATATGATTATGTCTATAGTTTCACAGTACTATAATATTATAATATATATTTTAATATAATACAGTTCGGTGTAATGGAACATTTACTTTTAATCCCCTGCACTTATTAAGTTAGATTTCCCCTTTTATAGGTAATTGTTTGGGCACCTCTGCATCTTCCATGTAAGCATTTGGACTGTTTTGGGTCCAGTTTGAATCTACTTGCCTAGTAAAGCCTTTTTTTACTTTCCTCTTGAATACATAATAAACTTTCCTTAAGCCACACAAGTGAAACTCAAGATGCCGGTTGAATAAGATATAAATCGTTTATCGTGCGACTGGCACTTCCTGTTTAGACATTCTTTGTTTTAGACTCATGGTTGGTCAAGTTAACCCAGTTTACATACCAGTTTTGTTTTTCTTTTTAATAGAAATAAATTGGTTTTACTCTTTACATATTTTGGTTGCCTTTTATTTTTGCTGAGAAAAGAAAGAGGTGATGACAGAAATAGTTTAGAATGCTGACTGTATAACAGCTTGAAAGATTAATTTTTTTCTTGTAAGCTGACAAACGTATCATAATTAATAAAGTTGGACTGTCATGTGGTAAATTGTCACACAAACAACTAATTTCAAAAACAAAAAGAAAAACAAGAGCAGAGATTAAATTAGCTGAGCGTATACTCTGTTGTTAGCTGGATGATAGTCCTTCAAAACTGTGGCTGTGAGTGAGTGTGTAATTGGAAACAGGTGTAACTAATCAACACAAGGGCGATTGTGAAAAATTAAGTGTGTGTGATGGGAGTTGGAGACCAGTGGGCTGTGTTTGAATGCTGCAGTGTATGATGGGAAATGAAGATGATGAGTACACTATAATGCAAAATAAGCAATGTTTTCATAAAGTAATTATTAAGCGATTTAACGAATCACTAACTTTTAATTCTTGAGTATTGTGTAGTGAAAATGGTTTTGTTTAGTTATCAGCAAATATTCATACTGGTCCCCTGGTGGTCTAGTGGTTAGGATGCGGCGCTTTCACCGCTGCGGCCCGGGTTCGATCCCCGGTCAGGGAACCAACCCCAGCCACTCTTATTGCCGGTCCCAAGCCCGGGATAAATGGGGAGGGTTGCGTTAGGAAGGGCATACAGCGTAAAAACGTGCCAAATCAAACATGCAGATGATCAGCTGTGGCGACCCCTAATAGGAGAAGCCAAAAGAAAGTTAAGTATCAGCAAATATTTATACTCTTGTGCTCAGGGTACTGATTCAGAATAAGAGTCTATATATTATATAGATAGATTTATAAATAAATACTGTCCTGGCATCCATTTAAAGGTTTGTCAAAATATTTTTTTTATACACAGATTTGTGGTTGTGGTTCAGCATTTAACACATCAGCTTAACTTAATTATGATGCTTATAATGTTAGCTTATATAAAAAAAAAAAGTATTTCAAAAATATAGTTGTTTTCATACAGTCAGCATTCTAAATAATCAAAAAAATAAACTCTGCAGATATATCAGTCTGCTTTCTTTGGGTCATTTGTTTCATATAATGAAATCTATGTATGAAAATAAATATCTATTTAGAGAACATTCTGTTATACGTTTTTCTTTTGTCTCTTTTTCTCAGGACAAGTTTGCCGGCACCGATGTTTTCCAGGAACAACTTCAGCATATGGAGCATACTGAGAAAGTGCATTGGATTGGTAAAGCGAACTAAATGAGTGATCATTGTATTTCAAACACAACAAATGCTGACAGTATTGATTTGATTTGGCTCTTTACAGAGTGATTTTGGTAAATAGTGAATAGTTACAGCATCGCAATCCAGAATATGTAACATGTTCAGCTTAAAAAAAAAAAGAAATTCCAAACCTGGTTCTGAACAAGCATTTCTGTTAGTATTTTTGTTGCCAAAATTAAGACTTTAATCAGTTTTAGATATCAAATCCTGTGTAGTTTTACAAGTTGGAGTTACAGGTTAGGGTTTGTAATGTGAAATACAAATGCAGTACTTTATCTTCTCACCCCAAACCTGAACATTGTCTCTGTCCTTTTAGGAGCTCTCTAAGATCACAATGCCAGTCATATTTAACGAGCCGCTCAGCTTTTTACAGAGACTCACAGAGTACATGGAGCACACTTATCTCATCCAGCAGGCTAACGACTCCACCGACTCCATCGAGAGAATGAAGGTAAACCGTAAAAATCCAATGGGAATCGAAACACAACATAATACTGACAAAAACAAGGTGTTTTTTTATTTTATTGTTATGGCACCCTGAAAAAGCAAGAACGAGCTAAAATAGAATCCAAAGCAGAAGCTTGGTTCTTATTTGTTGTCCACCACCTTACCAGATACCAGGAACCACCGTAGAGAAGACGGAGAAAGTGACTGTATAATCGTTACGGCACCATTGTTAAGTTATTAAAATTTCATCAGTGATAACAAGCTGACACTGAAGACTAAAAGAGTTCTATTTTGTAAAAAAAAAAATAATAAAAATGAATAGTTTTCAACTGAAAGGTTTTCATTGAAGATTTAGAAATAAGTCATCCAAGGAATTTCTATACATTTTATCAAACTACTATTAAAGTAACATCATTGTTGCAGATTTATGTAGAATATGGTGCTAATATACAATAAGTACTCGTAATTTATTGAATAAATGCGCAGTTTGCACAAATATTTGGTGTAATTGTTGCAAATCTTAAATGCAGAGGCAAACAAAAAGAAATTTCTGTTTCGGTTGCTGAATTTTTATGCGAGGGCAGAATAATGTGTGAAAACACTAAATAATATATCTAAAATATATCATTAAAAAATATATAAAAAGTGAAAAACTCCTTGATTGTGTTTCACTTATTCAAAGCATTTTCCTAAGTGTTTAAACAGACCTATTTTCTATACATTATTGCTTCAATAGTATCAACTTCCAAAGTGTGTAGGTTGAGAGAGAAAAAAAGAGTTTATAGCAGCGATATTGTAAGAGAGACAGGAATGAACTGAGGGTAAATGTCTCTTATTGTTGCTAAATTCTTATGCTAGTGTCGGACAGTAAAAAGCTACAACAATAGCAATAGACTGTTTCTCATTTATTATGCAAGTGCACAGAAGACCATTTATAGATTGCTGAAGCTATAATTCTGATAATAATTTGGAAAACAAACAACTATGTTTGTTTTAACGCTTGTTTTATGAATAAGATCATAAGAGAAACAAATGTTAACCCATGTGGGCTGTGTTTGAATTGCCATCACTCTTCATGACACTTTTACTGTGTTTTCAAATCCAACATGTACAGTATGAATGTGTAATACCCAAGTACTGGAAAGTGGCTGTGATATAAAATAACAGATTGTTCTGTGTGTCAGTGTGTAGCAGCATTTGCAGTGTCTGCAGTGGCGTCTCAGTGGGAAAGGACTGGGAAACCCTTTAACCCCCTGCTGGGGGAGACATATGAGCTCGTCAGGTAAGTGCTGACTGATGAGGGTGTTCAAGTATCGACAACATTAAATACATTACACTATTTCTCGAAAACATCTTATAGCATTACATTGTGCAAAAACTAGAAAGGTCTGAAATACTTTCTGAACTACAGAAGTGCTAAGAGGCCAGACATTAGAATATTTTCTTCTTTCTCGTCTTTCTCATGATCTCGACATAAGTGGTTTTCTCGCGATTATTAATTAGTTTTCTCATGATTTTATCATAAACATTGTTTCCTTGTGATCGGTACTGAATGTTTCTGTATATTCATACACGTGGACGAGACAAAGAAACAACTTTTGTCCTGTCGGGATTACAAGAAGAAATATTGGAATACCCGGCCTCTAAGGACTTCCGTACTGACCCCATTGTAGTTAACATATACAGACCGTAGGAACACAGGTTTATTTTTATAAAATGTCCCTCAATTAATTTTTTTGCTATTCTTTTTTTTTCTCAGAGAGGATTTGGGTTTCCGAGTAGTCTCGGAGCAGGTGAGCCACCATCCTCCAGTCAGTGCTTTTCATGCCGAGGGTCTGCAGAAGGATTTTGTTTTTCACGGCTCAATCTACCCCAAGTTGAAGTTCTGGGGAAAAAGTGTGGAGGCCGAGCCGAAAGGCATCATGACTCTGGAGCTGCCTAAGTAAGACCAAACACACGTCATTAACCTAGTGTGTCATATACGTTATAAAATAATTATTGGTTATTATTGCGAAACCATGACGAGCTGTGCAGTTTGGAAGAATGATGGTGAGACACGGTGGTATGATGTTCTACCTGCCCTCACTGGCCCTGGATGATTGTTGTCCCACAACAGCACAATCCATAGTCTTTTTCTTCCCTACTGCATTTTAAAATACCTTTTGTTCATTTATTGTTATTTATAATTACCCATTTCATCTATTTTGAAGATTTCATCTATTTTTTTCTCATTGTACTGCCTTTGTCTTTAGGATTTCAGAAAACCTGGTTACAGCTTTACCTCTGACTGTTCCCATCATTTGAGACTCCTATAAATATTTAATAAACACAGAAAACTTCACATCAATAATTACACACATTAAAAAATAAAAATCGGTTTACTTAGATTTCCATGAGTGGTTAATATAGAAATGATAACAAATGAGTGCATTAATACACCCCTGTGATTTACACCTGTCAGATCAGCTGTTAAAGAAAATTGTTCATCACCTTCTGAGAGATCAGAGCTCAGAATCCTTCAGTGCTTTGTTTTAACCACTTGTACGCTTTTATTGATATCTAATATTGAACACGGGTATACATTTTGAGCGGTCCTGATAAGGCAATGCCATAAATGTTGGCACCATTTAATAGAGTGTATTTAAAAACAAGGATAAAAATGGTACACGTTTAGGCCCAGTCATAGAAATTACTTACATAAGTTACATTCAAAATGACAAGACAAAATTATGTTCACAAGAATATATTCCAAACCTTTTGTCGTTTCTCCGAAATGTGACACATCATGTCATCTTAAGCACAAGAGGCAAAGAGTATGCATGTACTGTAGAACACAAATTATAATCCTTAAAGGAATGTTAGTTTAAATTATTCTCGGATTTGTACCGAATTTCATATGTGGAATCCATTCGGTTGTTCATATGCTGCACTAATATACTTTTAATGAGGGTGCCAATAATTCTGAATCGGACCTTAAGATTTCTCGTAAATGTGTTTGCCGTCATTTATCCTGATCCTGATAATTTTCTCTTTCCAGGTATAATGAGGCGTACACGTGGACAAACCCGACATGCTGCGTCCACAACATCATTGTGGGGCAGCTTTGGATTGAACAGTATGGAAATGTGGAGGTGGTCAACCACAAGTGAGTGAGTTTGGCAAAGGCTTTTTTTTCTTGCAGGTGGAGTTTAATCACTCTCAGAGTACTCAAAATAAAAACCTACTCCTTTTAGGTCAACATTAATACTTGGGAGTGAATGTGAAAGTCAGTTGTAGCATAGTTTCTTCTTCTTCTCCTCTTCTTCTTCTCCCTCTTCTTCTTCTTTTTTTTCTTTCGGCTGCTCCCATTAGGGGTCACCACAGCAGATCATCCGTCTCCATACCCCCCTGTCCTCTACATCTGCCTCTTTCACACCAACTACCTGCATGTCTTCCCTCACCACATCCATGAACCTCCTCCTTGGCCTTCCTCTTTTCCTCCTACCTGGTGGCTCCATCCTCAGCATTCTTCTACCAATATACCTCATGTCCCTCCTCTGCACATGTCCAAACCATCTCAATCTCGCCTCTCTCACCTTGTCACCAAAATGTCCTACATGCGCTGTCTCTCTAATAAACTCGTTTCTAATCCTGTCCATCGTCGTCACTCCCAACGAAAATCTCAACATCTTCAGTTTTGCTACCTCCAGCTCCGCCTCCTGTCTTTTACTCAATGCCACTGTCTCTAAATCAATTGTAGCATAGTTTGTGGCGTATCAATGATCATTAACCAGATGAGGATGGGTTCCCTCTTGAGTCTGGTTCCTCTCAAGGTTTCTTCCTTATGCCATCTCGGGGAGTTTTTCCCCGAGATGGCATTGTGTAGGTTTAAGCTAAATCATTAACAATGCAAAAAAAAACAAAACTGCTTTATAATGAACTCTATATAATGACACTGACAGAATGGTCAGTTGCGTTCTCTGAATTCTTTGCTCTATATTTCTACCAGAACTGGAGAGAGGTGCTGTCTCAGCTTTAAACCTTGTGGTCTTTTTGGTAAAGAACTGCACAAAGTTGAAGGCTACATTCTGGACAAAAGGTGGGTGCTGTTTTCAGTTCAGTTTTCTTAATACACTTTCCTTATTTTGTCTTTCCACATGTTACAGACCTTTTTTCTGAAAAAGATGCTTATTTGCAGCAAAAAGAAAGTGTGTGTTCTGTATGGGAAGTGGACAGAGTGCATGTACACAGTGGATTCGGCAACGTTCGAGGCTCACAAGAAGATCGATAAGGCTGCCGAGGGAAAGAAAAGCAGTAAAGTGGTGTGCTCTTTTTCTTTACTTTATCCATGGCTGTGTTTCGAAGTTTTCTCACCACGGCTAGTTTCTCATTTCAATACATTATCATTTCTATAGTAACAACCAGAGGTGGAAAGTAACTACAATGGCTTTGATTTGAAATGTATCTGTGCTCCTCAGGGGTCCAGTGCTGAGTCTGAGGAAAGCCCACAACCAGGTGGTGACTCTGTAGAGGAGATTTCAGGCAGCCAGTTACTTTGGAGAATCTCACCAAGACCAGCCAACTCCGCTCAGGTTTCTCAGCAAACACGAACCCACACTCTGTCAGGAAAGCACGATGCAGGGCCAGATTTTTCTGTCAGGAATGCAGGCAGGGACAGGGCCAGATTATACTGTCAGGAACGCGGGCAGGGACAGAGCCAGATTATTCTGTCAGGAATGCGGGCAGGGACAAGGCCAGATTATTCTGTCAGGAACGCGGGCAGGGACAGGGCCAGATTATTCTGTCAGGAACGCGGGCAGGGACAGGGCCAAAATTATTCTGTCAGGAACGCGGACAGGGCCAGATTATTCTTTCAGGAACGCGGGCAGGGACAGGGCCAGATTATTCTGTCAGGAACGCGGGCAGGGACAGGGCCAGATTATTCTGTCAGGAACGCGGGCAGGGACAGGGACAGATTATACTGTCAGGGGGTGTGACTGGGAGGAGGACCCAAATGCAGGACACAACAGGGGTATGGTGAAAACAGTCTTTAATTAAGAAACAGGCAGAGGGAAAACACAGACTTTAAACAAAACCGGCAAACTGAGCAATAAGGAGGAGAGCAAAATCACGGTCCAAAACAGGGTTTAGCAACAGGATCAGGAACAGGAGATGGGAACTAGAACCAGAACAGACAGGGTGGCAAGAATAATCTCAGGGACTGGCAAAGCCGGTGAGATAATCTGACCCCGAGTAAATGTCCTTTGTGTCCTTAAATAACGGGTGGCATGAGAAAAACTTTTTCATTCTTCATCAGGTTATTGCAGCCCCAAGGTTCAATCAAGCTGCCTTAGAGATTTGTGTTTCTTTCTCCATTTCTGCTGCAGATGTACAGTTTCACGTTGTTCGCCATGCAGCTAAACGAGCTCAATCAAGAGATCGAAGCTGCAATTCCCAAAACCGACTGCAGACTTAGACCCGACATCCGCGCCATGGAAAACGGAGACATTGGTATGGATACATGACTGGATACATATGTGTCATCATTAACACTGGACATTGACATTTATTAAATTTTATTATATAGCATTATACAATACTCATATAATACAAATTACATAATATTTTATTTTTCATTATTCAAATGAACATAACTTTTTATTATAAGGATAAAAATACTTGGACTTTATGCCCTCAGATTTGGCAAGTGAGGAGAAAAAGAGGCTGGAGGAAAAGCAGAGAGCAGCACGGAAAAGCCGAGCCAAGTCAGACGAGGACTGGAAGACGAGGTGTGTGAGAATATCCTTCACCTGCTTTTTTTCTTTACAGCTGTAATGTAAAACTCATAGCTTGAAACTTGCGCTTTAGACAAGCAGGCAGATATGTTGAGTGCGTTTATAGAACAGATTTTCTCTGTAATTTTGGATGATTCTAATAATGAAAAGATTACTAAATTAAATGACTGTTAACTACATGATAAATGTATCTGAAGAGAAACTGAATCAAAGTGAAGCACACAGTATATGGACAAAAGTATTGGGACACCTGAAATTTTCAGTCATATGTGGTTCTTTCACAAACTGTTAACACAAAGTGGAAAAATATGGAACAGGATACTCACAAAGCACATACAAATATTTTGGTGAGGTGTCCACAGACTTCTGTCCATATAGTGCATTTATTATAGCCTTCGATTATGTGTCATGTATAAATGACCATAATGAATCCATAATAAGTGAAATTAAAACCAACTTGTGATGTGCAGCTGCACTATTACCAAAGCTGCTGCTATAAAAAATTAATCAACACATTCTGACCAATCAGAATGCAGCATTTGACAGCACTGTTACAAGCAAAAATAGGAAATTAAATGTATTATTTGATTATTATTAATTAATAATAATATAATAATACATTTGATTATTATTAATAAAAATGTATTGTATAGAAGAGTAATCACACTTGAAGAAAATAATTTGAGTATGCTGTATATTGTGCAGCTTCTATTTAGTAACTAGATGCTCTTCTATACTAATTCCACTAACATTACACCCCTTGTTTTTTTTGTTTTTTTTTTCCTTCTTTTTTTCTTACCTCCATATATTCTGTGGTTCGGCTATGATGATTAGAAGCTCCGCATTCAGCCCCAGGTTTGCTCTGCATGCTGTGCTATATGATTCTATTTTTAAATTTTTTTGCATTTCTAATCACAAGAATATGAATAAGAACATATGAAATAACGCATGTCATGCCATGCTGAAACAAATCTATATATTTTTTTTTATTATCCATTACCCTTAATTATTTATAATTCAATAATAATTACCCTTTTTTATTGAACTGATTCTAGTTGCATTTGTTGTGGAACCTCTGCAAAACGTAGTAATTATTGTTTTTATTTACATCATAGCATCTATAAATCACCATTCCTTTACCAGCCTTTCTTCTTTTTCTTTATTGTGATCTAAATAATGAGGTTAATTCTAATAATAAACTACCTGCATGTCTTTTTCTTTTACCACATCCATAAACCTCCTTTTTTGCCATCCTTTTTTCCTCCTTCCTGGTGGCTCCATCCTCAGCATTCTCCTACCGATGTACCCCATGTCCCTCCTCTGCACATGTCCAAACCATCTCAATCTATCCTCCCTCACCTTGTCTCCAAAACGTCCTACATGCGCTGTCCCTTTAATAAACCTGTTTCTAATCCTGTCCATCGTTGTAATTCCCAATATAAATCTTAACATCTTCAGCTCTGCTACCTCCAGCTCAACCTCCTGTCTTTGGATTTTAGCTATGTTACTCATGTAAAAAGGACTGTCCCTGGTTCCCTGGTGGTCTAGTGGTTAGGATGCGGTGCTCTCACCGCTGCGGCCCGGGTTCGATCCCCGGTCAGGGAACCGACCCCAGCCATTAGGGTTGCACAAGCCTTAGTGCCGGTCCCAAGCCCGGATAAATGGGGAGGGTTGCGTTAGGAAGGGCATCCAGCGTAAAAACGTGCCAAATCAAACATGCGGATGGTCCGCTGTGGCGACCCCTAATGGGAGAAGCCGAAAGAAAGTTTTACTCATGTAAAAAGGACTGCATACCTAAAACCCTGTACCGAAATATTTTTGTACGAATACGTGTACCGTTACACCCCTAGTGGTCATGGACAAATGTACGTTTGCTGTACCGTGAATATGCTTTGCGCTTAAGGCATGATTATTATTCATCCAAATCTGCACAAATGGTACCTCTGTGGTTAAAATGACGAACTTTTGTTCGGAAGGTTGTGAGTTCAAATCCCAGTACTACCAACCTCTGGGCCCGTGAGCTAGGCCCTTGACCCTCAGCTGCTTAGTTATATACAGTAAATGGGATAATTACACGTCGCCCCGGATAAACTTTGGTCAGTATTGGGAATTTTAAGTTCAGGTTCATGAAATCATTTAACACTCTCCATACTTTATTATAAGATTTATAAATGATACCCAGTGATTGTATGTAAACTGTGACTCATCTAGTCTCTCTTTTTTTCCGAGCAGGTGGTTTAATCAGGGTCCAAACCCTCACACCAACTCTCCAGATTGGCTATTCTCCACTGCTTACTGGAACCGAGATTACGCCCAAGTGCCTGATATATACTGACACGATCTACAATAACTTCAAACTAAATTGGGCCACATCGGATATTTGTGTAATAAACTTTTTTTTTTTAAGATTGAACAGATTTCTCATACCTGCAAGTTCTTTATATTATTTATTTATTTTTTTAAGAGGAAGATGTTACTTTATTCTTCATGCACATAAACTATAAGCAGGACACAATTCGATTCAGTTTTGTTGAGGCCAATCATGTAACAGCTTAATTACCTTAATGAAGAAAAAAAAGTAATCATAATTATAATTGAGCATAGAAATTGTCAGCATTTTTTATTTTTTTTTTTTTTTGGCAGGCATCTTTTCTAAAACATTCAGAACACTAGTTTTTAATAATGGACTAAACTTTGTATTATTTATTTTAGAGCTCTTTTTATGCTTTACACTTTTCAGAATATTTTACAATTACATATATATATACATCTTTATTTTCTTCAGCTTGGACTTTTTTCTGTTTGTTTTCAATAAAGACGGGGCTAAAACTGGTTTCCTAGTTGTAATGTGTGAGACATGAAAAGAGATGAGTTATTCTTATATATGAAAACCTAATAATATGAAGTATGACCCCACCGGATGCGGATAATGTTTAACTCGTTAGTTTAAGTTTGGTGAGGATGTGACATCAATATAAAGTGCTCAAAGCATTTAATTTTACAGCAGAGGTGGTGTAAAGTGTCATATAAGACACTTAAAAGATTGTTATACTTATTTAATAGTTATTTCAGAGTGATGTCCATTTGTTGCTGTTGTGTATATCACATGGTAGTGTCGCTGAATTTCCCGGCCTGCTGAATAAAGCCCTAAGCAGGTCCAAGCAGATTTCTGTCATTGAGGTCAAATGAAATTTTGGAAACTTTTTGACCTTTTATTAATTTTCAGAAAACACCATCAGAATGGCAGTGGCTCTGGAGTCTATCCCAGGAACACTAGATGTGAAATACATATACCTAGGGACAATTTAAAGTCACAAATCCACTTATGCTTTTCCACACGTGTTTTTGGGAGGTGGGATGGAAAGCACAAAGAAACTGGAGTAAATATAAATTTAAAACATGTAAAACTATGGTATAAACTGGAAGGGCTTCTTTTTTTATTAATATATATGAACTGGAAACACTGTTGTTCTGCTTCTGAATATACAGTATAATTTGTAGACAAAAGAATTTCTACAACTGACTTTTCCAGCCATATGTAGTTCTTCCCCAAACTGTTACCACAAACCTGGAGGCACACAATTGTATAGAATGCCACTGGGCACAATGGCCTGCTGTAGTTCTGTAGTAGTTAGTCTTAGTAGTTTAGTAGTTCTGATCTCAACCTTATTGAACACCTTTGGGATGAATGCACCCTGAACACTGACTGCACCCCAGGTCTCCTCACCTACATCAGTACTAGACTTTACTAATACCTTATGGCTGAATAAGCACAAATCTCCACAAGCACACTCCAAAATCTGCTGAAACATCTTCCCAGAAGAGTGGAGATGGTTATGTTACAGTATATTCAGATACCAAACGTGCGTCCATACAGTGGATATAACATTAAAACCACTGAGAGGTGAAGTAAATAAAATTGATTATCTCGTCACAATGGCACCTTTCAAAAGCAGGGATATGTCATGGATCAAGTAAGTAGTTTGTGAATTTGATGTGTTGGAAACAAGAAAAATGGGCAAGCATAAAGATCTAAACAACTATGACAAGTGCCAATTTGTGATGGCTAAACATCTGGAACAGAGCATCTATTCAATGGCGGGTATTTTTTAGCCTGGTTTTCAGGGGATGCATTAATGTTAAAAAATGTATAAAAAAAAATCTGCTTCTTCTTTACTGTTTCAACTGTAAAATATTAATATATTTAACGCTTTTTTCAAGAATATTTTAGGTTTAACATGGAAGTAAAAATTAATAAAACAGAAATAATAAAACAACTTATTATAATTGAGTTTTCTAATTGTTAATGTAAAATGTATAACAAGTTTTTATGAAAAATAAGTATGTAATTAAAAATTCAAAATGCCACGATATGCTTTTAGTTTACACTATAATTATATTAACTATTAATATAATTTATATTATTAGAAATATTATGAGCTTATTTTGTAGATATTTAAAAAAATTATTAATTCAAATATAAATATCTTATATAGATGTTTCATATTAGTTATAATACCTGGAATAAATTGTCCGGGTCAGGGTCAGGGTTCAGACATGTACAGAAGGCGATTTTGTAATTGAATGGTCGTATTTGACATTCACAGGTCAGAGAGGAGTGTATGACGTCACAGTTGTCCTCATATCCTAAACTAAATTACGCAAAGGACTTAAAATAGCCCCGGTTTGGTGTTTGCTCCATTAGGAGGCCTGACCCCTTTCTGTTCTCTTTCATGAATTTTTTATGTAACTGAATTGATTGCAAAGGTATAAAAGTAAGAACTGAGCTTAGAGTTCTCACACACAAGGCTTATCAGTATTACCAGACTAAATCCAGACCTGGTGATCATCAAACATCATGATCAACGAGCGGCTCCTGCTTCTCACCCTTACCTGCTATGTGTTTGTCTGGATCGGAAACTGTGAAGATTTTGTAGAGATCCGTTCTGTTGAAGATGACATCAAGGCCCAGGAGGAAAAAGAGCTGGTGAGGGGTTTATTTTTTTTAAAGGTTTGAAGATAGACTACAATTACATCTATTCCTTTTCAAACAAAGTTGCGGTGTTTCTGAAAGTTCAGGTAAAAATATCTTATCCTGTGCTTGTTATAGATCGAAGCTCTTCAAGAGGTCCTTGAAAAACTGAGGAATAAACAAAGTCCATCAGCTGAGAAAAGGTTAGGCTGGGTTCCTTCGGTGAGTAAACTGATTACTTCAAGTTTATTTAATAATAACATTTTATATATATATATTGTGTGTGGGGGTGGAATTAGTATATAGTCAAAAATCTAAACTTTTAGATGAATAGTAAAAATGTAAGCAAATATAAAATATTTACCATTAGCTAATAATTAGCTTGTTGCTTGTAGCGACTGGAAACAGTGCTAGACCAGGATGAGCATAGAAAACCAATTAGTTATGATGGCAACTTTACCTCACAATTTTCCTCATTTTAAGATTAAATGGATTTCATATCATCTATCAAGGTGAAGAAAACTGCATTTCCCATAAACTTACATATTTTACATCATCCCACTCCTGTCTAGATAATTATCTCCTAATGTATCTTAATTATATTTTTCTTTTATACTTAATAGTAAATAGATGTTACGCTGAATTGATTGGATGAAGAACTGAGCCAGTTCTACTGATACAGTATTAGTGTACCGTTCCTTCCTGGATGAGAACAAACAAGACCTTCCAAATTTGTAATGAATACTTTGAAGATCTAGGCTTATTCATTTCAATAATTCAGTGCCTAAATAAAGTGTACATACCTAAATTAAGTACAATTACTTTCATATATTCACATGAGGTTTTTGTGTACACGGCTTTGCCTTCCACTTTAACATATTAGAAATCTCCAAGTCCATAATGCCATTCGCACCTCGATGCATAGCCAACGATACGATACATTAAAGAGACATATAAAGCGGCTACCGATACCAATACGATTCTCAATTACAATTACGATGCAGTGTGATTAGATTTTGAGTTCATTCAACACAATGCGATTCAGTTCAATACGATTCAATGGAAAAAAAATACAATGCATTGTAATTCAATATACAGATACAGGTACAGATAGTTGACTTTTATTCCTTTGGTTTAGACAGACAGCAAATCATCAACTTCCTTAAGTGCTATCTGTCTTCTAACGCATGGCCCTTTCACAAACAGGTCTTTGAAGTTAAAAAAATAAATAAATAAAAACAAATGTTCTTTTCCTGTTCTGTCTCCAGGAAGATGCAGCTCTACCTCTGCCATGTTAATATATATTCTATGTGACTCTCAGGTCTCTGTGGTGTTGTGATACGTCATAATCAATCAATCTCCTTCTTCTTCTTTGCTGCTCCCATTAGGGGTCGCCACAGCGGATCATCCGTCTCCATACCCCCCTGTCCTCTACATCTGCCTCTTTCACACCAACTACCTGCATGTCTTCCCTCACCACATCCATGAACCTCCTCCTTGGCCTTCCTCTTTTCCTCCTACCTGGTGGCTCCATCCTCAGCATTCTTCTACCAATATAATTCATGTCCCTCCTCTGCACATATCCAAACCATCTCAATCAATCTACATATACAATATTGGTTACTTTCTAAACAATAAAAGTATAATGCATCTACTAATAATTATATATAAATTAATTTGGTTTTTACCAATCAAATATGTTAAAAACATACATATTTGCATTGGTACATACGCAGTACAAATGCCAACTTGTATCGGATGCACCCATTTTTAATTTGATGGATCACATAACTTAACTTTTATGCCAGTGCACCAATGGAAATCGGTGAATCTTACCATTCCTATCCTGCATGATCTTCCTCTCTCTCTGTTTCGCTCAGTCATACACAGTTCGATGTTATGCGCATGTCTAATAAAAGAATGTACAGTATCCACACATAGGTATGACCCCCTCACAAACACACAACCACTACAACTTGATGCGATTTATAAATTCTACACCTTCAACCCTCAGTGTGATGTTATGTTTCAGTGTGATGCAGGTGAGCAGTGTGCCATTCGTAAAGGTGCCCGTTTTGGAAAGGTGTGTACCTGTCCTGGTGGAACCTCGTGCAGCTTCTCCATCCTGAAGTGTTTGTGAGACGATGTGACTTTTCACCTTCACTCCCGACTGTAAATAAAGGCATAACGAAATAAAATGCATTTTTTTTAAATATTACATTTAAAATTGTGTTTTTTAATGGCATGTCAAGAGACCTTTCCGAATGAGTCAACGTATTGTATATCATTTATTCATTTGGCAGACATTTTTTTTATTTTTTATTTGTGAAGCAGAAATTAATTCAGTCACATAGTGTAGATGTAAAGGTAAAGGTAAAGGGACTTGTTTTAGTTCTGAGATTTACACTGACCACCAGTCAGACTGGTCACTTGACCAGGGGCACCTGGGAAGCCTGCAAACGTTCCAAAGCATATTGGTGACAAGGTGGCGTGATGAAGCTGGGTTACTGTTACAACCACAAAAGGTTTGATTATTTTCCTTTAACAGCAAAATGTTTTTTTTCCAAAGCAATTTGTCAATAATTGCAGTTTTGAATTAATCTGCAAGCACTAATACCTTAGAAGACAAGTGACAAATGGTGGTATATTAAATGAGTAATGTTTTAAATAAAAATGAAATTTTTGTAAATCATATACAATCCATGTAATCTAAGCATAATCAATATGCTTAATAAATGACTGAACAATGGGCTGATATTAAATAAAGACAAACTTACAATCAGTGATATCATGAAATTTAATTTCAAAATCTAATGGTCGTGAATGTTTCGAGAAAAAAGGGGAATGAGCCATCATGGCCATTTCACAACATACGCAAGTTGCACTAAAGCTGAAGACCTGAAATGCCAGGAGAAATATATACAACTGAGTCCAGTGCAAATAAATTCATTAATCAAGTCTGAAACTTAACTAAGACTAAGACCACTAGATGGTGCAACGGTGCAGCTGTGTGTACTAGTATAAAGCCATAGAGAGGGGGATTTGTTTTTTTATTGCCACATGTACATTATATCACAGTAAAATTCTTTCCTCGCATATGGGTTCAAGGACCCAAGAGAAGCTTGAACCCCTGACCTTCCAATCAGTAACCCAGAGCCTCAACTCCTGAGCTACCACTTCCCCTAAGCAGAAATGTAATAATAAAATGTCAAAACTCATAACAGCAAAAACCCTTTTTAAATAGAGTTTAGGTTTAAGGTTCACTTGTGGGAGTAGTTATTCAACCCAAAATCTATCTATCTATCTATCTATCTATCTATCTATCTATCTATCTATCTATCTATCTATCTATCTATCTATCTATCTATCTATCTATCTATCTATCTATCTATCTATCTATTAGCTGTGTACAGTATCTGGTCTTGTCTTGTCTTGTCAAGTCAGAGCTCTGTACAGGCTACTCAAGTTCTTTCACTCCAATCTTGACAAGCCATTTCGTTATAGATTTCTCTTTGTGCATTGTAATGATGAAACAGGTTTGAACCTTTTGGTTCCAGTGACGTGACATTTCAAAGCTGCAGTGTCCAAAGACATTCTATACAATTGTGTAGATCCACCTTTGTGGTCATAGTTTTGCGAAGAACCACATATGGGTGTGATGGCCAGGTGTCCATGTATTGAACATAAGGCCATATAGTGTATCTTTATCCATCTATTGTGGGGGGTTTTGCTTTCTTCATTGTACTTTTACTCATTGCATGTATCATGTCATGTCTTTATGGCCTACTATGAAAATCTCTTCACTATCCAAATAAAAGGGTTGGTGTATGGATTTTTGTAAAAGTTAAAGCCCAGAAGGTGTAACTGTAATGCGACGTGTTACCTAAAACGAGTTTAACTTCCTGTTCGTCACATATATTCTACCCTCCAGTACAATTTTTATTGACTTGGAGATTTAATTCCAAATTGCACTTTAGAGATTATGGGGGCTTGTAACCTCCCATCACCTTACTAACACAGTTTACCATGTTTTTTTTTTTCAGTTTTTCACACTATAGATGAAATCAGGTGGCTACTTATGGAACATACACAGTAATGCAATAATTGTAGTATTGATATTATTATTACAAATCTACAATGTAGTACTCTTGTTTAGGTAATACAGAGTGGGGCTAAATCCCAAAAGATTTTTTTGAGACATATAGTGCAGTTAACCCAGTATTTAAGCCCTATATTCAATTCAATTCAATTCATTTTTATTTGGATAGCGCTTTTAACAATGAACATTGTCTCAAAGCAGCTTTACACAGACTCAAGAGGGAACCCATCCTCATCTGGGTTGCACCGAATGTCCATTTATTGCAGATATAAAATGTTGCGGGGTAGAGTGATGGTGATCAGGAGCAAACTGTAGTCCCGAGTCAATGTAGCAGTCTGTTGACATTAACTACAGCCCAAATCCATCCTCAAAGCTCCCGTTCTTACCCAGGAATTTCAAGGAACCACCCAAGGCGTTGATGAGAAACCGTCCCCAGCTGCACAGAGTGGCCCCCAATCGAAGAGAACACTATCCAGAGGCAGGCCTGGACGAAGTGGGAAGATCCACGGAGAGAAGAGGGGCAGGAACAGTGGTTACTGGAACCTCAGGAGCATGTTTAACTCGACAGAGAGAAAGAGAGAGAGAGAAGAGGGGTGACAGGAAGAGAAGGATATGGACTATTATGTGTCCTTGTTGTTGTATGAAAGAGAGAGTGTGACTGTGTAGTTGAATGTGACTGTGCAGTTGGGAAGGCAAGTCTCCGGCAAGACTCGATATGGCAGCATAGCTAAAAGGAAGAACCAGAAGGTAACCGACATAAAGGATCTCTGGGATAAGAAACGACCCACCACATCACCATCAACAAACCCGAGTGAACGTGTGAGAGTGAGGGAACGACAGCATACCAGTATCCCAGTTCACCAAACACTCTATATCCATGTTCCCTCCAGATCTGCTCCTTAACGTAAGAAACATCTACTGATAAAAGACTTGACTAAATAAATACGTTTTTAACCTCGACTTGAACTATATTATGCATTACTCTTCCAAATGACTTTTTTAAGGTCATATTTTAAACAATTCATAATTAAAAATAACATCGTACCAGATACATAGTGTGAGAAACATAGTGTGAGAAACATAGTGTGAGAAAATCCACCGTTTTCACAGAACATAATGTGGCCCATTACATTGATACTGTGAGGAAAGAGCCAAAAACAGAAAAGAGGAACTGTCGGCAAAAATAGATGCCAGTAACTGATGTAACACTACCCCAACATGTAATTTCTCTCAAATCTATACAAGGAATAAAAAACACTCTAATTTTGCTGTTGTAGCAAAATAATTATTAAAAAAGTGGTGCTAAGTACAAGGTAGCGTTAACACTGTTATTACCCCAAAGGACTGTTCAGCTCATATAACAGCATATCCCCCAGTGTTCTACAGCAATTTAACAATAATTAAAGAATGACACTTCATATTTAAAAAAATATATATATTTCTAGTTACGTTTAATTCTCTGTGCAACAAATTAGCTCCTGTACTCACTTATCTGCAGCAATATTGAATGAAAGTAAAAAGATACACAATTATAATGTTGTATAAGAATATAAATGATATATAAAGGGGAAATTGGGTGTCATGGTAATACATAGTACGTTGAGATTTTGCGAAATAAGCTTTTTTTCTTGCTATTTTTGATCAATATTAAACATTTTACAAACAACTATTATTTTGCTATATTGCTATATTTGCTATATTACTATAATAACTAACTTTATTTTGTGTATTTGTTTAAAACCTTTCGTTAATATTAACATTTCATTTCTTAAAAATACCTCCACGTCATTTAGCCTCTTGTGCGCATCATAAAACGAACAAACACTGGTACAGTACAGTAAAAGTGTAAATCCTGTTCGGTCTCATGCAATCAATATAAATCAAATATGCAAACAAATAAATACATTTGTGCTGCTGAAATTCATATATACCATAGAGAAGAAATTCAACCTTGCACATTTTCAATCATTGTAAATTCAAACCGTAGTTTATATCAGGAAATACTGAAACTGTGCACCATCATACTGACAACACGACTGAACATTTTTTCTCAAGGATTTTGAGAAAAGTACATCAAGGATTTTGAGAAAAGCATTTGAAAATGCACTTACTGGTTTGCAAATATTAAGGATAATTTAAGAAATTCTCCAAAGCAACTGAGAAAAACTGTATAGGCCAAAGGATAAATTATTATTCATTATTTTATATTAAAGTTTTTTGTTTTTTTTTTGCAGAGATATTGAAGTGGTATTCCAAAAGTGCTGACTTTGCACTACTTTTTATTTTGATCAGCATTACAAAAAGCCTTTAAAAAACAGCATATGTGGTTTTGAATGTTCTTTAATAAATTATAATAATAATTGTATAATATAGAGTATATTGTTTACTGATTTATAATATCCTACTTTTTCATATCTCCTCTCACACCGCAACGTGTAATAGTTTACGGATTTTCACAGTTGCTTCGGAGCGTTTCTCAGATTAGAAATGAAATTCTCAAAACTCCTTGTTCGACCTCCACATCATTTAGTCATTTCTGCTCATCATAAAAATATTTCTTGTTGCTTTGATCAAATTGCGAAAGCTTTTGTACATTTATTTACTTCTTTTTAATTGTGTACAAGTGTCTGCTGTTTCCTACATTATCAGTTGTTTATGTTCATGTTGATCAAAATATATTATACTGGTTTCACCTAAAAAATTTTAACCCCCAAAACATCTCAGCATCAGTTCAATGCATAAGTCATTGACTGCAAAATGAATAAAACAGTTGTCAAAATCTGTCATCTAAAATTTCTATTAAACTTTTTTTTGTAAATGTGTTGAATTGATGAACTGTGCAGATGAATCTTGAATGTCACTAATGAAGGCGAGTGAACAGAATCAGATCAACCAATAATCAACTAGTTCTCTAAAACAGGTCAAAGGTGAATCTTGTGAACATTCAAGTGGAGAGTGAATACAGACAGAGCAAAACAAAGAATTATACAATATAAAAATGGATGAACAACTAAGAAACAAACAAACACTTGTAAAAGTGTGAATCCTGTCCGGTCTCTTGCAATCAATATAAATAAAAAATGCAATCAAATAAATTATTTTGTGCTGCTGAAATTCACAGATGGCGCACAGAAGGAAGTCAAATTTTGTGCATTTTCAGTCACTGTGATCCACACCATAGTTTATCAAGAAATCCTGAATCTGTGCTCCATCATGCCTAAACATCTTGATGGAAATGAGATGTTCATTGACACACTTACTTTTAAGAAATGAACTAATGATTTTTAGAAAAGTACAGGCTTACAATGTATTGTGCTCCAATGTATTGTGCTGTTTAGAACTGTATTGTGCAATGTAAGAAATCCAATGTATTGTGCTGTTTGCACACATTGTTTAAAAATTCACTTACTGGTTTTGCAAATATTAAAGATGATTAGAGAAAAACTGTAATGAACGCCTAACTTCCCTCTAGACTTTTTAGCAAAACTCGATTGGCTGAGCGGAGCTGTCAATCATTCTATCTCCGCCCCTTGTTTAAATAAGGGGGCGTGGCTGCTGCTCCTCATTCGACTACAACTCAACATGGCGTCGCAGCGCATCGACGGAGCGAAAACGATGGAAAACCCGAGCGCAACTTCATCCCATCCCGGTTTCAGCAGCGAGAAATACTCTTTACTAGTGGTAGTCGGGGAGCATACCGCTGCCGGCTCTGTCGAGTACTTAGTTTCGGAGATTGAACGAGGTAAAGTTGTTTTTTTCTCTTGATAAATCTTTGCAGTGCTTTCTTCGGGTTTTTGGGGCTGATCCGATTTACCACTGAAGAGTTAACAGCTCACTTTTGAACAAGAACAGCTCCCTTTTTCACTAATCATACTCTCAAACATGCCTTAACAAGAATTTTGAGGTTAATGTCTGAATCCTAAATGCGTCTTAATTTCTGTTTAGTGCACTAAAGGCGAAGCACACTATGTAGTGCACATACCCTGGGCCCTAGTAAGTCTGGAGCAGGAGTCATGATGCATTAGTTTTGTAGGGTACTTAAAATTTGTGATTCAACCAATGCCCTCTTTGGACTTTTGCATTTCACAAGAGAAATCAAACTTTCAGGGCTGTTTGTGAATGTCTATGCGTATTATGAATGCATGTATAAAGATTTTTGGGAAGCCATTCACATTTTTGATGATTCATCCTGTACTAGTCTTGTGTCCATCCAATTAAACGCTCTGTTGAACATGTAAGTCCCGCCCACTTTTGTCCTGGTGGTGTTGTGGGTTTACATTACATTGTATGCCGTTTGGCAGACGCCTTTATCCAAAGCGACTTATCTCATTTATACAGTTGAGGGTTAAGGGCCTTGTTTAAGGCTCCTGCTATGGCTGCATAGTGTGGTAGGGATTTGAACTCCAAACCTTCTGATCAGAAGTCCACCCACTGAGATGCCACCTTCTCATACGCTGATAAATGCTTCAGCATGAGTCAGTGATAGTTTTATCTACCACTTTCATCACCTCCATCAATGCTGAATTATGTATGAATGGAAAAAGTTTATTTCTCTTATTATCTTGAACTTTCAATGTTCAGGTTCCTCATGAATGAGCACTTCTTTGAACCCTGGCCCCAGTTTTCCATTTTATAGGCTGAGGATGCTGAGGAAAAGAAATAGGGCTATATAATGGCAAACCAAGTGAAGCTACCAGTCTTGTGTTAATCGAATTAACCGCTTTGAGGTTTATATCTGTGTGCCTCCTCAAAGTGATTGAGAATTCTGTTGGTGTTTCTCGGTCATTATACTTTTTTTTTTTTTTTTTTTTTTTTTACTTCTCATAGATGTCAAATGTCTCTTGGTGACGACGCCGTGTTCATTTTTTTTGTCGCCTTGAACCTTCTGATCAGTAACCCAGCCTTAACCACTGAGCTACCACTCCCCTGAACAGGGTTTGTCAGCCAAATGACGAAGATGATATAGAATAGCATCTGTGTGTGACAAATAAAGGCTAGAATAGCCTTTATTTGTCACACATACAGTACAGCACAGTGAAGTTCTTTTCTTCACATATAGAGGATAGGGGGCAGGGTCATGAAACAGACCCCTGGGTTTAGGGTGATACAAGGGCGTGAGCCGCTGACTGTACGATCAGTAATCACTTAACCACTATGCTACTATACCCCTGAAGAACTACAACAGATCAGGCATCGGGAACTTCTTAAATCGGTTATATCCTTTTTAGGCGTAAATGATTCTAATTCATTGTATATGAAGAAAACTTTTTTTTTTTGTATTATCATCCTAAACTTTGTTTGTCTTCCTGGTTCCTCTTTAATGAGCACTTCTTGAAAACCTGGGCCTAATTTTTCATATTCTTATTTTTAAGGATGCTGGAAAAAAAAAAATTGGACAAATTACAGACCAAGTGCCTCTACACACACAGGCTGTAAATGCAGTGCACCCATTTCCCGTCGCAGTTCTTTTGGGAAACTGCTGAGTCGACGTGTCTCCTGCATGACCGCACAGGTCTGATAATGAACAGCAGAAGTGCTGAAGCTGAGCCACTTGAAAATAATTATAACCATTTGGTTGAACGCAACCGTCATACACAATATTCAAACCACAGCGACCCTCAGCACGATGAAAAGGCGAAGAAGAAAGGGGATGGAATGGGGTAGAGGAATAGATGTAGGAACAATAGGAACAGGAAGAGAGAGATGGGAGAGGGTGAGGTGGCAGAAAAGACAGTAGAGAACGAGAATGGAAGAGAAGAAGAGACGGGTAGGGAGAGTTAGATATTTGGAGGAGAGAGATGTGAGATTAAAGCTGTTGCTATAAATACTGCAGTTGGCCTGCGTCACACTGCCTGGTCTGAAGAAGAGCGAACACGACTTTGTCCTCCATGTTTTATTGAAGCTCCGCCTCCTACAGGCCAGTTGGAGAGGCGAGTACCACATTCAGGCAGGTTGAATGAGAAATTTTTCTAATTCAATTAGAAATTAGTATTTTTCCCAGAGCAATTTAACGTCAGGGTTCTTTAGACACATCATTGTGACCTAATGAGCTCAGAGTGCTCCATTACAGCAGGGGGTGCTAATTGAAATGAGTTGCTTGACAATGCCCCTTTTTCTAACGAACAACCACATGCTTTGGTGTAAAGTGTGTGTATGGCGAGGGATCAAATTCTCCACATGGCGTCAGTTTACGTGTATACACATTGTATCGCCTACGTAGTTATGTCGTTGTATTGTTTACGCAAAAATCTTGATATTGTTTTTGCAGAAAATTTATATTGTTTGCTTAGTTCATTCATATTGTTAACGGAGAAGCACAATACTGTTTGCTCCTAGACGTCGTATTGTTTATGCAGAGATGTAACGTTAACGCGGGAACTCCATATTGTTTACAAAGTGTCATCGTATTGTTTTTGAGGAGACGATTTATTGTTTACACACCGACATCGTATTGTTTACATGGAGACGTATTGTTTGCCCGGAGACATTTGATCGTTTGCGCGAGAACGGCGAGCTGTTTGCGCAGGAACGCCGAGCTGTTTGCGCGGGAACGTCGCGCTGTTTGGGCGGGAACGTCGCGCTGTTTGGGCGGGAACGTCGCGCTGTTTGGGCGGGAACGTCGCGCTGTTTGCATGGGAACTACGTGTTTTTTAGGTGGAAACGATGCTTTTTTTTAGACGGAACAACGATTTTTGGTGAAGTTGTCGCATTGTTTTTGCGTAAACGTTGTTGTTTTGTCGCGAAGGCGGCTTAACATTTGCTTGAAGAAGTCGTATCGTTTGCTCGGAGACGTTGTTTTACATAGTTAATACGTAATATGAATGTACGTAATTGCTCACGTAGATGACGTAGTTAATTCACGTTGCATATGCAGTTGATGCTGTTTATGCCGTTTCAGCGTATCACTCACGCAGACATAGTGGTCATAGTTATATTATGCCGTTTATACCGTTTTTGTTTTGTTTGTTTGAGTTCTCAGTATCATTGTTTACATTAATTTCTTCTGTAATAAACTCGTGTTATTGGTGGAAGCCAGCTATCATGTGTCATCTCCGTATGAAGAGTGTGGAGGCGTTAAGCTGCAGCAGGCAGGCGATTCGGCTTCCTCATTGTGCTTCGATCATTAGTTCAAAGTCCAGCAGCATGTAAAGAGGAAGCAGAGTGTGTGTTAGTAGGGGTGTGTATCACTGCTCTGTCATGTCTTCAGATTGTTTTATGCCGCCTCTCTCGTCATACCTTCCTCCATTCTCCGATTCTCTGTCTTTATCTCTAAAGAACCGTGTGACTGACAGTGAAGACACACATCCTCTTAATGTGTGTATCTTAGTTTTACGTACTGACCACCATTTCCTCCTTTTCCTGGTCAGAAGACACCATTGCACAGATCGCACACAGAACTGCTCACACGTGACAGCAAGTGCAGAGCAGGACTGATTTTTTTTTTTTTTATTATTATTTTTATAACCACTTTCCTAAAAGAAAATTACAGGATGCCTGCTTTCATAATGCTTCACTCTTTAAAGGCTGAGTGAGGTTTTAAGCAGCGCGCTCAAAAAAAGGATGGAAGTGAACTGGCTTTTTGCGATTTGCATTGTGAAAACGTTTGTGCATGAATATCTGCACTCTCGCTCTGGTTTCAGCAGCAGTTGCTGTCAGTGTTTAATTAAATCCTTTCACTTCTCTGCCTTCATCCTCCGTGGAATGTTTGTTCTTTTTCCGTTCGCCCGGATACTGTTTATTTTTCTACTTTTCCTTCTTTCCTGTTTTGGTGTTTGCTCTGTGTTTTGAAATGATTCAGATCTGCTTACTGCATCAGGGATCTGAATGTTGGCCTGCTTTATTCATCTACCTTTTGTGAAAATATTGTGAAATGAGATCCTGTTTCATTAATTTTTTTGGTCGAGTCAGACAGTAAAGTAAAAAAAAAAGGAGCATGCTTCTGTGCGTTAGTTCACATAAAGGAGCCGTGCCTTCTTTACTCTGTCTTAGTATACATCTACCTCAATAAATCAATGATTTGTGCCCTCTGTACTTTCTCTGTAAAGGAGGCGTGGCCTCTGTACTTCCACCTCAGTAAAGGAAACGTGACCTCTGGACTTCCGCCTCAGTAAAGGAAACGGGGCCTCTGGACTTCCTCCTCAGTAAAAGAGGCGGGACCCAAACTTCCGTCTCATTAAAAGAGACGTGACCCCTGGATTTCCGTCTCGGTAGAGGAGGCGTGACATCTGGGTTTCCCTTCGCAGTAGAGGAGGCGTGACCTCTGTACTTCCGCCTCATTAAAGGAGGCGTGACTTCTGAACTTCTGTCACAGTAAAGGAGGCGAGACCTCTGGACTTCCGCCTCAGTAAAAGAGGCATGATTTTTGGACTTCCGTCTTGGTAAAGGAGACTTGACCTCTGTACTTCCGTCTCAGTAAAGGAGGCGTGACCTCTGGTTTGTACTTCCACCTCAATAAAGGAGGAGTGACTTCTGTACTTTAGTCTTAGTAAAGTTCCGCTTCTGAACTACTACTTCAGTAAGGGAAGTGTGTCTTCTGTACTTCTACCACAGTCAAAATGGTCCTGGCTCCTGTAGTTCAGTTACAACCAGGTTGGCCTGGCCTCTGTATATGACATTTGCTATAAGACACACAGAGGCCAAGTAGACTGTTCTAGTTATGGAGGCATAAACTTGTTTAGAGGAGACATGATCTCTTCCTTTTGTAATGAAAGGAGGTGTCCTCTTTATGCTTCAGAGCCCAAGAAGAAGAATACCTGGTCTTTCTGCCTGTCAGTATTAATAAATAGAGGTGTGGGAATTGTGCTTGTCAATTCGAATACAGGAAGCATGTCCTATGTAGCTATCAGTTAGTAGTCGTGTCCCTTTTTTATATGAGATTTATATACATGGATGAATCTCGCAGTAAACTGAAGTTTTATTCACTTTTTTTTTTTTTACACAAATTTTTGAATAAACACGTGTGTAGATGCGATGTTATTTTTTATTTTTATTTTCTTTTAATTATTTTTTTTGCAGTGCCTCAGGATGAGACATTTTCTGATATTTATTTCACAGTTTAATAAAAGTTGATAAGTTCAGCTTTTATCTCAGTTTGAAGATCGTTGGTAAAAATATTCTGCAGGTTTGCCTTCATGCAGCTTGTTTGAAATCAAACAAGTCATTTTGTTAAATACTGAAAACGTTGTGTTTCTCTTCTCTGGTGAATTACTGGTCGTCCAGCCGCAGCCCAGTCGAGTGTGTGTCTAGACACGAATTTAGGTTCAGAGCGAAATTTCTTCTTCTTTTTAGCATTGCTGTGGTGGAAATCAGCAGAAGAACAGAAAGTGGTTGTTGCCTCTAAGCTCGGAGGCAGCATATGACCTCATCAGGAAGTGAATAAATAGAAAACCTGTCACTTTGGCAGTGTGTTTTTACCAGACACGTCCTTGCTAAATACTTTCAGTCGACCTCGGATGGCTGTTACATCGTCTACCCTGTGCACTTTTCTTTTTCCACATTTCTGATGAAGCTTACAGATATTAAAAACTGATGAGGTCATATCTGTGTTTGTCCAATGTTGAACTGTACATTCAAACATTAGGGAACTGTTTGCCAAAGATTTGGCACAAATAGCATTGAAAATGTATTTAATTGTGAGCTAGCGCAGTGTGTGTCTGTGTGTGCTTCCTATATTTGGGAATAGAACTTGTATTGCCTTTCAGGTAAACTTTTATTGCACATCAGTTGCTTTATGGAAGATTAATTTTAATTGAATTTGATGAATTTGGTTACAATTTTTATAACTGCGACTCTGACAGTAATGCTGCTTTATTAGCATTTCTACATTTCGTAACACCTTATTAAGGGCTGCACACTTAAGAAACCCAGTTAAGACTCCAAACCTCTACACTACCACCACAACTGTGCCACCTACATCATCTGGAGCAGTTCAGAATCAATATTTGTCTAATAACATGACAAAACATTAAAAATTTAAATAAAATACAACCTACTCACCCGAGATGCAGACTCGTAATTTTTACCGCTCCTCTGAGGCTGTAAGCCAGCGGTAACGCTCGTATTTACTGGTCTGGAAGTGGAGAACAAACCCTTTCCAGGCCTAAGACAAGCTAGCTAGCTTCAGGGTTGGCCGACCTCCTCACGATGTCTAGCTTTTCTTGAAAATGTATTTGTGTGTCTAAGACCAAATCAATTTCTCTTCCCCCATAGGCATAAAAAAAGTCTAACTCAGATGTATTCATGTGTGCAGAGCCACACGTGTGTTTTGCCAGTCGAACTTGGCTGTAACAGTTTCCCTCTGACCAACCAATCAGAGGACGGGAAAATGCTGACACTATTCTGGGCCAGCTAGCTGCCCTGTGAGGCGAATATGAAATCTAATTGGTTAAAGAAACAGACCTGTTGCAAAATTTCTCTATGGCCAAAGAGCCAGCAGTACGTACTTTAAAGGCCCTGGACAGATTAGATTGACATGGCAGCACATAGAGACTGAAATCTGATTGGACAAAAAAAATCTAACATCCACATACACGTGCTGGAAGCAGTGCAGCCAAGAGAAACGCTACGATATGAAGAGAATAATAAACTGTTGGGAATAAATGTAAACAATTTCGTTGAACAAATATTAGAATTTAGGTTGTAAATGTAGGTCAGTGCTTCTGAAAGTGATTAGGCCAGCAGTGAAGGCTTTACTGGCCCTGACCGCCCACCACTGGGTATTGTAATGATTATTTCATCACGTAATCATATACTCATTCTTTTTTCTTTTTTTTTTTTAAAGAGCAATACTAACTATACAAGTGAAAATAAGACTGGTCTCTTAAAATTAATCAAGTAATTTGTTTCCTTTTTAAAAAAATAAATGTTATTGCTGAAATTGCACACGAATCTGTGAAAACTAAACCCATTTAGTGCATTTAATTGCTATATTACAGCAAAATACAAACATAAATAAAAAAATCATAAATGAAAATTAATTAAAAAAATTTAATAAAACTTTAAAAATTATAATTTCAAATAAATAAAAAAAAAGGGTAAAAGCACTATATGGTGTTTTCTTTGTTTCTATGATACCAAACTTTGGAAACTTTCTGCCGTTTTCTTTGGCCTGAATCTTCTCCTCGCCCCTCACTGTTTTCTTCCCGTTCCTCCATTTTTCATTCTGCAGCGTCTTCTGTGTTACCCGTACAGAGCGCTCCAGAGTTTAGCGGGTGGTGCGTCAGTAATAATAGTCTGTGGGGAAACGCAGTGCTCCGTGTGTAGTTAAATGAACTAACCGAAAGATTTGCCTTGATGCTTTTTTGAATTCGAATTACTTGTCACTCGAGGAATCGTTTCAGCTCTAGACTGCACAACATAAATCTTTCTTTAAAAAGCATGTAAAACATTTAATAACATGATTTTGGCTTTAATGACAGCAAGTTTCAGTCAGTCTCAAGAGCTAGTCACCTACAGTGATTGTCCTACAATCTTAAGCAGTTCTCAGAGGTGTTGAGTGCTTGTTGGCTGCTTTTCCTTTACTCTCCAGTCCAACTCATCTTAAACCATCTAAACTGAGTTACCAGTACGTCGGCAACCTGTCCAACCCAAGAACTAAAAATTTATTGTAATGTAATGCATTTTAACTATGTTTACATAATATTTTTATTTTAATAGGCTAAATGACAATCCTCAAAACACATTCAAATCATAATTGAGCAGTAGCGGCTGCTGAGTATCAATTTAGTTGGGGCAGATTCTGAGTCATATCACAGGCAATATGACTAAACTATAATTTACTGCTAATAGCCCAGGTTTTACATTCCAATGTGGCGGAATTCAAATAAAAATCCACCGCTTTTCCTCCTTTCTGGCGGCTCCATCCTCAGCATTCTCCTACTGATGTACCCCATGTCTCTCCTCTGAACATGTCCACACCATCTTAATCTCGCCTCCCTCCCCTTGTCTCCAAAATGTCCCACATGCGCTGTCCCTCTAATAAACACATTTCTAATCCTGTCCATCCTCGTCACTCCCAACGAAAAACCTCAACATCTTCAGCTCTGCTACCTCCAGCTCCACCTCCTGTCTTTTACTCAATGCCACAGTCTCTAAACCATACAACATCGCAGGTCTCACCACAGTCCTATAAACTAAAGCTTTTTCCTAATGACCGTGTAATAAAGGGAACTCATCTTCATCTGGGTGGCAACAAATGGCCATTCGTTATAGTTCCATCATTGTTGAAATGTACTGTTCAGTGATGGACACTTAAATACAGAACTCTTCATGCAAATTTTGGTCCTAAGCCATCAAAGCAGACTGTTGATATTAATTACAGTTCAAATCCATCCTCGTAGTTGACGAGTTGTTCAGAAACGTCACCGATCTTCAGGCTGTTCGTGAGGAACCATCCTTAGCTGCTTTGAGTGGTCTTCAGTTGGAGAGAACTCCATCCGGAGGTAGGGTGTCGAGCTAATTCAGTCGGATCCGAAAAGAAAAAAGAGACAGGAACACTGGTCAGTAGTACAAAGAGCATGAGGGGAAGGGGAGATATGTGTTTAGGATGCAAGTAGTGACTCAGGAAGGTCTAGCACAGACAACTCGAGAAACTGGTATTGTGTCTTCATAAATAAGGATAAGTTTCTGTCATATTGCTCAGATATTACAACCTTCCGGTTTATTGAACAATAATCATTTATATGGTAAAAACAGCGTGTGATACCTGGTGTGATTTCTCCGAACATTTTGTTGCTTCACTTCTGTTTGATTAAATATGATGCTGGGGATGAAATGAACATGTTTACCTCAGAAAAACATTTGACTATATATATTTGATTCAAGCACAGCAAAGCTGTTTTTACAAATTACACGTTGATGCGATGATGGGAATGAATTATAAATATTTTTTTTTCCCCTCATGGTAAACAGTTTCCCAGTCTCACACAAAGTGTTTTAAGAGCAGATCGGTGGTTATAATGACGCTCTTTGTGCTTTGAGACCCTCTGGTTGTCTCATTGATACAGCTCCTGCTTTATTCAGAGGAGAAATGTTTACTGTGGAGGATAAAAGCCTGTTGATACTGCCGCTTGCTCCACCCGCTACACCGCCGGTGTAATTACTCTGCACTCTGAGGTCACACTGACAATTACATTTCATTATCCCATGCTGAGAGCCAAAGGCCACGGTCTGGCAGGATATAGAGACGTCCAACACACAGCGTCCTGGAGCTAATTTTATCCAGTTGAAGGATTGTACCTTTTTCCTACAGAAAAAAAAAAATCCCCCAAGAGATTTTTTGTGCAAATATCTTCATTATCAGTATTCATCAATGAAACAGATTTAATTTAGTTTCTCAGACTTTACTCTTAATTCTTTGAATTCTGTGTGATTGGAGATGATTCGCCGACAAATATGTTCTTGTGTAATAAATATTCTTAGCGTATCCAGAAGCACAGGAGCACAGTCATGCTGGAACAGGTTTGGGTCGAACTTTGTGGTAACAGTTTGTGGAAGAACCACATATGATGTAAAAAAGTCAGGTGGTTCATTACTTTTGTCTATACTGTGTAAGTGTTTATCACATATAAAACCCTCTGAATCATTTATTAAAACCCATCAACAGCTGGGAGTTATTGTTGCCACCCCACATCCTCACCCATCAATATGAGGCCCCTAAAGCTTGTAGCAGCCGTCCTTCTGCTCCGTTCGGGGAAACGTCGGTTCTATATTTGGTGTTTCTGCATGCGACTGCTGCAGTCTCTGGGAACGTGAACTCTGAGCATGAATAATTGACCCCAGTAGGCTTAATGCGCTCTAACAAATCTGTCACTGTCATTTCTCTGCTCTGGATGTAGGTATCCGCTCCTGGGACGTGGACCCGTCCTCCTGCAATTTAGACGAGCAGCTCAAACTCTTCGTCTCCAGACACTCTGCATTCTTCTCCGAGGAGCTCAAAGGTACGAGCTGAAACGTGTAACAAGCTTTGCTTATTTTCATGTAGAAGCACACAGTTATCACTTAAAAACAAAAAAACTCTGCCTTTCCACCCCTGTTTGAGTCAGACATCATATGAAACTGTAAGTATTTGGATGCTTTAATATTATGACTTTCTGGAAGCTCCGCCTTATTTTTCATAATTTTTATTAAACATTTTTAGTCTGGTCCTTTCTCAAGGTGAACGCAGAATGTCTTGCTCTTTAATCCGAACTAAAATATATTCGTGTGTTTGACTTTGATAAGGTTAGACATGTTATCATTGTTTCATCGGTTAGCTGATTTTTTTTATTTTTATTTTTTTTACCATTTGCCCTACGATGGTCAAAAATGGTGTCATGTTAAAGAAAAAATATGCAGATGAGTCATATTTCGAGATAATTCTAATGATGATTAATGTTACCCTGTACCACTCAGACATGTTTATATGGCACAGTAGAAACCTGTGTGTGTGTGTGTGTGTGTGTGTACACAGGGTTTTACAGTAACCACCAGGCTTTTGGAGGAGATTATGATGTTAGAAACTAGAAATATTTACATGCACACATTGTTATTCGTTTCTGGAGTCTTAATTGTTGAGGAGGAGACAATGAAAGCGATCATAACAGCAACAAACAAGCATTAGATTCTCCTGGTGATTACATCAACATGCCGTATCTACACACACACACACACCAGTACATTAGACAAGTGATCTGTCAATGTATTATATCCATAATGTTTTGCACCACTGTTCTTTGCTTCGGAAGTCTAAACAACAATCGTAATTTTTTTTCTTATTTATGTGTATATATTTGGACTTTCCATTCAACATTTAGACCCCATTTCCGGTTATAATATCCTCCATTTTTCTGGGACGTTCCACTAGGTTTCGAAGTGTATTTCCACAGATTTGTGCTTATCCCACCACAAGGGTGTTAGTAAAGTCAGGACCTGATGTAGGCAAGGCGAGGAGGCATATAGGTGCAGTCGGCATTCCAATTCATCCCAAAATGTATAATAGGGTTGTGTCAGAGCTCAATAGCAGGTCACTCGAGATGTTTCATACTTACATGGATCTGGCTTTATCAAATAGCTTTACAGGTACGAACTCACCAGGACTTGAGTATTTTTCAAAGGAATTCATTGCAGCCGTTTCGCAAGCTTATGGCAGTGTGAAGTTTTATTTTAATCCAGTGCTTTGCAAAAAATAGCCCTGGGGCACATATGTTGATATTTTGAATCAGTTACGATCCATAGCGCCATTTCTTAATGATGATTGTGACTCCTCTTTATGAAACATCAGAACAAACTGTTGTGTTGTTTGTATTAAATATACAAAGTTTTGAGGCCATAATTATGGCATTTGACAGTAAATGTTGAAATGGTTATTTCCTTTACTAGCCGTAAGGAATTTTTTAATTTTTTACACTGTTCTTTAGTCATCACTCACAGTTGATGCAATGCCTACATTTTAGATAGTAGATTATTCTGCTTCCCTGATGTAGCACTGGAGTGGGTTTAGTAATAGATAATGCATCAAAAATCTATCACAATACCAAGTTGCATTTCTGTAATATTTAGTTACACGCTTGTAATAACCTGTTTATTAAAAACCTGTGGAAAATTGTGTTCAATACTTAAAAAAAAATAAAAAATAATAATTAAAATTAAAATAAACAAAAAAAAAAACTGTTTTTGGTTTTTGGACAAAAATCTTTAACCTCCATCCATCCATCCATCCATCCATCCATCCATCCATCCATCCATCGCCATACAAGTTAACAATGTGATGCATCGATAAAAAAAAAAAAAAAGTACAACAGATACCAGTTGGCATTTGTATCGCAATGCATAATTTTTTTTTACATATTTGCATCGGTAAAAGCCAATTAATTTATATATAATTATTTGCCATGTAGGTAAATTTATGATTTGCTGTTTGTCTAAACCCAAGCATTTTCGAATTAAAATCGTTTGTGTAATATATATATATATATATATATATATATATATATATATATATATATATACACACACACACACACACGTCAACTCAGAGATGTGTCTTGGGACCAAATTAGTCTTGCTATGTATATTATAGTCCTATCACCCAACCCTTGGGGGGAAAATGGGTGTAGTGGATTGAAAGATTGGGATCTATGGGATGTGGTTTGAAAGATAAGAATGGACCTGGAGAAAAGAAAGGAAGTAAAAATTTGAGCAGCTGATGGTGCAGCTGTACTTCCCCACCTTTAAATCACCATCTAATGCTGGATTACGAACACATGGCACACGACTTAAATTCTCTAAGATGATGAGATGACTGTTTATCAGCTACTTCAGCTTCTAAAGGAAAGAGAATGTTACAGAGAATAAACGTATTCATTCAATTAAACATACGAAATGAAACCCAAGACAAAGTGCATGAGCGACATCCAGTGAAACATTTCTTCTACGCCCCTGGTATAATATCTGCCTCTATTGATCTGACCAACTGCCTGTCCAGTTAGACCTGGCTTTTTTTTGTGTTTTACTGGTTAATTGTGATCGTTTTTTATACACCGTTTGTGCTGGAGGAAGAGAGTCATGCCCGTATATTGTCAGGTTTCAGGCAGAAATGTCCTGTACGGATCATTTCCTATGTTTTAATTGCATGGTCTGCTAGCAAAACTTGACTCACCATGATCACACTACACTTCTCATTTCATTGACTCCCATGTGTACAGCTGAGACCGGAAACACACACACACACACACACACACAGTACAACAAAGTGAGAATTCGTATCACATGAAGACAAGTGACCGATAGATCAACACAGCGTCCGGTTTTATACAACAACTTTATTATAATATGAAATCAACATAAAAATAAACTGCTCCTTGTTTGAACAAATGGTACTTGAACAAATATAAACATTTAACATCGTCATATCATTGTCATACCGCTGAAATTATCTCGAAAAAGGTCACATGCTGAAAGTCTTGTGTGACTGTAGCTTAAAAAAATGACTAAAAACAGCTGATTTCTTCTCTGCTGCTAGAACATCAGCTTTATCAATTACCTATTTTTCAACCAGAGCAATGACAGATGAGAGGTTCGCTTTCCTTGCTGTCTGGGATGCATCAAGACCCCTTTGCATTCACACTGCAAATGAAATGTGGTCATATACCACCCAGTTCACCTCTAAAGGAACTTTAAGTGATTTAAGAGGGTCAATACATCTCTTGGGACATACATCTAGTTCTCACCTGTACTTTCCACCTAAGATCAGATTACTTGGGTCACATAATTACTCATTTACAGTCAGCATTACTCATGCAGGCGGAACGTCCACATTTACGGTATTTGGCAGACACCCTTATAATGATCTCATTTGCTACCAGTGGTGCTATTCCAACCACGTGTGTTACCACACGTCTACGAAGTAAAAACAAGGAGCACACGTGAAATTCTGCATGAAACTGGTCAAATCTTTACTTTTGACATTTGAGTGGCACACAAGCTTCATGAACATCACTGGAAGACAACAAGAGATCGGGAAGACCCTCAACAATACACGCGATCTCACTTCCACACCCACCCTACTCGCCAGACACCGTTTTGTCACCGTTGCGGCGATCCAGTACGAATCGCAGAAGGTGCTTGACACTCTTCCGAAAAGAAGACCTCTAGGACATATTTCAGAAGTGGCAGGAACGCTGGAAACGCTGTATTGCTTTGCAAGGGGACTATTTTGATGGCGATGGCATGTAAACTTAGATAAAGTATTTTTTTGTAAACAGAGCTTGTGTCAACACTTTTTAAAACCATTTCATACAACTAGTAGGTTTGAGTTGAGGGCCTTGCTTAAGGGCCCAGCAGCGGCAGCCTGGCAGTGCCAGGATTTAAACTGATCATCTTCCATTACAAACTTTTGACCACTAAGCCGCCACTTCCCCAAATCCATTCTCTTAATCACAAGGAGTTCACTTGCATTCTAACGTAACTGACACTGGAGACTCCTTCCATTAAATGTAACCATATAATTATACATATAATGTTTACACTGGTTGTTTTAATACATTTTGGTAGAGATGTGGTATAGAATATTGGGATGAGGATTGAGCAAGATTTAAAGGCAGTGTGGTATAAATGTAAAAAAAAAACAAAAAACAAAGCCTTTCTTGATGAAAGGACCTCAAGCGATTTCTGGTTCAGGCATCGACGCATAGAAATGTGAAATAGTTTTAAAAAGATGACGTGCATTAAATCATGTGTTTCACCATCCATGGAGAAATGAAATCATTTGGTTTGCATAGTTAGCAGGCTGCAGGGAAACTGCTGCTCTCATCTCACCTGATTGTGAAATGTTGCAACACTTTGTCACACAGATCTCTTCACAGACACTGTGTGTGTGTGTGTGTGTGTGTGTGTGTGTGTGTGTGTGTGTGTGTGTGTGTGTGTGTGTGTGTGTAATTTGGGACTAAACTCATATGACTGCCTTGAAAGTGTAAAAGAACAGGGTTCTTCTAACTAACAGCTGAGAGTATCATAAGATCAGCTGATTGAATTCGCCCTCTGTGGTTAGACATGCCATTAAACGTAGGGCTGTGTCTCAAATGGAGCATTATCAGGAATGGGCAAATGATACATTTGTCAGCTGAAGTTATAGCTAATGTAGTGTAACCAGGACATCTGTAGAATATAAACACCTGAAAATGGAAATGATTGAACCCAGAATGCTACTTTAAACAACGCAGAAGCCACAGCTAGCATTCTGGACAAGAAACACGCTAGTTTCCAGTTTATAGCGAACCCTCTTTAGTCAGCTAGCTGCATTACAGGCTAATTTCAGAGAACAAAAAATTGTGTATGGCTTGTATAACTTATGTTCTCTACTTTATCTCTAAAACTGCTTAAAGTAGTTTAAAGTAGTTATCTTTTTACTTTAGTTAAATGCTGCTAAAAGGAAATGAACCAAGTTAGTTGTGGCTTGTCGATCGATTGTAAATTGACTCATTTTATTCCGCTTCCCATCTTAATGCCTTTTTCCGTACAACTTAAGTTTCAGTGTTTTTCCATTTTTTATTTATTTTATTTTTTTATTTTATTTATAGGTAAGTTCAGGTAAAACTTTTTTATATACTATAAAATATTTAGCAAATAAAAAAAAAAATTTGGGGGATTTTTTTTAGCTTTGATTATGTAAAAAATTTATTAAAGATGGAAAAATAAAATAAGTTTTGACACTCAAGTATTCCATAGATGGCTTATTCCATGCATTCGAGCTTCTTCAGTCTGTTAACCTTGTAACCTTCTCAGACACACAGTGTATCCTGGATGTGTGTTGAGATTGGGGTGTGTGTGTGTGTCCTGTCCTACTCACTTCCATTCAGGAGGCTGAGTAACAGACGAACAGCTGCTAAGGAATGCATAACGTCAGACATTGCTTTCTCTATACTACACACACACACACACACACACACACACACACACCCACCCCATCTGTTTCCCTCTGTCTTTCATTTACACACTTTCCTACGAACCTGCACACACACGTTCTCGCATTATTGATGGCCAGACTGAACTAAGACCAAGCACATTCCAGGATGTCAGATTTCCATTTAGCCACTCACACAAAACTCCAAATGACAACTAGCTATGTCCCGCTGTCCTATGAGCAACAGACCGAACATGTGCAGTTGTCTTGGGAAAGCATGTGTGCCTATGCCTGACAATGCCTGTTTGGGTGGTAATGCATGATTTGGCCAATAGAAATTGTGAAGAATATTTGTTTATATGTTTATTTTTAATATAATTAATCCGAATGAACGAAACAGATTCTCTAAAATAAGGTCAAGGCCAAGCAAAGTGCATAAATGGTACACCATTGCATTTAGCCAAAGTGCATGTATCGATGATGACTGAGGTAAAAGGAATCTGAGCTTTGTATGGTGTATGAAACCAGGGGAAGGAATCTTCTGTCTCCTTAGATCTTGGGGTTGAACTTGTCTCTGAGTTTTTAATGTTTCTAATCTAATATTGTATCGAATTGCTGTCAGACTCTGTCGGAAAATTCCGAACGGTATTATCGATTGAAATATTAAGCGGAC
The DNA here is from genome assembly GCF_946808225.1 of Silurus aristotelis. Lineage (NCBI taxonomy): Eukaryota > Metazoa > Chordata > Actinopteri > Siluriformes > Siluridae > Silurus > Silurus aristotelis. Next base: position 24,128,087 of record NC_139586.1, on the reverse strand, counting down.
AGCAAAATATGCTCAGAGTGTGAGTGTGAAGGCCTCACAGCATAAGCAGTGTACACACTGGTGCACTACACACGGCTAATCAAAATTCCCTAATATGGGCTTTTAATTGTTTATTCATTCGTTCTGGCAGTACTTCGTTATTTGTGTGTGTTTTGTGTACGTGTCAGCGTGTCCTGTTACATTTTAGAGCTTGGTTGCTCCTGTAAAAACGTTCTGGGTCGCTTCATAAAAACAACCCGTGACTGTGTTTTCCCTTCATCACATCCAATAATATTATGTTATAGAGCTCTGACCTCAACCCTATTGAACATTATAACCCTGACTGCACCCAAGGCCACCTCACGTACCTGACTTTATTAACACCCTTGTAGATGAAAGCGCACAAATGTCCATAAGCACACTCCAAAATTTAGTGGAACATCTCCGCAGAGTAGAGGTTATTATAACAGCAAATAGGGACTAAATGTGGAATGGGGTGTTCAAAAAGCACATACCAACCTTATGATTTACATTCCATTATTGGCATTTGACAGACTTTATTTAGCGACTTACGTTTATCTCATTTATACAGCTATGGGGGTTAAGGGCCCTGCTCAGGGGCCCAGGAGTAGCAGTTGGTGTGGCTGGGATTTGAACTCATGACCTTTTAAATCCAAAGTCCAATGCATTAACCACTAAGCTATCCCCTCCACATCCGGTGTCCACAAACTTTTGTCCATAAAGTAATGCCACTATATAATTGCTCCTGAGAAACCGAAATAGAAAACCATTTCACTCATTTGTAAAATAACCGAGCAAAAAAACAAGACCTGACAAATCGGAATAATATCATATTAAATATGTACATTAACCATAATTAATTCATATTTAATATATAAGCCTTTTAATAATATTGTACTTTGCCCCTTAAAGATTTAATCTTGTTTTAGTTTGGATGATCGTAAATCTGCTACCATTGTTTTCGTCAGCACAGAGTGAAGCATCCTGAGACCGAAATCGCCCTGATCAGCAGAAACAGTGTGAGAATCTACCATGGGTACAGATAACATCCTACAGATATGGGTTCATTTGATCCCACACTGTAATAAAGCTGACTTGTCCTGTAAAAAAGAAAACAAATGTTTGGATAATTATCACACACACACTTATTCTCAATAGCAGGTGTAGTGCCGAACCTTAACTCACTTATTACTGTGATTTAAAAAAAATATTTCCAGCCTTTCACATTTATAAGATACATAAGTTTTTATTTACACAAATTTTACAGGTTGAAAACAAAGTTCTGTACAGAATTGTAACTTTCCGTTTTTTTAACGGTACAATATAATATTTATCCATTTTACAACTTTTTTTTTTTTTCATTTCATAAATTTCAATGCGATAAAAACGTGAAATTGTAACATTAACTAACATTATTTCAAATAATTATAATATAACAAATACTGTATCTTTACCACATAAGGAGAAGGTGACTGGTATTGTATATTCTAATAGCTGGGACAATAGATGGATGGATGGATTGATAATGTAGATAATTCATTAATAATTTAACGGTGATGATGCTCATAATTAATAGGACCTAATTATACTTGCATTGTTTTTGTTAGTTTTTTTTAGTTAATGGGACATGGAGCAGGCTGGCTGTAGTTTAGAGCTGATCGAATGACATTATAAATTAAACAGTTTTATAAGAAAAATAATTCCTATCTTAAATACAAGCCACGTTTCTGATTCACACCGATGTAAAAGCAACATGTCCATGTAGAGGAAGGAAGAAAATCCTTCCTATCATGTGTGCCGCCATGTTCAAGGTTACATTCAGCAGTTCGGCAGTTCAAGGTCACTTTTTGTTCACACAGCAAACAACAAAGTGACGGGTGACTGTTTATTCTTTAAAGACAGGACTCTGGGGGCAGGCAAATTGAAAGGACTTTATTATTTTATTTTTTGGCATAATTATTTTGGATGACTAATCATAAATGTTTTTTTGACGCTTTTGACCGGTTCTGGGAAGTCTGGGCTAAAATGTTAAATGACTATAAGGAAGGTCAAAAAGGAAATGATCTTAGAATAAGCTCATAAATATAAACCTTCCCATCATGAGCCATCTTGAGGTTGCGCCAGCTCTAGTCGTGTCCCACCTCATGAAGATTATGGACCTTCAAATAACTAGATGCCGACCCCCGAACTATCTAGAGACGTACCATCGCCATTTAAATCTCGCTTCATGTAGAGTTTAGACATTGGACCTCTTTGAGGGATTAAAGGCTCTGGCATGGAGGAGTTGGTGTTGGATCTATGATGATCTGAAATGTTCAGCTATTTTATGAGTTGCTCAGTACCTCTTGGTTCCACAACATCAACTGACTGTATAAGACTGTAGAAAGGACATTATTAATCATCTCACACTCCAGTGTAAATTGTGAAAAGCGCTATAGAAATAAACTTGTACTTTAATTTAGTGCAAACACAACGTCGAAGCTGCTGTTCCACATAGCTGGGGTATAAAACGGCATGTAACTGAAGAGAAAAATCTGTAATTCCTGCTTGGTTAATGAAGAGCATGGTTGGCCTTGTTGTTTTGACCTTTTAGAATTTTGCTTCTCAGTAACAAAGCTCTGTACAAAGTAAGCGCTCTGGTTAATTCCTGAAATGATTTGTTTTATAGCAATAGAGGGGACAAAATTACAATCTAAACATAATCATGGTCCTCCACAAAGGGGTTATTCAGGACACGGCTTGGTTTAGTTGCAAGCTCCAGCAATTTAAACATGGTCTACCCCTACCCCACCCCACCCCGGACATAAAACACACTATATGGAAAAAAAATTGTCGACACTTGACCAAACAATTTTGTATGTGGTTCCTGAACATCCCTTTCCACAATAAATTCTTGGAACATCACCCGAACATCGGGTGATGTTCCACTAGATTTTGGAGTGTGCTTGTGAACATCTGTGATCATTCAGCCTCGAGGGGGTAACGTCAGATACTGATGTAGGTGAGGTGAGGAGACCTGGGCTGCAGTCAGCATTCACATTCATCCCAAAGGTGTTTAATAAGGTTGAGGTCAGAACTCGATAGTAGGAAATCTTCCACTCTATCCCATGTAAAGCAGATCTTCATGGAGCTGGTTTTGTGCACAGAGACATTTTCATGCTGGAACAGGTTTGGGTCTCCTAGTTTGAGTGAGGGGGGAAAAAATATAATTCTAAATATCTAAAGACGTGCACCTCCAAATTTGTGGAAAGACCAAATTAAAATGGAAAAGTCAGGTGTCCTGGTACATTTGTCCATATACTGTATATATGTCATGCTCTGTTATTCTTAAATAGTTTTTTATTCAGTAATGAATTTAATTGAGATTAATCAATGCCTCCCTCCACTCTTTCTCCATCTAGGCCAGAGGACGCTGCAGCACAGTGGAGATGTTCTGGAGACCCAGGTGGTTGTGAACCCATCACACAGTTTGGTGTGTTTAGAGGTCAGTCAGCCCTAATCTGTGTGTGTGTGTGATGTGTTCAATTATTGTAAGAATTTCTTAACTAAATCCAGGTGAACAATGTGCGATTATGGCCACGGTTTGGTTGTCTGAAACAAATTTCGAAAATCTTGCAAAATTTATATAATCCGAGGCTAAACTAGTCTTTGTTCTTTGGTTTGACATGTTCATCGCCAGCCGATTGTTGGCTTTGCAATCATATTATTTCTCTGATTAAATTCTAGCAGCGGCAAAAGATTTCAGACTCTTTCCTGCCGTTTGACTTTTCCTACGACGAGCGTCAAACCAAGAACCAATAGGAGCGCCGAACCTGATGTCGCAATTGGGCAACAACTTCAGTCCACCTCAGGGAAAATGTCAAAACAAGTCAAGGGGACAGTACATTAAGAAGAGAAACTAATTTAGTTATGGAGGGAACAGGAGTGTTTTTTGACATTTTTGTGATCAAGGATTGTCATGAACAAAATGAACACCACGGATTGTTTTTGTTTGATGCAAACTACCATTAGTGAGAGAACATGGTTCTGAATGTGTCACAGATTTGAATCTTTTAATTGGGTGCTTCAGTTTTTGACTGTCCTACAGTCTGTCATTATTATAACTGAGATCATACAGTGTGACACAGGGATCATGTTCATAGAGTCTGATGAGCAACAAAGTATATTAAAAGTCCCACGGTCTACTTTACATAAAATCTATACATTTAATGATCTCCTTGATGCATTCTGTTGAAGAATAAACATAATTTTTCCATTTTTATTCCTTCAGTAAAGATTTTGTGGCGGTCTGAGAGGTGTTGCTCTGTCTAATTTCTGACAGGAAAAAAATAGAAAAATAAATCAGGCTTGAACAAAAATTTTGTATTTGGTAATTAACATACGTTGACACTTCTTATCCTAATTACACTGTTGTGGGGGGTCCCCAATTTGCCCTAATTTTGTTATAAACTAATCTAATCTAGATTTCTGTTTGAAAAAAAATCTAATTTGGATCAGTTTATTATGAATTGTGGCAAAAAATGGACAGTATCGCTTTGGGCAATATTTCAATATTGGTTCTGAATGCAGAAGTGTGAGGATTGGTTTTTGTAAAGTTACATTCGTGGAAATGTGCAAAATTTGATAATTTATTTATTAGTAAATGCTCAGCGCCATACAAGTGGTTTGTAACATACACAAAATGAATGTAAAAAAAGGTTTAGTAAATAAAAATATCTTCGCCTTGGCATCTGATTGCAGATCACGTTGTGCAATGAGACTTTTTAACATACACAGTGGAAAATGCAGGTTAATTTTGCTCAGATTGTTGGATGTGCTGTAGTGTCAGAATGTCCTGCACAGTTACATCATTATAAAAACAGAGAGCTTGTAGAATAAATATTCAATCTTGTGGTTAAAATGAAGGCATTGCACAAACGTTTCCATTCAGGAAATTCTGTTTTCAATGCTTTACACAGTGGAAAAGTCATAATTTGATTTGGGGGTTTTCCCCGGTCGCAACAAAATAGTCAAATATTCATAATTGAATATTTTGTGCTGTAACATATCATCTGGTGAACTGTTAATTTATGTTTTCTGGTTTGTTTTGTATTTCCAAGGTCCGTCGGCTTATTACTGACGTGTCTCGTCACAAGCTGCTGATTCTGGCCGGACAGTGTGTGGAAGATTCTGGTGACCTTGTGTTACAAACGGGTTGCTTTTCCCTTAATGACTTTATCCAGATATTTGCTCATGAGGAGGTGAGGAACTGGTATAGTAATATATATAGTAATACCTCTCTGATTATGGTGTGAAAATTGCTTCATGAAATCTTAATTTCTTTTTTTATTCTAATGCAGATTGGTGAGATGTTGAGCTCGGCTGACCCTACACACAAAGCAAGCCTTACACTGAGTTGCCCCTTATCTGGATCCTGGAAAAGCTCCATGTTGGAGAAGCACAATTTGCAAGACTTTATTGAAATCAAGACCAACCCACCATCAGTGCTGCCTGAAATGGAAGGCCTGCAGGAGTTTACAGAGTACCTTTCTGAGTCTCTCGAACCTCGGTTGGCTTTTGAGCTCCTTGAGCCTCCTAGCACCGTCGGTTTTCTAAAACTGTCCCGTCCCTGCTGCTATGTGTTTCCTGGTGGTAGAGGAGACTCCGCCTTCTTTGCTGTGAACGGTTTTAATGTCTTGGTCAATGGTGGGTCAAATTCACGCTCATGTTTCTGGAAACTGGTGAGACATTTGGACAGGGTGGACTCAATACTTCTGACACACATTGGTGCGGATAACTTGCCGGGTATGAACAGCTTCCTTCGGAGAAAAACGGTAGAGCAGGAAGAAGAGGATTCAGCTGGTTCCCAAAGCAATGAAGACTGGCAGAGGAACTTAATATCTCCAGAAATCGGGGTTGCGTTCCTTAATGCCCCTGAAAGACTTAAGACACTTCAAGGTGATCCGAAGGTCTTGCGCGGCTGTGATCAGGTTTCACTTACACTACAGTATCTAGAACGTTTATCAATTTCTCCAGAATCCCTCAGTCGTCCTAACAGTCCAAATATTGACCCGCTGATCCTTTTTCAGAAGATGGGTGTCGGCCGTTTGGAACTGTATGTTCTTAATCCAGTCAAAGGAAGTAAAGAACTAGAAACTTTTATGCAAAAATGGCCCAGCTGTGTATCTGGTGTAAAGGGTTCAGAAATTCCTTTACCCTGCCTGGTTTCTATATGTGCATTGTTGGTATGGCATCCTGCTAACCCTCAAGAAAAAATTGTTCGTGTTCTTTTCCCTGGTTGCACACCACAGGCGAAAATATTTGAAGGGTTGGAGAGGTTGAAACATCTAGACTTTCTTAAGCACCCAGTGGTGAGTTTACATGATCTTGACTCATTGAAATCTGACAAGCAACCAAAGCGTACAGAAAGCAAAGAAAGCCTTAAGTCTCTCACCAAAGATTCGAGACCCGTGAGTGCCTTACTCGTCAAAGACAAAGTGAGCAGAGTTGACGTGAAGAAACAAGACACTAAAGTGAAACCCAAATCTATAACGGAAACCGGAGTAAAAGAGAGTAAAGAAGTCGAGGAAAAAGCGAAGCCAAAAGATGATGCAAAACAAAGACTCTTTAAGCCATTGGTTAAAAAGGAGCCTGTTAAAGAGGAGAAAAAAGAAGTAAAGAAGAAAGAGGAACGGCCCTCAACCAGCCTTTCGACAAATCCTCCCAAGAAAGATGAAAATCTTGACAAAAAGAAGGAGTTGATAAAAAAAGACTTGGGACCCAAAACTAAAAAAGATGTTAAACCTGAAATAAAGAAGGAGATTAAGAAGGAGGCTAAACCAGAGGAGAAGAAAATGACAACTAAGCCAGCTGTCAAGGACGCCAAAAAAGCATCTGGAAGCGCATCTATCGAGATGAGGAAGCCATCCAGCAAGAAAGATTCGGCAATCAGTAAAAAGGACAGTTTACCAAAAGGGATAAAGCCGAAACCAGAGAATAACGAAGCGCACATTCGGAAAACAAACTCCGACCAAAACTTGTCTGAGGTTCATCGAGTATTGGATGAGGAAGGGAATTGTTTGGGTTCTGCCGCAGAAGGCACCGAGCAAACTGAGAAAGATGAACATCAGTTAAACGGAGCCCAAAGTGGAACAGACTTTTCAGACACTCCAGAGAAATTTCGATGTACAGAGACATTATCTGCCTCACATTCTGCTCTGGGCTCTCCTTCACCACTTGCAAAGATTCCAAAAAATGAGAAGAGTGTCAATTTTGATCTCACACCAATGGAGCACGGGTTAATTGACGGAGTTCTTGAAACGGTCTCTCCAGCAAACAGTGCAGCACGGGTACCATTTTGCCAGTCACCTAAATATAATGATCAAGACACTGGTCCTGAAGATATTCATGAGGCAGTTAGTTTAAAGAGTCTCCCAGTTGCCAACTCCACCTCTTTTAAGGACAACATCCCAGATGTCTCATCCACAATCACATCCCTACCTGCTCAGGAAGGTTCTCCACACTCAACTGAGGTGGATAATTCTTTATCAGTTTCTTTCAAGCAAGTATTACATCCTGTTGGACAATCAGAAGACTGCATATACACCAGTGGACACGATTCAAAAGCATCTATGTCATTACCTTTAAGGACATTACATAATGATGACCCAAACTGTAATGGTTCCGAGAAACCTCTCTCTGGCCCACAGTCTCTTTTCCCCGATATCCCACCTCACGATGTTGACCTTTGTTTGGTGTCACCTTGTGAATTCGAGCATCACAAATCTCCAGACAACCAAACAGGGTTACCTAGCCCAGGTCCTCCGAACTTCTCACCTGAGAGGGACCAGTCTGAAAAGTCAGCAAAATCACTTTTGCAGTGCAACAATAACAGCATCTGTAACTCTTCACAAGGCCAAGTGACAACACTGACCTCTGTCAGTGACTCCTTTCCTACTGTCTCAGACTCCGATGTCCCGCCAGCTACCGGAGAATGTCCTTCAATTAGTGATGACTTGGATTCTGATGAGGAGTCTGCTGACCTTTTCCCACCCATTCATCCACATGATCATCCCAGCAGTCACTCATTTCACATAGATCCATCACATTCCTCTCCAGATCCCCCTCCAGCACCAATGAAGGACTTGCCTCCCCTCCCACCTCAACCTGGCACCTGCATGATTGACCCAGAAGCTGATCCCCAAGGCAAGTCCTCAAAGAATGTAGCTGCAAAGGCCAAAAAACCTGCAACTTCTGGCACACAAAAGCTGGCAGCAGCAAATAATACAGCGCAAAGTAGCAAGACGAAGGCTGGTTCTCAGGCAACATCAAGTGGTACAATTAGGTATTCGTCAAGCTTGGATACAAAGTCTGCTTCACGGAGTACCATTGGTAACACAAGACCAGTGTCCGGAAGTGCAAAACCACAATCAGGTGTGTAGTATACCATTTTAATTTACCAGTATAAACCTATAAATAGGTTTAGCTGAAAGTTCATACACGGAGATGTTCAGCACCCCCAAACATATACGTGGAATACTTCACATCCGACTTAAACCATTCAAGAACAGCTCCTAAAACCAGAGCCAGAAACAGAACATTTTCAAAACCTAATAACACACCTAATATCTAATAACATAGATAAACACAAACAATACACATTTATATGCAGCACAATATAAAACAAAAATACACTTCAACTACACTGTATGGACAAAAGTATTGAGACACCTGACCTTTCCTGTAGTTCTTCTCCAGATTTTAACCACAAAGCTGGATTTACACAATTGTACAAGACGTCTTTGGATGCGCTATAATACAATTTTGCGATCACTTGAACTTTGTTCCAGCATTGCAATGTCCCTGTGCACAATCTAAGCTCCATATAGATATGGTTTACATGGTTTGGAGAGGAAGATCTTGAGTGGCCTGCTATAGAGCTCTGATCTCAACCCTACTGAACACCTTTAGGATCAATTGGAACTCTGACTGCACCCCAAACCTCCTCACCTCACCCACATCAGTACCTGACATTACTAAAACGCTTTTGGCTGATGAACACATGTCCACAAGCACCCTCCAAAATCTAGTGGACCATCTTCCTGGAATAATAGTTCATAATTGCAAGAGCAAATTGGGACTAGACGTTGAATGCGATGCTCAAAAAGCACATACCATACTTAGGACCAGGTTGTGCTGGAAAAAGAAGAAAACTAATCATGGAATTGATTTATTTTACATTTTTGTTGTTTATTAAAGACCTAATAAACTCAAAACATAATCGCATAACTCCTTTCTTTGCAGGACCAATGGGTAACAAGTCAATTTCTGCATCAGTTTATCTGGACCTTGCATACCTACCCTCTGGCTATGCAGCTTCTACAGTCGGTGTGGATTTTTTCCGCCGCGTTCGCTCGTCCTGCTATGTAATAAGTGGGGAAGAATCATACAAGGACTCGGTCATGAGGCCCATCCTTGAATCTCTGTTAGAAGGCAAAGCAGCCTGGCCCAACATACAGGTTGGTTTATGATTTAACTTGTCTTTAGCATGTTTCTATAGATTTAGTTATAAACCTTTTATGGAGCCCATTTGCAGTTTTTGTTGGTTAATGCCAGCCTGCATTTATTAGCATGGTTGCGGTTGGTATTATGAGAAACAAAAACTGTCAATCATCTTTGGGTAACTAAAACAATTTATTTAGATTTACAGTTTTTCTCAGTTTACATTTACGCCAGTGGTCCCCCCTCAGATCAACAAATAATCAACCAATAATCAACTCTGAAAAAGCTCAAAGGTGAATCTCGTGAACCTTCAGTTTGGTGAGCAAATACAGACGAAGCAAAATAAAGTATTACAGTTTCTGAAAATGGATGAACAACTAGGAACAAACGAACAGTACAGTAAAAGTGTAAATCCCGTCCGGTTTCGATATATCAATAAAATCAATCGAAATAATTCAAATATGTAATCAAATACAGCCAACCCTGACAATTCGCCGGTTCGGAACTTGTGGCTCGGAAAATTTGCAGGTTCTTATTTGAAAACTAACCAACAGAAAGTTGCGGATCATCCTTAAATTCGCGGGAATCCGTAGCGGGACCGAACCTTAGAAAAAACAATTTAAACTGTTTTCACTAACAAATTTCATAACAAATGTTAAAACTTTTTATTGTATTAAAGTGACATAATGTCTAGATGAATTCACTAAGGTACCATAGGGGCTGCGGGGTTCCGTCCAAAATTCTGGGATTTTCAGGGGGTCTTAGAACGTTACCCCCCCCCTGAGTTCGGGGGGACCACTGTAAATACTTTTGTGCTGTTAAAATCCATATCTGCCATACAGAAGAAATTCAGCCTTGTGCATTTTTAATCATTGTATATCCAAACCGTAATTAACATCAGGAAACACTGAAACCGTGCGCCGTCATACAGACGACTCGACTGAACATTTAGACGATTTGGTTTGTGAACAATGACAAATGGACTTGATATTCTCATGGCAATGATTTGCTCATTGACCCAAATATTACTTTCGAGAGATGAACTAAGGATTTTGAGTAGTATAGACTTTTGCAAGAACTCCAATGTGTGGTTCTATTTTTACAAATTGTTTTGAGAAATGCACTTACTGGTTTGCAAAGGATGAATCGAGAAATGCTCTAAAGCCACTGAGGAAAAACTGCAAAATAATTGATATTGAGCTAAATGTTATGTTTTGCTTTGTCCAATTTATTAAGTGTTATTGATGCTTCTCTTTTTCAGGTCACACTGATCCCCACTTTTGATTCGCTAACAATGCACGACTGGTACCAAGAGACGCACGAAAGGCAAAAAGAGCTAGCGATAACGGTGTTGGGAAGCAACAGTACCGTGGCCATGCAGGATGAAACGTTCCCTGCTTGCAAAGTGGAATTTTGAATGGGAAGTGGGGAAAAAGTAATAAGTCCTGTTTGAGTGATTCGAGCACTTAGGCCAAGAGAGAAATTTCGGTTCAGAGCTTGGAAACGTTTGTGTAACAGCTCAGATACGTGTTAACCTTTAAGGAAAAGCTTTAAGCGTTAGCTAAAAAAAAACTGTGAATCTCCATTAATGAAGATTTACAGGAAGTAATAGAATATTAGAATTGTGTGAACAAATTTTTTTTCTTTTTGTATTGGTAAAATATTGGTTTTACCAGTTCCCAAGCTGTATAGACTTTATAGATCCTGATAAGATCGAGTTTCTTTTATCCCATTCCTACAGTCTGTTGTTGTCTGTTGCTTGGTTGCACAGTTTGGATTTTTAGCACAAACAGGGAAACACAAAACACAGAGGACTTTGTGATGGACAGAAAAGAGGTTCGACGGTCATCGTCCTGGTCCCACAGGGTTCTTTTTATTGTCTCTAAATCGCAAAAGTGTCGCTTTGGTTGTTCGTATATAATCAAGCACATCCCTGGTTTTCCTTCTGTAGATCCGAGATCACGACTGCATGTCCGAACAGTTTGATGTCAGTATTTTTCATTTTCACGCTTGCAGTTGATGGTGATCCTGCACCACTCACAAGCACAAGTGTTTTCTAACTAATTGTTTACTGCAGCCGTTGGATTTACTCTGCGTTCGACTGAAGCTTAAAAAAAAAACACAGGAAAAACCAAAGAACCCACCCCCCAAAATTTGGATTTTCAACTTGGAAATTTGGGTTTGGTCTCCTCAACTCTACATCAATGCTTATACAAATAAAACATTTCTTATAGCTAGATTTATTGCTGTAGCTGGCTAGATTGTTGTTTACAAAATACAAAACAAAATTACGCATTTATTCCATTAGTGACCCAAATGCTTCTGAGGACAGACTTATAATTTTTTAAGTTAAATCGAACGCAGCATTAGTGTAGTCCAGGGCTACATTTGATCTAGTGACGGTACACCGTGTGTCAATCGGTTTTTTGTTTGTTGGTTTGTTCAGTTGTTGTTGTTGTTGTTTTTTTTACACAATCATGTATATTCTTAATTTTACGATTCAGAAACTTTTGGCATGTTTTGATGAATGGTAAATGAGACACTAACCCAATGTATCTGGTTCCTGTATTAAAATATTAAAAAAATAAATAAAATGCACCAGATGAACACGACTTCATCTTCTGCTCGAGACATGCTGCAAGTTTGATTGAACTGCAAAGATCTGTGAGATGGTGAGTGCCATGGCATGGATGATGGTATTAGTATGATCATTGAACCTTTCCAAGCTGATCTGTTTGAACAGAATGTACAGATGTCGAGGAGACCTAAACGCATGGGCCAGTGCACCACAATCAGCAGGTTACTGTGGAAATAGAAAACGGAAGAAGTTGAAAGCAAAACTCAAAATTTTATTATACATTAAATGTTCTTTCACACTAGGGTTTATCAGGGGGCTAAACGTAACGATTCAGGGTAGATTTTATCCATAATTCAGAAAAAAGCAATTAACTAGGAATAAATTGCCTTAAAAGATACATTACTAAAAAACTCATTTTGGGAATTGAACTCATTCCTTTAATCAGTGAAGGATTTTCTGTTCCCGCATTGAGGAAATGGAGCATGTTGTAAAAGAACACTGTATGTCTCTCTGATTAAGTGATGGTTACTGGAGAAGTGTGGATGTGGTTTTGTTGAGCATTTTCATTTGTGTACTTTTTTTTTTCCAGCGTTTGTTTCTTCCACAAGCCTTAAACACTATCATATCCAAGTTGGCTGAACAAATCATATGCTTCAGATACATGATTTGCATACTTGCAAACCCGGGTTATGTGTGAGTGAAAATCCATTTGCATTAAAACAGTCTGCACTATTTCATCGTGTTTGTGCTCTTCTTTCTTATGTATATATACAGTAAGTGTGTGTGTGTGTGTTTTTGTGTATGTATGTGCGTATGTAATTTATAATGATGTCAGGAATTAGAGAGCTGTGCATAAAGAAATGCCTGATAATCTCAATGACCTACTGATGGGTCGTTCATGAAAGTCCCAAACTGTGTGTTTCACCTGCCTGTCTAAAAGTCTGTGTTGGTAAACTTGTCCTCATCTTCACTCATATCTTCAAAAGATCACTGGAGCTGTGTGTAGTTCCCTGTTGCTTCAAACGCTTTACTAACAACTCAGTCCTCAAAAAAACAAAACAAATCACTGGTTTTGATTAATATATTCTGTGATCGTAAACTCGTTAGAAAGACTGGTCCTGGCCTACTTGAATGACATCACTGGACCTTTGCTGGATCATCTTCAGTTTGCCAACAGAGCAAACAGGTCTGCAGATGATCAGCATGGGCCTGCATTATATTCAGCAACATCTTGATAGATCAGGGACCATCATTCGTGACCCAGATCTCTGTGCCTACCCCAATCTATCAGTGGATCACCATCTTCTTGACAGACAAGCAGCAGACAGTGAGGCTGGGCAAACTCACATCCAGGTCTCTTACTATTAGCACTGGTGCTCTCCATAGTTGCGTTCTCTCTGCACTGCTCTGCTCTCTGTACACAAATGACTGCCCCTTTAAAAAAAAAAAACCTCTGTCAAGCTCCAGAAGTGTGCGGACGACACTACAGTCATTGGCCTCATCCAGGATGGAGACGAGTCTGTCTACAGACAGGAATTTAAAGAGTTGGCTGTCTGGTGCAATCACAACGACCTCGAGCTCAACATGCTCAAAACAGTGGAGAAGATTTTGGACTTCTAGAGAACCCCCCCCCCCACACACACACACACACACACACACACACACACACACACTCACCATTATAAACAGCACCTTAACAAGTTTCTGGGTGCCACAATCTCTCTGGACTTGAAGTGTAATAAACTATAAAATAATATTGACTCTATTGCTAAAAAGGCCCAGCAGAGATTGTCCAAATGAGACATCAGGAGGCTACAGCGGACAGTTAGGACTGCTGAGAGGATTATTGGTGCCCAACCTCCAAGATGATCTCTCCTCCAAAATCTCAAAGTGTGATTCATTCATTTTCTACTTGTATGTGTATGTAGATGTGTTGGGGGAGCTGCTTATTGAAAATATCACATTTTATTTCTGATCAAAGAAACGAAATAAACTAAATGACTTAATGTAGTATAATAAAATAAACTAATTAAAGTAAAAAAAATATATAAAAATGTAATGTCCTGATATGTAAAACTACAGAATTCAAAGAGGGTTTATTTTCATATTCACATGACTGACTGTTGTAAATGGTTTAGTTGGATAAAGAACAGAGATCCAGCTGTTGCATGAACAGCTTTAATCCAGACACACTTTACTGATGTTGGTTAACTTCAAAAAGCATTCAGTTACCTAGTTGGCTTCAGCACAAATTCTGGTTTGAAGTATTGTCTCCCTCTGCTGGACAAAACTAGATGTAGCGGTGAGCGTTTTGTGCCCTTCTCCTTTTTGAGTCCACATCCTTATATTAAACTCGTGCCCATAACTTTGTAATTAATGTTCGGTTGGAACAGTGTTTCACAGCCACCTGGTCCTAGATACCCCCGGTGTTATACTGTTTCCCTGCTTGATCAAACTTTCAATCATTTAGAAAGTGTTTGTTGATTAGTTTTAAAGCTGACTGAACTAATAAAGTGGACAGAACTCTATAGTGTTGTGAGAAATATACATTAATAAGTGATTAAGGTATTATTTGTATAAGGTGGTAGAGCATTTTCACATTTAGCTCCTAAACTCTGGAACAGTCTTCCTGACAGTGTTTGGGGCTCAGACACACTCACCCAGTTTAAGTGCAGATTAAAAACATATCTTTTTAGCAAAGCCTACACATAACACACATCACATATCATAACTTTGTGCTCCAGAACATCTGATCACATGCACATTATCAACTTGTGCTGTTAATATCATGAACAGCAGCTACGCTAATTCCTCTCCACTGCTTCTCTTTCTCTCCCCATCCCGAGACACCCTGAGGTTTGGCCAGCTCCAGTCACCTCGGGATGATTACGGACCTTTGAAGAAGTAGATGCCGAACTCGCAAACATCTCGAACCATCTAGAGACGTACCAGTCCCATTTGGATCCCGCTACATGTGTGGATTTCGACATTGGACCTCCTGGAGTGTTTAAAGGCTCTGGCATGGAGAAGCTGATGCTGGATCTGTGATGATCACAAATGCTGAGCTCATAAAACTAGGAGCTACTAACCATATAGACTGTATAAGGCTGTAAAAAGAACATCACTTATAATCTTGCACTCCAGTACTCATGTTAGTTCTCACTCTCCAGTGTTCTGTATTGTTGAAAGATTTATGATCAAACTCTTGATGTCACCCAAATGAGGATGGGTTCCCCTTTTGAGTCCGGTTCCTCTCAAGGTTTCTTCCTCATAACATCTAAGGGAGTTTTTCCTTGCCACAGTCACCACGGCTGCTCATCAGGGATAAATACACACCATTCACCTTCACTGTTGATTTGTGTAAAGCTGCTTTGAGACAATGTCTGTTGTGAAAAGCGCTTTAGAAATAAACTTGACTTGACTTGACTTGACTATTTGTGTAGCCTTTTAAGCACTATTAGCTTTGAACACCATTGAATATTCAATCTACTAAAAGCGACGGTTAAAGACCTACCTCTCCCTGAAACACTTGAATTAGCACTTTCCAGGTTTGCTTTGTAGAATTCAAGAGTTATATTTAGATTAAGTTTATAATCTTGTGTACCAGTGTAGATTTATTCATTGCTAGGGACTCAAAGCACTTTTGTACGTCGCTCTGGATAAGTCCATCTGCCAAACGCCGCAAATGTAAATGTACAACACACCACAAATCAAGCATCTGTGGAGGTTTCCTACATCTCACAGGGTAACGTCTCTCTGCGAACCCCGGTGCGGTTCAGGTGTAACTAGAATCGTCACATCTGGTTTATCATTGTGCGGTTCAGAATCGTTCATTGTAACCGAGGTAAGAGGGGCAGTCTCAACAGCATAATTTACCTTGCTATTTAAATCAGAGACATCGTCAGATGAATCAGGAACAGATAACAGTAAGGATTTTGCCTGATTATCCACCAGCTGATCTGCATGACGTCTCCATGTGTTGTCACCAACCTCTACTGTGTACATCAAGGGACCAGTTCTGGTGGCGATGGTACCTGGCTGTCATTTTTCCAGTCTGTAGTCACATGCTAAGACTGCTTGTGCTACTGGGAAGTTTCTTGCTTGTCTATCGTTCATGTTTGTTTTCCACATCACGTCAAACATCAGGTTTGATGAGATCCAAGCGAGATCTTAAATTCCTCTTCAAGAACATCATCGCTGTTGTTTGACCAGTCATGGAGTGTGTTGCATTTCTGTACATAAAAAGGAAGTTGTCTATTTAGTTTTGGAGCGAGATGGTATCATTGTCCATTGCATTTATTGCTTTCTTAAAGGTTTGTACAAACCTTTCTGCCAAGCCATTAGTGGCAGGATGGTATGGTGCAAAAGTAATGTGCTTGACTCCGTTCAGATTCATGAATTTCTGAAACTCAAATAAACTGTCGTCCATTATCCGTGCATATCTGTTCTGGCAGCCCGTTTCTGGAGAATATTGATCTTAGCACAGAAAAAGTCTTTTCAGATGTGGTCGTCTTTATTAGAACAACTTCAGGCCACTAAGAATGCGCGTCCACGGCGATCAAGAACATGGAGTCCTTGAATGGCCCAGCAAAGTCGACATGCACTCTTTTCCACGGTGTTGACGGCTACTCCCAGGGATGCAAAGGAGCTAATGGTGGAGAGTTCTGGGTCCTTTGACATCCTGGACAAGCCTTTGCCAGAGCCTCAATCTGCTTGTTGATTCCCGGCCACCACATGTAACTGCGAGCAAGGTTTTTCATTTTTACAGTGCCCAAATGTCCTTCATGCAGTGTGTCCAACATCTTACTGCGCAATTTGGTAAGCCATACATTAGAGTTCCTTGACACACAGAAAGCTGTTCTCTCCTTGCTGTGAATGCCGGATACAGTAAGTTCCCTTGTGCCGGCCACCCACGTACTGTAATATCATAAACCTTAGACAATGTCGGGTCATTTCGGGTTTCTGGATTCATCGCCTTTGACTCTTCTGTCAACTTCAGTGGAAGACACGACAAGCCATCCGTGTTACCGTGTAGTTTGGTGCCTTTGTACTCGATATCATATTGGTGAGCACGCAAGAAGAGTGACCAATGCTGCAGCCGTGCTGAGGCCATCGCTGGGACACCCTTCCGAGCGTTGAAGATCGAGACCAAGGGCTGATGATCTGTGATCAGGGTAAATCGTTGACAATACAGATAATAGTGAAATTTGTTTACACCCCACACGAAACTAAGTGCTTCACAGTCTATTTGTGCATAGTTACGTTCCGCTGTCGTTAGTGATCTAGATGCAATCTTTTTTAGTGCCATCTGGAAACTTGTGTGACAGCACTGCGCCAATTCCATATGGTGATGCATTGCATGACAGTCTGATAGATGGCATAGATGGATTAAAGTGTGTCAGCACTATATCAGAAGTTATGAGCCTTTTGGTCTTTTGGAAAGCTTTTTACAGCCGTCTGACCATTTCCACTGTGTCCTTGTTTCAAAGGATGTAGAACAGTGGAGAGGTGTGGAAGAAATTTGTGGTAATAGTTCACAAGTCCGAGACTGGAGTTGAGACACTTTTTGTGGGTGTGGTGCATTTAGCACAGCTTAAATTTTGTCTTGTGACTTGTGTAGACCATCTTTGTCTATCACATGACCACAGTAAGAAATCCAAGACTTAAAGAACTCACATTTTTCTTTGTTGGCTCTTAGTCCATACAATCTCATCAGCACCTGTTGCAAGTTTCGGAGGTGATCTGTATCATCCTTCCTCATTACATTGATATCGTCCAGGTAACACTGCGTTCCTGGGATACCCTGCAACACCTGGTCCATCGCTCTCTGCCACAAAGCAGGGGCAGAAGCAATTCCAAAAACAAGACGGTTGTACTGATAGAGCCCTTTATGTGTTTTGATGGTCAAGAATTTCTTGGATTTCTCATTCATCTCCATTTGGAGGTAAGCTTGAGCCAGGTAAATTTTTGAGAAGTGTTCTTCACCGGACAAGGGTGCAAAAATGTCTTCAATGCGTGGCAGGGGATACTGTACTGCTTGAAGCGCTGGATTAATGGTCACTTTAAAATCCCTGCAAATACGTACATCTCCTGCTTTCCCTTTTTGATCACTGGAACTATGGGTGTTGCCCATTCACTCCATTCAACCTTTGTCAGAATTTCAATTTTTTCAAATTATCCAGCTCTGCCTCCACCATGGGACGAATTGCGTACGGGACTGGGCGAGCTTTAAAGAATTTTGGAGAAGTGTCTTCGCTTTTATTCCGTTAAGTGTTCCTATTCCTTTCCACAGGTTCTGCATTTTCGATGATTTGCACTAGGGTCTTTTGTGTCTCTTTGTTTGTGACTTGCTGGGACACATCCAGTTTTTTTATAGCGAACAATTCAGGCCCTCCGTTTTCCAACACAAAGAAGTACAATTGCTGCTGATTTCCTTTGTACTTTACAATTACTGTTAATTTCCCTTTCAGAGACACGTTTTCACCAGTATAGGTCTTTAATATCACTGATGTGCTTTGCAGTGATATTTTTGAGAACAGTCGCTGGTAATCAGCTGCTGAGATAACCGATAAGGCCGATCCAGTGTCTAACTCCATTTTGAGTTTGACTCCTGACACTTCCGGTGTGAGGCAAATAACTCTTCGGTCTGTCTCCTAAATATTTTACAGTTCCAAACATGAAAGATCATCTGTACCTGAACTCGTGTTTGTTTCATTTTCAGTTACTTGATATACAGTGGCGGATTTACGTTTCTCCTTGTGTGTTCTGTCTTTTTGTATCCTCTGTTTGTCCATTTTGCATACACGTTCGATGTGCCCCTTTTTATGGCATTTCCTGCACTCTTTATCTTTGAACCAGCAGTCATTCGCATCATGAGACATTTATCCGCAGTGATAACGTTTCTGTTTTCTTTCCAATTTCACTGAGAGTTTATTTGTTGCACATTCCATTGTTTTTTGATGCATCTTTTGCTGCAGTCTCTATGGATATTGCTATGTTCAGTGCACAATCAAGTGTCAAGTCTTTTTCTGTCAACAGTCTTTTTTGTGTGCTTTCATTGTGCATTCTACACACAAGCCTGTCTTTTAATGCATCTGCCAGTCCAGCACCACATTGACAATGTTCTGACTATCGACGTAGCTCAGCTATATATATTCAGAAATGATATTCAGAAATGAATATTTCTGAATATTCAGAAATAGAATACAACTACTAATACAGCATAACATGAGTCACCACTAGAGGGCATGCTTATCACAGAATGCTGATACCCAATAGTACATACATTACAGCACATGTGTATAATACAGCACGAGTTAGTCCAATATAGATTGGAGCTATGGGATTGTGTTAAAAATCATTGTGGCTGCCAGGAAAAACTATTTTGGAGTTTGATACTCCTGGTTTTGATCAGTCTGTTTTACCTGCCAAAGGATGGAGTCTGAACAGACTGTATGCAGGGTGTATGGGGTCCCCCTCTACATTTCTCCCAGCTTGGTTCCTCACATGGAGGGCAGGTTTGTCACGAAAGTGATACCTGCTTTCTCATGCAAACATACTGTAAGCTCACAGATATTCACAACAGACTAGTGTCAGAGAGAAAAAATGACCAGTTTCAAGGTAAATGCATTTAATT
Organism: Silurus aristotelis; assembly: GCF_946808225.1. Taxonomy (NCBI): domain Eukaryota; kingdom Metazoa; phylum Chordata; class Actinopteri; order Siluriformes; family Siluridae; genus Silurus; species Silurus aristotelis. The sequence goes on along the minus strand of NC_139586.1, from coordinate 24,108,393 downwards.
TGGACTGTTTAAAAATGAGATTTTGGAATGTTGTGGATTTCAAGTGTTTGTTGATACTATATTGTATCAACAACAGAAGTTTTTTTTTTCTAGAAATTCGTATTTTAGGATCTCAGGAGCAAACTGAATTACTCTCCAATCCCACAATTTTTATTGGGGGCGTGGTTAAGTCACTTCATGTGAAGTCACATGGGTTTTGAGTTTCAATTTCGTTTCATCAGTCGATCTGTGAGTTTCTAAACTATTTCCGTGCTGGATTTTACTGCGGTCCGAGTTTTATACATTTATAACCATTTCTTTTGTTTTACTCACTATTGCAGCTCAAGCATTTCCTAAATATTTGAGCTTCTTTCCCTTATAAAAAAATCTTTTTAGAACTGTTGATATACTTAAGAGTTCATCATGGAAGCTGGTTTATTCAACTATCAAGAGCCAAATTTTACGTTTGGTCGGCCAGGTATGGTTTCATTGTACACACAGTGCATTAAAAAATGTATATATTATTATTATTATTATTATTATTTATTATTATTATTATTATTATTATTATTATTATTATTATTATTATTATTATTATACACTCATTATCTTATAATGACAAAATGAAAACAGAATTCTGGAAATGTCTCTTCTTCTTCTTCTTTTGGCTGCTCCCATTAGGGGGCGCCACAGCGGATGATCCGTCTCCATACCCCCCTGTCCTTTACATCTGCCTCTTTCAACCCAACTACCTGCATGTCTTCCTTCACCACATCCATAAACCTCCTCCTTGGTCTTCCTCTTTTCCTCCTTCCTGGTGGCTCCATCCTCAGCATTCTACCTACCGATGTACCCCATGTCCCTCCTCTGCACATGTCCAAACCATTCCAATTGGGCCTCCTTCACCTTGTCTCCAAAACGTCCTACATCCCTCTAATAAACTCATTTATAATCCTGTCCATCGTCGTCACTCCTAACGAAAATCTCAACATCTTCAGCTCTGCTACCTCCAGCTCCACCTCCTGTCTTTTACTCAATGCCACTGTCTCTAATCCATACAACATCGCAGGTCTCACCACAGTCCTATAAACTTCCCCTTTCACTCTCAGAGATACTCTTCTATCACAATTCTGGAAATGTCTGTTAAATTTCTGAATAAAAGAAGATAAGAAATAAGCTCAGGTGCCTTCCATTTCTCTTGATCGTTGCTGAGATGTTTTTACACCTTGATTAGAGTCTACATGTGGAAAAAGTGTATTGATTGGACATGATTTGGAAAGACACAGACCGCTCTATAGAAGGCCTCACAGCTGACAATGCGTATCAAAGCAAAAACTAAGCCATGAGGTCATTGGAACTGCCTGCAGAGTTCAGAGACTTAATTGGTGCAAAATTGACAAATAGATGAAGTGTGACACAAACAGGACTCTTCCAAGACCCCGATGGCTGACTGAGCACTGGAGATCCTGTGTGGATATGGGACAAAGTTCCAGAAGGACATCCTTCACTGCAACCCTCCACTGATCTGGGCTTTATGGCAGAGTGGCTAGACGGAAATCTCTCCTCAGTGCAAAACCCATGGAGTGGGCGCTTGCAGTTTCCCAACATGCACATGAAGGACTGGGAAAAAAAATTAGGCACCATTCATCACCTGCCCAAAACCAAATCCAAATAGTGGATTATGGTGGAATGATTTTGCTTTGTGTTTACATATTTAGGTTTAATATATTCATAATAAATTATATTTGAATTATTTTGTCCACCCCAGTGTGAAATCTTAAATGGCATGTTCATCTTTCAACCTGTTTTGTGTGTGCATTGATACTTATCAATAAACAGATCCTACAACAGCAAAGAAGGACAACGAGAAGAACAGAAGAATTTTCAATGTTGTAAAGCCAGCAGATGAAAGTCCTCAGGAAGAAAATAAAGGCAGGAAGGGGCCTGTAGGTAAGAAATATACTGATTAAACACAAATTAATTGAAATAATCAAATTATAATTATGAACCCATCATTTTGGTTTCCTCTCTGGCAGTCTTAATGTTTCTAAAGAATTTTTTACATAAATTGTACAAAAAAAATCGATTTTACCATCCTAAAGTTCATACTTATTTTTACTAAAATTTTTTACTTAATCTTTTGGAACAACACATCCTGTGTTTTATTGCTCTTTTACCACAACAATTTGCCACTGATTACACTTGGGGAAAAAAAAAAAAACATCGTACATGTATCTGTTTATATTTGTTAAAATTTATGAAATGGACAAGAAGCAATTTAGAATTTGCTCTCACTTACTGTACATTATAACAGCAATAAACAGAGAAAAAAAGCTGCATGAGGAAAAACAGAAACTAACATGATTTATGATTTATTTACTAACTGTCTAAATGTCTTATTAGCAGCACCACGCCTTAAACACTTACCTGCCTTTGTTGGTGTATGTCAGTGTAATTATAAATATTAAGAGGTAACAAATAAAAAAAACTAGTAATTGTTGGCAAAATACTGTCCTTCACTTTATCTCTAATTTAAAGTTGATTATTTCCTATAACACCATGTCCTGCAGGACATTGCATATCATTGTTTGTCCCTTACATATTGTATTACCTACTTAATTTACAGATATATTTCCGAATTTACATCTACTCGAGACTCCATGGAGATCAGTGAACTGGACCTCAAAGTCAGTATTCCAGCAACTCTACTATGTACTTGTGTAAAATACAGTATCTGCATTCTCAGAGTGTTTAAATCTTATTGTGTGCTGTATACAAAGGTCCAGAGAGGAACTGATGGAGAAGGTTGAGTCATACAAACCGGCCGGTGGGGCTGTGTCCCGGGCCAGAGTCCTGTTTCTGGGTCCTGTTGGTGCAGGAAAGTCCAGTTTCATTAGTTCTGTGCAGTCAATCTTTTCGGGGCGCGTCCTTAACCGGGCCATGGTGGGTTATTCGTCTGCAAGCTTCACAAAAAAGGTAAAGGAGACAAGAAAGAAAGAGACATGGACATGTGCTTGTTAAATCGAATTCAGTAATTGGCTGTACAACAGGTTGGGGGTATAATAGATGGCAAAAAGAGAGGATTATATAAAAACCTGAGGATATATGTAAGCTGCTACAAATTATACAATACTACAAATTAGTGGTGGAAAGAAAAGAATGATAGTAAATAAGAATAAAATAGTTTTTCTAAAACAAATAAATGACATAAGTAGGGAGGCAATGAACACATAAGGCTAATTATACTATAATGATTATGAGGACAAGCTACATATCATAGTTAATACATATCGAAAATCTTTATCTCTAACCATTACAAAGCACTGATGCTGGAAATCCATTCAGTAGATTCTTCATGTTCACGTGGTAAGTATATTGGATGCATAAAAATGATTCAAATGTAATGTCTTGTGATGCAGCTCCAGTCCTTCCAGATCAGACGAAGTGGAGAAATACCACTCCCCATGCCACTGGTCCTGTGTGATATTATGGGGATTGGAGAAGGAGACTCGACTGGATTGAGCCTTTATGATGCGCTGTGTGTTATCAAAGGACATGTGATAGAGGGACATCAGGTACATCTTTTAAACCTGTATAGAATGATTGTGTCCTGGGGAGGGATATTATACAGTAATGAGGGACGCTGTAATAGATAATAGATCATGTAAAAAAGATGTCACACAAAGATCAGCATTATTTCAAAGTGACAGGAGGCATGGTGTCTTATGGAGGCATGCATTTGTGCGTGTCAGTCTTACAGAAGTAAGCATGGACTCTGAGTAAGCCTAAAGGATGACTGTTTTTTGTGTGTTTAAACAGACAAGGCCTTGGTGTGTGTTTCGGATTAAAGGAGATGTTCTTCCTAGTTATGGAGGCGTTGCCTTTGTGTGTATCATTCCTTCATAAATAGGCGTAGCCTCTGAGCGTGTCAGTACTACTGAAGGAGTCGTTTTTTTTTTTTTTTTATGTTTCATTTCTAGTGAAACAGATGTGGCCTTGGTGTGTGTATCAGTTTGATTAAGGAAGATGGGCCCTCTGTTTTTGTTAGTCCTAGATATGGAGGCATGGCCTTAGTGTGTATCAGTTCAACAAAAATAGGCGTGGCCTCTGTGTGTTTCAATTTTTGTGTCCTTTATTTTTGAAATCAGGATGAAATTGATGTCTAAAGGCTGTGAGTCATTAGTACTACAGTGAGGGTATGATGCTTTCTGACAAAGGCAGTGACACCCCCCTGAAAAAAAGAGAGAAATCTAGCAATAGTGCTTATAGTCTTTTTTTTATTGCTCACAGTTCCGTGCAGAAGAGCCGGTCAGATCTGACAACACGGAGTTCATAAAGGAACCAAGCCTCAAAGACAAGATTCACTGCGTGGTGTTTGTAGTGGATGCGTCCAAAATCAACAGCTATGCGAAAGGACTGAGCAGCACATTTCAGCAGCTCCGAGAAAAAATCAGCAGCCTGGGTGAGGCTCATTTCATATACCAGCTAGAGGTCGACCGATTTTACAGATACCGATAGCTAGATTGGATCGCACTTGCCGATAACCAATTAAACAATCGATAGTTTTTAAAATGGATACTGGATTTAAAAAAAAACATAATACTCTGTGTGAACTAGAACTGAACATTATTATGGACATAAAAAATTAAAAAGTACTGGATCATGAAACTGTGCTAAAGAAAATAAATATGTTAATTAAGAAATATAATTACATAATTAATCATTTATAGAGCGCACTCAGGTGTATCACGTGTAAAAACAAACAGCATGTGGCCTCAGTGCCTCCAGGGGCAGCTCTCGTAAAGACTGGAAAAACAAACGGTATGGATTGTTCGAGCAATCGACTACCAGTGCCGATTAATCGGCAAAACCGATTAAATGATTGACCTCTAATACCAGCAAATGTTTTTAAAAAATTATAATGTTTTTCAGGAGTTTTAGATATTACAGTTTTTCTCAGTTGCTTCGGAGCGTTTCTCAGATCAGAAATGAAATTCTCAAAACTCCTTGTTCAACCTCCACATCATTTAGTAATTTGTGCTCATCATAAAAACATTTCTTGTTGCTTTGATCAAATTGTGAATGCTTTAGTACGTTCATTTAATCAAATTGTGTACAAGTGTCTGCTGTTTCCTACATTTTTAGTTGTTTATGTTCATGTTGATCAAAATATATTATACTGGTTTCACCTGAATAGTTTTAACCCCCAATACATCTCAGCATCAGTTCATTGCATAAGTCATTGAATGCAAAATAGTTAAACCACTTCTCATTTAAAATTTCTATTAACTTTTTTTTTTATTTTTATGGTCCATTGATGAATTGTGCAGATGAATCTTGAATGTCACTAATGAAGGCGAGTGAACAGCATCAGATCAACCGATAATCAACTAGTTCTCTGAAATAGTTTAAAGGTGAATCTCATGAACTTTCAATTTGGTGAGCAAATACAGACGGAGCAAAACAAAGAATTACACTTTTCTGAAAATGGATGAACAACCAGGAAATGAACGAACAGTACAGTAAAAGTGTGAGTCCTGCCTGGTCTCTTCCAATCAATATAAATCGAATATGCAATCAAATAAATTAATTTGTGCTGCTGAAATTCATAGACGCCAAACAGAAAGAAGTCTAATTTCGTGCATTTTTTTAGTCACTGTGATCCAGACCATAGTTTATCAAGAAATCCTAAAACTGTGCTCCATCATAGTGACAACATGACTAAACATTTTTTACGATTTTGTTTGCGAACAATGACAAAGGGACTTTTTATTCTGATAGAAGTTAGATGTTCATTGACACAAATACTTACTTTTGAGAGATGAACTACGGATTTTAAGAAAAGTACAGGCTTTTGCAAGAAATTCAATGTTTTGTGCTGTTTGTACAAATTGTTTTAAGAATTCACTTACTGGTTTGCAAATATTAAGGATGATTAAAGAAATTCTACAAAGCAGCTGAGAAGAGAAGAAACTGTAATAATAACAAAGAATCCAGACTTCGAAGCAGCTTTACAGAATTTAAGAGTTATGGTGAACAATGTGTATTTATCCCTGATAAGCAAACCATGGAGATTGTGGCAAGGAGAAACAATGCTAGTAAGCTGGGGTCAGACATGATACATCACCCCTGGAGTACAGTAGGTTAGGGGTCCAAGAGTGGCACCTTAGCGATACCAGGGCACCCCCGACCTTTCGATCATTAACCCAGAACCTTAACCACTGAGCTACCACTTCACCAGAAAGAGAAAAGGGAAAAAAAGATCACTGAGGGAACAGCTATGTATAGCTTTTATGACAGAGTGATAATAAGAAGCAGAAACATATCAGTTGCTGATCAGTTACTTCAGGCAAAACACTGTGGTAAAAGTGGAATAAAGCATAAAGAGACATGCTTTATTAGGAAACTATCTTCAGGGAGGTAACTCCACTTTCCACATTACACCACCCTGCTGCTGATTATTTACTTCTAAATCTGTGTGTTTTAGACTTACTTACAGTAAATTGTTATATACACATATATGTATAAATATATTTACGCAAACAGTAACTCTGTGTTTATTGCAGGTGTGCACCAGGTGGCACTGCTGACTCACGTGGATGAAGTGTGCACCCAGACGTCTCGAGACATCAGCCAGGTGTACAGGAGCTGCCAAGTTCAGCAGCTGGTATGTGCACAACCATAGCATGTACATGGTTGTGTGTGTGTGTGTGTGTGTGTGTGTGTGTGTGTGTGTGTGTGTGTGTGTGTGTGTGTGTGTGTATTTCAGTATATATTTTAGCGTCCTTGCTCTGTGCTGTAATGTTCAGATGGTGAAGGCCGGAGCGCTTCTTGGAATGGCCTTATCCTACATCGTACCTGTGAGAAACTACTCCTCCCAGCTGGATCTCGATGACAACATGGACATCTTACTGCTCAGTGCTGTCGATCACATCCTGCAGTACACTAATCTGTACTTCCAGGACACTGCTGTGGAATATAAAGTTATCAGCTAGAAAATGTAGAACCGATGCGCTGATACGCCGCTTATGTCTTTTCTGATTTCTGGGGGGGGGTTTGGAGAAGATAAGATTATCCAGTCAGTGGCAACTGCTACAATTTTGATCTTTTTCTTTTTTCAGTAATTAATTTTGTGTAATGTACTTTTACAGTTTTTCTTTTGCTTTGGAGAATTCCTTCATATTATCCTTAATATTTGCAAAAAAAAAAATTTTTCTAAAACAATTTGTTTAGTGAAATCCTTAGTTAATTTTTCAAAAGTAAGTATTTGTGTCAATAAAAATCACAGTCATCAGAATGAAAAGTCCTTTTCTTATTGATCACAAACAAGATCGTCAAAATGTTAAGTCGTGTTGTCAGTATGACGGTGTTCAGTTTCAGTATTTCCTGATGTAAACTATAGTTTGCATTGCGATGATTGAAAAGGCACAAAGTTTAATTTCTTATGAATTCCATTCATGAATTTCAGCAGCACAAACATATTTAATTGATTACATATCTACCTTTCTTCTCTCCATCATATCAGCTATCTCTCTCCCTTCACCAGTCATAGTACCAACATTTAATGTACCAACCCGAACCTCCACTCTCCTCCACTTCTCCTTTTCCTGCTGTCTCTGTGGTCTTTTTTCTCCTCTCCTTCTCCTAATTCGGCCAACAGTAGCCTAATTTCCACTGGTACCCTGTTGGCTAACGATGCCTGTGGTTGTTGTTGGTAACCAGGGCCTCGACCGATCCGGTGTAAAATTCTCTTTCGTGATCCGCATATTTGATTTGGCACATGTTTTACGCTGGATGCCCTTCCTAACGCAACCATCCCCATTTATCTGGGCTTGGGACCGGCACTAAGAGTGCACTGGCTTGTGCAACCCTAATGGGTGGTTTAGAGAAGTTCAGGGTTATGGGCCTATAAAAATGAAAATAAAAATTAAACTTTTCAAACACACAGCAATCCACCAATCAGGATCGAGTGCTCGCTCTGTTCTAAACTTGTTTTGAGTGTGTTTGTTGGTATTTATTTAACATGAACATACAGTTCAGTGTCATTTCTGACTCCCTGGAAGAAACACCCAGTGTGTCTACATGGTTTGTGTACTTTGTCCGCCACTACACAGCAGTGACAGCTTGGTTGTGTCGGGATTTGAACTTGTGACTTTCCGATTTACAAATTAATTGCAATAAATGAGGTCAGTTTTAATAAATATATGTAGAGACGGTAAAAAGCAAGAAATATATATATATAAAGAGAGAGAGACTTCATAAAGATATTTTGCGTTGGCCGGGAATCGAACCCGGGTCAACTGCTTGGAAGGCAGCTATGCTAACCACTATACCACCAACGCCTGATGATAGACCCTCGCGGCTCACATAATAAACCAAAGTAACAAATCAGATCTCACGCCTCCACATCGAATGATTTCTACGTCATCACGCACACCCACCCTAAATCGTGCGATTTCACGCCGAGACGTCATGGCGCACCGCTCGTGGGTTCGATATTTTTTTTCCTAGCCAAGATGGCGGCGGTGTGAGTGAGGAACTGAATGGGCGACGCGGATTGTAAAACTGTACAAAAATTAATGAAAATAATGTACGCCTCGTTTTTAGGGGAGCCTCGTTTATGAACGTATTCCCGTTAAAATCCCGTCGAGACTCGATTTTTTCCAACCAACTAGGATGTTTATATCATGACACAGAGCAAAAAGAAGAAACGGGTGAATCGCAGTCTGCTGCTGGCCAAGAAAATCATCATCAAGGATGGCGGAACGGTGAGTTCATTAAATAATATACAAATAAAACAATCTTTAGACACACAGGGTGCTGTGTTTTAATAATACATGTTTGGTTTCACTGTTAAAGAATGAGTACAGGTTAAAGAATGAATGCTGTCATCTTGAGTAAGTTAGTAATGGCAACTTCCTGTGGTTTGGCCAGGCAGCATCTTCCACCTGTACCTGTAATCCATTCAGATAAACTATAAAATGTCACCTGGGGATGATTATTATATATTTTTGAATATACCGTCACCATAGTGATCATATTACTGTTATCACAGCTACTGGGTAGCAAAAAGTATTATTGCATTGCAAATTATTGCATTGCATCACACATTATCAGACACGACGCTAAATATGAACGTGTTTGTGCCCCACTTAAAATAAGAGCATTTACATGTTCAACACTCTTAAATACTCAAACCATCCTGTCTGACATCTACAACTATTTTCCCTCATTCTGATGAATATAACCTGCCCTGTATTTGTATGAGATTCTGTCATGTGCTGCTGCTGCTTCATGATTGGCTGATTGGAGAAGTTTAAGTACAGGTGTTTCTATTAAAGTGGCCTGTATGTGTGTGTGTGTGTGTGTGTGTGTGTGTGTGTGTGTGAACAGTCAGTGACAGCTGTGCATTTCACACACAGGGTTTCAGTGGTGTCCTACCTGAATCAATCCACCTCTTAATACAATCCATCAGTATTATACAGAAAAATGAGCAGAGAGGAGTAAGGGCCTTGATCAAGGGCCTGACTGTCAAGGTTGGGATAGATAGATAGATAGATAGATAGATAGATAGATAGATAGATAGATAGATAGATAGATAGATAGGCTGCAAGACAGACAGACAGACAGACAGACAGATAGATAGATAGATAGATAGATAGATAGATAGATAGATAGATAGATAGATAGATAGATAGACTGCAAGTCAGACAGACAGACAGACAGACAGACAGATAGATAGATAGATAGATAGATAGATAGATAGGCTGCAAGTCAGACAGACAGACAGACAGACAGACAGATAGATAGATAGATAGATAGATAGATAGATAGATAGATAGATAGATAGATAGATAGATAGATAGGCACGTAGATGGACAGAGGGACAGACATAGATAGATAGACAGATAGATAGGCTGCAAGTCAAACAGACATTCAATGAAATTGGACACTACTGGATGCAGCTAATGTAAATGCTATGAACTAAAGTGACTAGAATATTGAGTATAATTTAATACGTATTCATGGACACAAATATATTAAACCGTAAATCAGTGAGTCTTCTAGAAGTAAGCAGAGAAGGCCTTGCTAACCCTGATGACCCACCACTAAAAACAGTAATGTACAGTACATCAGTATCAGAACCAAAAAGGTCAGAACGTCATATTGTAATTTAATTTATCATAGATCCTGATATCACTATTTCCCACTCATGTAAACAAGCACAGATATATTTTGTGATGTTCGGTACAGGTGCTGGTAAACTCGAGCGTGACACTGATGCATGAATTGTGATGTTAAGCGTCATTTTTTCATCATCAACAACTTCCTGCTATTTGGCACATACTGAAACTGAGCAGCATGAACTAGGACAGGAAAAAGAAATTTACTTGAAATGAAAGTGATGATGATGATGTCATCATGAAATGAACATTCTCGGTTGTCAAGGCGTTTTAGTTTTTAGTTTTCATGATGGTGCAGCAAATACAGTAAAAACCAAAAAAGCGCTTAAAGTGTGTTAAGTGTTTTATTGCTTTTATACCATAGCAACATTTCCAGTGATGACCAGTTGGTACTTGTTACATTGCAGCAGATATAAATAGCCATTACATTACCATTCTCTCCCTCATTCACTCATTCAGTCACTGTTTCTTTACCACTTTAACAGCAGCTTGTGTTACAGAGGTCCATAGTACAGAAGAAAGCTGTTGTAATAGGTAACATTTGACTGGTTTGCAAAAGCATAATAATACAGGGTTTCCACAGGGTCTTAAAAAGAATAAAATATCAAAATTTAAGGATTTTAAATGTCTCAAATTCGATGTTGTTGGTCTTAAGTAATATTAAACACGTCTTAATTTATTCCGATGTCCATGTAACGCCACCTCTAACGCTCATTAAAATGCTGCTGTCATTTTCGAAAAGGTTTTTGTTTGTTAGTTTTCGTGGTGTAGTAGTTCTTTCGTTCACTAGTACAAATATAATTTATTATGACTACATATGAGAGCAGCATGTAACAGCCATTCAGTTTTCTGTTACTCACGTGACTCTTAGACGTAAAGCGGATTTTAGTTTAGCTATGGGAAAATGCAGGTTTAACGATTCTCGGCTTGATAAAAAATAATTCAGAGTTTGGTTAAGGCCATTTACTAACGTTTGTCTGTGTTTTTGATGTCGTGATATAGGCGTTAAGTTTCGTTCTTAGTGGTATAGAAATTCGACTTTGTAAAACCCGCAGAAACCCTGTAATAGGAACAAATGAAAGGATAACACTTTTGAAAAACAAAACCTGCTCACTTAGTTGTATATAGTTATTTTATAAACACCCCCCCCCCCCCTTATCTTATACTGGTAATAATTTGACTATAATTTATATTTAAAACACATTAAGTAATTGTACATGTCATTATATGCAGTTTGAAATACGCTATACGATTTTACTGAAACGAGTTTAAAATAGAACAGAAAGTAGAAAAAAAAATGTGAATGACTAACCCTGGTTCCTTTTTTTTGCTTTACAACTGAAACAGAAAAGAGGAAAAACGTCTTTTGATTGTTTCTAAACATACAAAAGAGGAATATGACCGGGTTTTATTGGTTTAATTACACAGTCTAGTAACCAAAATCTCACAATTACTCACAAGTAAGATGCTTCAAATAAAGTTCACAATATGACTTTCCAATCGGACATCGTAACCTTGAAGTGGATTTTATTGAGGTCTGTTCTTAGGAAGAAATGTCCAGAGATATGCAACATATTTACTGATTGCAGCTCTACTAGAATGGGGTTGTTGTGAAGTTGTTCTGGGTTATTCTGGTAATGAGTATCCGAAGATCAGAGGTGGCAAAAGTGCACACATCCTTTATTCTTGTAGATACTCATGTTTTTAAAGACTCTGGTAAAAGTTTTTTAACGGATAATCAGGTGATAAGGAATGTCTCTGTTCTCAGTCATGTTTACATCACTGACTCCCTCTGTCTCATTCACGTTAACCCCAGACTTCTTGTTGCCTCCCGTCTTGCTCGGTGTTAGCTTTGTAGGCTAGCCGACGTCTGTGGTGCCAGAAAGTACTAATACCAGATTACTCTAAGTACAGGAACCAAGTATTTGCACTTTATTACTTCCCACCTCTGTCGAAGATTTTGTACATGATATTAAGTTGTAGGAAGACTACATATGCTGGACTTGTTTGCTGTCTCTCAGTTGTTGCTTCTGAATAGGATGCAGTGATCATATGATCTTTTCAGAGCGAAGCTCAGTTTCTCTCATGGCCAGTCTTCTATGTTTGGTTATTTAGTTGTGTTATGTGTAATCATGCTTGTATTAGTTCATGTTAAGTTCAGTTTGGCATTGCTGTGTAGTGCAGTAGTAGTGTAGTGTTGTTGGTTTGCGCCAAACCAGACATGAATTTCTCGTATGTTTTCGCATATTTATCGTTGATCAGTTATTTTACATCCGGTTTGTTCAAAAGTACAACAAAATCCAAATAACTCCAACAATAAGCTGGCAAGACACTGTAAATGAGGCCAGCTTATGGTCAGGGTAGTAAAACTTTGCATCAAAAATAGTTTTCAACAAACATTTCATCCTATCGTTTTGCGTTTTCATGCCTGACAATGTGATAGTTATTTTTATTGGCTGTAACCTTGCTATTTAGTCACGAAGAGTTTTCGCAAGTCTCCCGATGGACTTTTATCAGTCACTGAATTGTAGGAAAAGAGCCATCGGTTAAACCATGAAGTGTGAGTGTTTCACAATGGCAGGAGAGAGATTGTGTAAAAGATTATTTGTTTCAGCATGCTTATTTTATTCCATTTTTCGAATATTTCCCTGGATCCAAATCCGTCATTGGGTTATTTTTACTGGTGCTTTTGTCATAGACTCCAGCTGTTTTGTTGTTTGCACATTGTTTAATATTACTACAAGGTGGAAAGATGCTTTTTTAAAAAAATATATTGCTTAGTGATTAAAGATGTCTCTTTCCAAAGACATCCTTATCCAAAGCGACTTGCAATTATCTTATTTATATAATTGAGCAGATGAGGTCTAAGGGATTTGGTCGAGGGTCCAGCAGTGGCTGGGAATTTACCTCAAAGTAGAAGTCCAATGTTTCTACTTTGCATTTGCAGAATTAGAATCCTGGGTTGGCTTCTCAGCTTACTGCTATATATATATATATATATATATATATATATATATATATATAAATTTTTCTGGACTATAAACCGCTACTTTTTTCCCCACGCTTTGAACCCCGCGGCTTAAAAAATGAAGCGGCTAATTTATGAATTTTTTCTAGATTTTTCCCGGTTTCACAAACTTCAAGCCAAAACACTAAACCCCATAACATTGGACCAATGAAATCGCCGAACGGGTTCAGGTGAACCAATGAAGCTCTTTATATTAAATCAGATCCGCTCCGGACCGCATCATAAATATGGATGCGGTTCCTCTAAAATTTGACCTTTGCAGCGTATATATGTTCAAAATAAAAATCTTTGTAAAATTTAGTGGGTGCGGCTTATATTTGGGTGTGCTTAATAGTCCGGAAATTACGGTATTTTTTTTTTCTGTTTTGCATCTGTCTTTTTTGTATTTAAAGTATTTAAGATATTTGTTGGGAAGACAAGGTACTGGTACTCAACTCTTAAACCTAGTGTGCCTGTAAAACTTTGGAGAAACAGTGTCTTCTATGGTTTTTGAGAGACACATGCAGTGTCCTTTTGTTTATATGTAACAAATTTGGTCATTTAACGGTAATGTGACCAAAGAAAATTATAAATGTAACAGATGTTCCACTTTTTCAATAAAAAATCCTCCCTTGGTATGAACATCAGCTTTATATACTCTTTGCATCTGGGTGGTTTGTTTCTCCAAACTTTCAGCTGATATTCTTTGCCATGCCTCTAGTGAAACTTGTCAAAGGAGTTCTTCACTAGTTGGAGATTTGTTTCTTTTGGTCAAGTTCATCCCAGCGCAGGCCATTCCATGACAGATAACACTCCAGTCGACTGTTTGCTTTCTAAATAATGATTACAGAACTTTGACATATGCATCGTCTTGTCTTGTTGTATGGCGAAGCAGGTTCCAATAAGCCGCAGTCCAGAAGATGGAATTGCATAGTGTTGAAGTATGAAATGGTAGCGATGTTGGTTCCTTTAACCTAGAATAAAGTCTTCAACATTTTCTGCTTCAGATCAAACCCATACCATCTCCATATTTGATTGTGGGTGTGAGGCAGACTGCTAACATCTTCTCTTCTGCTCTCCGTCGTACACAAGTTCTTCTATTAGAGCCAAAGAATGTCAAACTTGGACTCATCTGTCTAGAGAACTGTCTAATTCTTGTGTAGAACATAAATGTGTCTCAAACACATGCTTGTAAATTCTTCACCGTGTCCCTGATAATGTCGTGTTGTCTCGTTGATAAGTACAAGTTTCTGAGCGTCACTAATACTGAATCACCTCCCGCGCATTTACATTTGATTTCCTTTCATTCTTTTTCTCATGAAAAACTCTCACCTCCTGTATTTTATGCAGTCACATAAAGAGAGCTATAAGCAGCTATAACAGATCTCTGAGCAGCTATAACAGATCTCTGAGCAGCTATAACAGAACTATAAGCAGCTATAACAGATCTCTAAGCAGCTATAACAGATCTCTGAGCAGCTATAACCGAACTATAAGCAGCTATAACAGCGCTATAAGCAGCTATAACAGAACTATAAGCGGCTATACCAGAACTCTAAGCAGCTATAACAGAGCTATAAGCAGCTATAACAGATCTCTTAGCAGCTATAACAGATCTCTAAGCAGCTATAACAGATCGCTAAGCAGCTATAACGGAACTATAAGCGGCTATAACGGAGCTATAAGCGGCTATAACGGAGCTATAAGCGGCTATAACGGAGCTATAAGCGGCTATAACGGAGCTATAAGCGGCTATAACGGAGCTATAAGCGGCTATAACGGAGCTATAAGCGGCTATAACGGAGCTATAAGCGGCTATAACGGAGCTATAAGCGGCTATAACAGAACTATGCCAAAAGTATGTTTAAGCCCAAAGGCCACATAACATTTATAGACTGGGGATGTGAGTTAGATGGTTGCAAAGTACTTCAGCAGAGCAAAGCAAGTAATTGGGGGTAGAATAGTGTAGTAAAGCTGGCAAATCAAAACTGTGAATTATTTTGGTCTTTGTAGCTTTAGAATCAGGTATTTTAACAGACACTTTTTAAAAATTATTATTTAACTATTTGTTTTATTAAAAAAAAAAAAACATTTATTAGGTCAAAATATTTTGAGCTGTATTTATTTTAATATTTTTTTGGATTAGATTTGTTTCTTTTAAGTTAAATTATAAACTGATTGGAGCCCATAGCATGGCAGTGTGTAGAGCTGCTTAGCTCAAACCAGACAGGCTTATAACGCTGGTTTGAAATCTGTTAAGTGTTTAAAGGTAAACAGATAAAACAAAAACGCGTTTTACAGTACAGTCTCGCCACTGCACACAGAACCAGAGTACGCCTGTAGGAACTGCACGCTGTCATTCCATGCTGTACGAACGTTATTTTACAGACTTTCTGAAACAATGTGATGTTCTCTGTAGACACAGCAGACTTGTGGCAGGCTAGAGTTTGTTTCATTTTCACATACGGTTGCCTTGGAGATTATCTTCACTTCTGTTGAATGCGATAGAAGAGGTGGGAAGTAACGAAGTACGAATACTTCGTTCCTATACTTAAGTAGACTTTTATGGTATCAGTGTTTTACTTCACAGACAGACACGGACAACTTTTTACTTTTACTCTACATTTTTACACAAATATTTACTTTCTAATTTTTACATTCTCAAAACAGACTTCCTGTCATTGCGCAGCTTTTTTATATCCACTGGTGTATCGTTTCCTGGCTTTCACACTCCACATACGTAGGCTAGTTTATGAAGCTTACAATCAACAGGGCAGAAGGTGACAAGAAGTATGTGGTTAACATGGATGGAGACGGGGGAGGGAGTCAGCGATATAAACATGACCGAGAACAGAGACATTCCTGATCATCATCATCTTTTCTCTGCTTGTGTTCTATATCAGTGGTCCCCAACCCCCCGGGCCGCAGACCGACACCAGTCTGTGGGCCAATCGGTACCGGGCAGCAGAGAGAATACATAACTTATTTATTAATTATTTTTGTTTGATTTATTATCTGATTCTGAACGATGTTTTATTTTGGAAAATGACCGGATTCTCTCCGCCACATCTGTCTATGACTCGCTCTTGATGCATGTCATGATGCCTCGGTCAAATGTCTTACCTCCATCCGCTACCTTCTTAAAGGTGCTGCTCCGGAAGCTAACACATAATACATTACCGCTAAATTCAAACCCCCAAGCGAGCAAAATAAACAAACAACACAGTGGATTCATGTTTATTATTATATTTAGAAAATACCAGTTTTTATGCCCGTCGTATCATTTTATTTTGTTGTATTTATCCGCCACATCTTAAAGGTTGGTCCATGAAAATATTGTCTGACATTAAACTGGTCCGTGGCGCAAAAACGTTTGGGGACCGCTGGTCTATGTGGTATTTATATATTATATATTATATGTGTATTTTTAATGTATCGTATCATTGGTTATGCATCGAGATGCGAATTGCATTTCTAGTGCATTCTAATATAATGTTGTTTCTATATTAACATCCATAAAGACTCCATAATAATGTATTTATTTGTGTTAAAAATGTGTGCAATCATTTATAGTGAGGTTGTTTTATAGTAGGTTTACGTCAGAGTTATAGAAAAATGTTGCACATGTCAGTGGTAAAGCGGGACATTGAAGCTTTCAGAGATTTTCAGAAGAGTTTATGCTTTGTGTTATACACTTTATGAAATAGGGGGGAAAGAGAAGCTGGTGAATGAATGGTTTCAGCTATCATTAAGGACAGTTTCTTGGCCAGTATGCAACATGGTTGTGTAACTCTAAATAGAGAAAAAATATCAAGTTTGATCCTTTAATTAATATAAATGTCATCATTGGTGAGTTGCTGTAATAAAAAGGGAATAAAACATACCAGAACCTGATGTTATTTAAAATATATGGTGTTAAAACTAACCAACATGTTGATTTTCCTTATCACAGCACATCCCAAATGGTTTTATTTCATACTAGATAACCGTTCATGTATGTATATGTGTCTCGTCACAGCCGCAGGGTTTTGGGTCCCCAAGTGTTTACCATGCTGTCATCGTCATATTCTTGGAGTTCTTCGCTTGGGGATTGTTGACTGCACCCACACTGGGGGTAAGTCATAATATTTTACTTATGCAGTGTATCATAGTGGCTACAAAATATTTTTTTAAATTCCATGTCGGGTGTACAATAAAAAAAAAAAGTTGACAAAAATCTTTCTTTTTAGCTGTTATGGAAAAAAACCCTGGAATTTCCAGGGGAAAAAAATCAGACTTTTTCGAACATTGCAGAAACTGGCTTTTTATTGTGCAGTGTCTTCAGTGTTTAACTCCAGAGTTTAGCGGGTGGTGCGTCAGAAATAATGGTCCGTGGGGAAACACAATGCTCTGTGAGTAGTTAAATGGACTAAACGGCAAATCATTTACCAAGATGATTATTTTGTATTCGAATTACTCAAGTTACTTGAGGAATCGCTTTAACACTAGAAGGGATTTTTGATGCCCATTCCTGAAAAAACTGTACACAAAACCAGAGTAAAGAGAATGGCTTAGGAAATCACTCTGGATCCCTCAGATCCTAGCCATATGCTTTTTTTTTTTTTTTTTACAATCTAGCTGGCACTACAGAGCACCAAACAAAATATTTATTTATTGATTGATTTATTTATTCTCTTGTTAGGTTTTTGTGCTTAAATGAAATTGTTTCAAAGTTTTTTTTATTGTTATCATATTCAGTATGGACTCACAGTGTTGTATTTAATTGTCCAGGTTCTTCACGAAACATTTCCAAAGCACACGTTTTTGATGAATGGCCTCATACAGGGAGTTAAGGTGTGGTATAATTTTTTTTGTAATTGGTAGATTCCCAAAAAAACCCATGACTGGAATTGTAAACGTTTGGTTCTTGATTGCCAACAGGGTCTGTTGTCGTTTCTGAGCGCCCCTTTGATCGGCGCTCTGTCTGACGTCTGGGGCAGGAAGTCGTTTCTCCTTCTGACCGTTTTCTTCACGTGTGCTCCCATTCCTCTAATGAAGATTAGCCCATGGTATGTCACCACTGCTATTTCCACACACACTTCCCACACTTCCCAGGACTGTTTCGGTGGCCTGTATCAGTTCCTCGACTTCAGTGTAGACAAGTGTATTTAGATATAATCTAGCTGGAAAAAAAAAAAAGGCAGGTGAAGCTGTTTAGAAGTGCAACCATGTTCACTTGATGACTTGGGTATTTAGGTAGTGTTACCTCAAGGTTCACCTCAAGTCCAAATTACAGTTATTATACGATGACAACTTGGATATTCACCGCCAAGCTGTTTATCTCTTTGAACTAGGAAATCAGTCATTAAGTTAAATTATGCTCCTGACGTCCTCTTTTAAGGTATTTGCTCACAACATGTCATTACACAAAGTATTGTTTTTCCCGCTTCCAAAACATTTTGCCATCCCAACCTGACCATTATGATTTTAGTTTGTAAAAGTTTACCTTTATAGATTATAATTCAGGCATGATGTCTTTATTAGCTATCAAGCCATATAATCTATATGACCTGTAGAAAAAGAATATCATGTATTTTCATGTACCGTATTTTCCGAAATATAAACCGCTACTGTTTTCCCACGCTTTGAATCGTGCAACTTAAACAACGAAGCGGCTAATATATGGATTTTTCCTGGGTTTTTCCCGGTTTCACAAACTTCAAGCCAAAAAACTGAGCCCCATAACATTAGACCAATGAAATTGCAGAACGGGTTCAGGTAAACCAATGAAACCTTTTATATTAAATCAGATGCGCTTCCACTGAATCGGGCCGCACCACATCATAAATATGGATGATGTTCCTCTGACGTTTGACCTGCCGCTCACTCGGACTGTCTACAGGAAATGCGAATCATTCGTCACGCTGAAAACAACCGGGCATGAAAAAACACTTCACCTGTGTTCTGAGCTGAACGGCATCGAGAGAAAAGCTTCACCGATGGTGATTTTTAAACGCACGACGATGCCAAAAGAAAAACTCTTGAGAGAAATAGTTGTAAAAGGAAAGAGGAAGACAGTGAACAATGACTTTCTTGGTAGGCTACTGTTTAGATACACGCCGTGTAACAGACACTCTCTTTCGTTAAAGCCTGTGTAAAGTTCATTAGTTTCAGTGTAGGAACCTGCAGCTTATAGACAGGTGCGGTGGACACCAGCTTATAGACACCAGCAGGTGTTCATAATAAAAATCTTTGTAAAATTTAGTGGGTTCGGCTTATATGTGGGTGCGCTTAATAGTCCGGAAATTACGGTGTATATAAATATTAAAAATATGCAAAATTCTCAAATCACCTTGTTGGGAAGGTGTTTATTAATTTCACAGGACAATATTAAATCACTATAGTTCTACACTGCAGTCATTGAATCAGTCCTGTGCACATCCATCACCATCTGGTTTGGAGCAGCAACAAAACCCGACAGGAACAGACTGCAGCAAACAGTTAAAACAGCAGAAAAAAAACATTGATAGAGCTCTGACCTCAACGTTCTTGAAAACCTTTGATGAATGAATGAATTGGAACTCTGTACCCCAGGCCTCCTCACCTCACCTACAGAATCTGACTTTACTAAGACCCTTGTGTGATTCAATTTGAAGATGTGGATTTAATTGCATGTTTTGTAGTGCTGAAAGTCTGTCCTTCTCTTCCAGGTGGTATTTTGCTGTTATTTCGGTGTCGGGAGTCTTTGCTGTGACATTCTCTGTGGTTTTTGCGTATGTGGCTGATATCACACAGGAGCATGAACGCAGTATGGCATATGGCCTGGTGGGTAAAATTATTCGTACAATAGTGATGAATGGAGATAAGCATTTTTTTTCTATAATATCATTATGTTGTTTGTTACACCAGACTGCACTTATTGATACTAAATAAAAAAAAAAAAACGGAAAACAGCAATTTATGCAGAAATCTCACTTGATGTTATTCCAACGGTTCCCGTTAGGTTTCAGCCACTTTTGCGGCGAGCCTGGTGACCAGCCCAGCCATCGGTGCCTACCTCAGCCGAGCGTACGGAGACAGTCTGGTGGTGGTTCTAGCATCAGCGATCGCCATGCTGGACATCTGCTTCATCCTAGTGGCTGTTCCTGAATCACTACCAGAGAAAATGAGACCGGCGTCATGGGGAGCACCGATCTCCTGGGAACAGGCTGATCCCTTTGCCGTGAGTGTGATTTATTCTGTGGAAATGTTAATAGAACATTGGTGGAACAACAACTGTGTGCAGAGTAGGGCTGCTGCTATCGATTATGTTAGTAATCGACTATTCTAACGACTGTTCATCAATTAATCGAATAAGAAGTCATTTTATTTATTAGAGAGCGATACTAATTAAGAGAGAGAAAATTAGACATTAAATAAACCCTAATTTGTTTTTCTTTTTAAGGCACAATTTTATTTTTATTGCTGAAATTTCATACAAGAACCCAACTAAACCCATTTAGTGCATTTAATAGCCATATTACATTAAAATACAAATACAGTGCTTCACAGTGGCCGTGTAGAGCAGGTTATGGGAAAAAATTAGTTTATAGGAATAAATACTCACTCGTGTATTTATTTATTAAATCTCACACAGTATGGTGATTTTCTTGTCTCCAGAAAAGCTGCCTGAAATGGTCCAAGCTCTAAAAACCAATTGTTTATCGCCGGCTTTAAAAACGTATTCCGCTACCTGCTCTACACGGCCACTGCCCAGGGACGTTTTGACCGCACCGTATATAAAGAAAAATATAAAAATCTATTTTAAATGACTTTAAAATTGCTAGTCGCACTGTAGGGGGTCTTCTTTATGTTCTTTAGTGTGAAATGATCCCAAACTTTGGAAACTTTCTGCCGTTTTCTTTGGACTGAATCTTTTCATCGCCCCTCACTGTTTTCGCTCCGTTCCTCCATTTTTCATCATGCAGCATCTTTTGTGTTCCCTGTCCAGAGCGCTAAAGTGTTTAGCGGGTGATGCATCAGTAATAATGGTCCGTGGGAAACGCGGTTCTCTGTGTGTAGTTAACTGGACTAAACGGAGCATCGTATAAACGAGGTTCTAAACGAAGCTTCGTTTGGTCCATTTAACGAAACACGGAGCACTGGGGGGAGATTCAGGCTGAAGAAAACGCTGATGAATTTTTGCAATCGAATTACTCAAGGTAGTGAAAGAATCGCTTCAGCCTCAGTGCAGAGCATCGTGACTGATCTACATGAGTGGATCACTTGTAGGACATTGCAAATGGCTGGATGGATGGTTTGATAAAAGCCAGATGAATTAATTATTGGTTCCATGGACAGATAAAAACTGCATGTTGTGTTCACTTGTGTTATCTTCTACTAATATTAAAATTAGTTTGATGATCTGAAACATTTAAGTGTGACAAACATGCAAAAAATAATAAATCCGGAAGGGGGCAAACACATTTTCACACCACTGTATATAGATTGTGGATGCTTGGTTAGAAAGACAGACAGACTAATGGATTGATGAATCCTTGTGCATGATGATGAACAGATGTAGAAATGTAGTAAATGAGATTATACATACAGTGTGATAGTGTCAGTGTTAAAATGAGAGTATAAATTTATCCTGCAGTGTTGCACCACACACCTTTAAAAATAACTCTAATGCTGGATAATGGGGCCAGTGATGCAATCAGTATTCAAGATCCTAAAATATCTCACTCACACACACACACAAACACACTGAACATCCAACTGTTCTTCGTGTGTCGCAATCAGCCTGTTACAGCTGTCAGTGAGAGCAGAGTGTGTTCAGTACAGAGGCTGTGTAATTGTTCTCTGTATAGAAAGAGATCAGAGAAGGAGGCAGGTTCAGGACGCGACTCTCACACTCTGATCTACAGATGCGACAAAATGTACAAAACCTGTATTAAAACGTAACATGTTAGGAATTAAACACCGATACAGTTGTGTTGTGAGGTGGTAAAGTGGAGTAACTTTTACTGTTACTCCGGAGCTACTGTTATAGAAAATAATCAGCACCTTCTGACCAATTTAAAAACTGTTATAATATTGTATGGCTTTCCTTTTTTTAAACCAGCATCATTTGCAGTGATGTGTAGTAAAGTAGTGTATTCTTTTCCTCTGGGGATGCTGCTCTGATGGCGCGTACTCAAGAAGTACTGCAGAATAATGTGTTTTGTCAAAAGCAAACCAGGATGTCAAGAACATACTTGTCTTTCCTTTCTCTGTCTCCTTATCTCTGTCTCGGTAGTCCCTGAAGAAGGTGGGTCAAGACTCCACAGTGCTCCTCATCTGTATTACAGTATTCCTGTCGTACCTTCCGGAGGCTGGCCAGTACTCCAGCTTCTTTCTCTACCTGCGGCAGGTCTGTTTAAACCATTTTGCTGTTTCATGTCGTATACAGTGTATTTATATACATTGTGTTTCTATATAGTATAAAACAGTTTTTTGTATTTTTTTTTTAAGACACATGCATGTTCCTTTTGTTTATATGCAAAAACTAGGTAATTGACCTAAGAAATATATAAATGTACAGATGTTGCACTTTTTTTTTTCCCCTATTCAAAAAATCCTCTGTTAGCATGAATAACCGCTTTACACACACTTGGCATCCGGACAGCTCATCGTCTTATTGTATGGTGATGTCGGTTCCAATGAGCCGCAGTCCAGATGGAATTGCTTGGTGTTGAAAGTGTGGAACGGTGGCCATGTTGATTGAGTTTTTCTTTCACCCAGAATATTTCTCCAACCTTCCCTGCTTCAACGCAACCCCAAACCATTACGCTTCCACCTCCATGTTTGACTGAGGGGATGAGGCAGTCTGATAACATCATCTCTCTTCTCTTTTCTTTATGTTCTTCCGTTAGAGCCAAAAATTTCCAATTCGGACTCTACAGAACTTTTTTCCACTGATTATACAGCTTTGTGACTGATTATACAGTTTGTCGCATAGAAACAAATTGGAACATGCATGTGTCTCGAAAACCTTCTTTACGTATTTATTAAGTCTAGAAACACAAAGACTTTCATGACATGATAAATATGTGAAGAATGTAGGTAAAGAAAAAACTCCATTTCATGCAGTTAGAGGAATATAATTTAGGTAGGCTTGTATTTTGTCGATTGTTTTTCCATTTAGAGCACTTTATTCCTCTTATAATACTACAATTACTTTTTTTTGTGGTTAAATTACTTTTTCTAAAGTTTACGAATTAAAAAATTATTGTAAAAAATTACACCTTTTAATGTTAACATTAGTGTTCGAATGATAAATGATTCATTCATTAATGAATGTCATTATTTATTTATTTTGAATACAGATAATGGGCTTTTCATCTGAAAGTGTTGCTGCTTTTATAGCTGTACTAGGATTACTTTCAATTGTTGCACAGGTTTGTCTTTTAATTCTTAATATGTTTTTTATTTGACATGCTTTTTGAGGATTCAGATTCATGAAAGCATGTTTTTATTTATTTTTTCTTTCTCCCCTTCAGACTGTAGTGTTAAGTTTACTAATGCGTTCCATCGGGAACAAGAACACGATTCTGCTGGGTTTGGGCTTCCAGATTCTCCAGCTGGCGTGGTACGGGTTCGGTTCCGAGCCGTGGTGAGTGTGAAGGCGAGGGCTTGTGGTCATGTGACTTTTTAGAGATGATTTTCAGAGGTGTGATGACTATGTTTTTGTCTCGTTAGGATGATGTGGGCTGCAGGTGCTGTAGCGGCCATGTCCAGCATCACTTTCCCAGCTGTAAGTGCACTAGTGTCCCGCACGGCAGACCCGGACCAGCAAGGTGAAACTCTTTCTCTTAGGTTTATAGTATAGCAAAACCATAGTATATTTATATAGCAGGGTTTCAATAGTCTTTTTGACCATAAAAAGTCTTAAATCATTTTAAAGGTGTCTTTAATTTTCCGATTTCTATGTAACGCAGACTCATTGAAATGCTCATGCAGCACTTTAGAATGTTTTTTTGTTTGTTGGTTTTCTTGGTGTTCTTTTCTGTAGTTCTTTCTTTCGCTAGTCCAAATATATTTTAATGTATTACGAATACATATGAGACCAACATGCAACAGCCAATCGGCTTTCTGTTATTGGCCTGAATCTCTTTTGGATTGACGTGAAATAGATTTGATTTTTGCAGGTTTGGCTAATTGTGATTATTTGTGTTCTGTGGTTTTGATTTTGTAAGCAGGTCTTAAATATCCTTCTTGATAGTCTTAAAAAGGTCTTAAAAAGTCTTAAATATGACTGTGGTGAATACTGACATCAGAATAATGCTTCAAAGGGAAAACTCGATTACAAATAAATTAGAACTGGATTGTGTGGCGTGTCTGCTGGACCCCTGAACACACTTTAATTTTGGAAGAGTGGAATGGGGAAGTGTAGCTCAGTGGTTAAATAATTGACTGCTGATCGAAAGCTTGTGAGGTCAAATCCCAGCACCACCAAGCTGCCACTTCAGCAAAACCCAAACCTCAAAATGCTCAGCTGTATAAAAATCACAAAGAAATATGTAAGTGGCATTGGTCTTTGGATCTAAAGGTCATAGGTTCAAATCCAGGTAGCTCATTGGATAAGACGTTGGCCTTCAGATTGGAAGGTCATGGGTTCATATCCCAGCACCACCAAGCTGCCACTGCTGGGCTCTTGAACAAGACCCTTAACTTTCAATTGCTCAGCTGTAACTGTAAATATTGGGGGCTCTGCCAAATAGCATGAATGTAAATATGTATGTAAATCCCAGCCACACCAAGCTGCCGCTCCTGGGCCCCTGAGCAAGGCCCTTAACCCCATAGCTGCTTAAAATTGTGATAAAATGTCTCGAGATATGGGCATCTACCAAATGGAATTAATGCAAATGTAAACGAAATGGGCGCATTAAAAATAATTGTGATTTGCAGCAGAATTGCTGATCTAATCAACACCCCCTGACCAATCAGAATCCATTATCCAATGTGTGTGTGTGTGTGTGTGTGTGTGTGTGTGTGTGTGTGTGTGTGTGTGTGTGTGTGTGTGTGTGTGTGTGTGTGTGTGTGTGTATACAGGTGTGGGCCAGGGAATGATAACGGGAATCCGTGGTCTATGTAACGGACTCGGCCCGGCTCTTTATGGCTTCATCTTCTACATTTTTCACGTGGAGCTGGACGAGGTTCCTGACGGAGGGGAAGATGTCGAGCGTCACACTCAGCTTCACCAGCAGGTGGCCACTCCACACGTTTTAGGCACTCCATGACATCGAAAACTAATCTCCATTCACATACGTTACCAGTTGATGCCTTTTTTTTTCAATCTTTGTTGATTGTTTAAATCTTTGCAATCGCAAAAAAATTAACAGAACCACTCCTTATTCCTCAAAATCAAACATAATTGTTTTTTAAATAAAATGGGTGGAGCTAGGTAACAGTCACCTTTCTGTTGACAAGGGTTATAAGGCCTGAAAGATATAGACTGAAGCCAAGTAATAAGCACATCATTTACTTAATATTCTGGGATATTGTTATGATTTTACAGTTATATGATTCCTGGAATGTCTGAAACATTTTTAAACCTACAAGTTTCTTTCCTCTCGTTATGCTGATTTTCTGACTCCCTCTCTTTCCAGAGTGCTATAATTCCCGGTCCTCCATTTCTTTTCGGAGCATGCTCAGTGCTGCTGGCGCTCCTTGTGGCGTTATTCATCCCTGAACACACACCGCTGGGCAGCCGATCGGGCAGCTGGAAGAAACACGCATCGGCTCACGGGCACCAGCACAGCGCTCAGCCTCCAGAGGCTAAAGAGCCTCTGCTGCAGGACACCAACGTGTGAAAGAAAACCCTAAAACCAGAGACGTGACAAATTGCAATCTATATCAAACCCAGAGCTTTTTAAAAAAAACAAAAAAACAAACATGTATATTAAAAACAAACAAAAAAAACGTGTACACAGAGGAACATATATTTAATGACTGTTCTGTGCAGTGGCACCTTAGCAGTGGCTTGTATTTATTCATTTTATAGTTTTTGCTGATCTTTTTTTTTTTTTTTTGCTCTCAAAGTTGCATTCCCCTTTCGGACAGGGCTCACTCAGGGACACGAAGCTCGGCCAGGAGCGTTTCTGAACGCAGCATGCTAACACATACATGCCTCACGTTAATGGAAGAGCTCAGTTATCCAGCGTTTCTCTTCATGTCGCATTCACACCTACTGTTCGGTTTCTCGATTTGGAGTTCGATCGGGTCTTTTGGTTCTCTGATTTGGTTTGCACATAATGAAAACCAATAAAAAAAAATGCTGTCTGAAGTTTAAGATCTACTTCTAAAAATACATACGTATACGTACATACACTCGTGTTTAATGTTTGCGAGTCCAAACACGCGTTGATGGGTTTTATTTTTGAACACAACACAGATTCAAAGCCGTACTAATGTGAGATGATCAGTTCAGTATATGACTGTAGTTTTTCCACAAATTCCAGTCAATTTGCACATCTGTTCGGTTTCTTGAGGGAAAAGTGTATTTGAGCATATTTTTTTTGGGTTGATTTGGTTGATCTCGCCCCCAGAATAGAAAAGCATGATGGTTGACGTAATGTGTACTCTGGGGTTTTCGGCTGACGTTGAATTCCACTGCATGATGGCTACATTATCCTTTTATCCACAACTCGAGCAACAAGCTCTTCGTATCTGACCGACCGCGTTAGGAAAATCAGGACGTCGTGTGTGTGTTCGATTTCCTTTAATGCCACGCCAAAAACTGATCGGCTGGTTTGACGCCTGTCGTTTTCCTTACACCGCTTTTCCAGTTCGGCTTCAGTCAGTTCTACATCTCCAGCTCGGTTTTCCGTCTCTCTAATCCACACTGGTATCTGTGTATCATTCATACCACTTCAGTTATTATTGGTGCCTTTGTTTAATCTTTTTTTTTTTCCTTTTGTGTTCCTGTAATAAGCGTGATAGACTCACTCTATGATGAGAACAGTTCAGCGTATCAGAGCGGGAAACGCTTACATGCAGAGCTTTAGGAATGTCGTGGAACGGAACGGAATCGTATGCAGGAAGTAGTAGAGGAACTTCAGTGGCCTTGTGTACTTTTTCAGGGTTTTTTTTTTTTCTTCTTCTCATTTTGACCAAATAGAGGTTTTTATTGAATGATGGCAGGTGTGAATTAGTTGTGTTCTGGTTATTTATGATTTCCGCATGCTTTTCTATGTTTTCTCGTCATGTTTTGCTGCCTTTTATTATTAATTTTTAACATACAGTAAAACTGTAATCAGCTAAGCGTGTAAATATGACATGACGTACCTTTAAAACATTTCAATAAAAGTATTTTTGACATTCAAACCTGGATTTGTGCTTTTACTTTTAATTCCTGTGTTTTGCTTTTCAGTCCCAGTGAAGGTGTGGCCTGTGTGTCAGTCTCAGTGAAGGAGGTGTGGCCTGTGTGTCAGTCCCAGTGAAGGAGGTGTGGCCTGTGTGTGTCAGTCCCACTGAAGGAGGTGTGGCCTGTTTGTCTCAGTCCCACTGAAGGAGGTGTGGCCTGTGTGTGTCAGTTCCACTGAAGGTGGTGTGGCCTGTGTGTCAGTCCTAATGATCATTGCTTCAGCATTTCATGCTTAATGAAGGAGGTGTGGTCTCAGTCTGCCCCATTCCAGGAAAAGTCTTGTGTGTTATTACCAGTAAAGGAGGTGTGGTGTGAAGGTGTGACCTATGTGTCATTTAAAGTAAAGGAGGCTTGGCAACGACAGGCTAAGACATCTAAAGGAGTTTAGGAGTGGCTTATGTGTAAGTCCCAATAAAGGAGGTGTGGTCCTTTGTGATCGAAGGTTTTCATGCCTAAGGAAGGAGGCGTGGTCTCTGTCTATCCCATTCAGCACAGTGGTGTGACAGAGGCATGGCTTCTTTCTAAGGCCCATTAAAGGAGGTGTGGCCTTTGTCCCTGTTAGGAAGGCTTGGCATCTGGCTGAAATGCCCGATGGAGGAGGTGTGAATGCTGCTGCATGTGACTGAGGTGTGGCCTGTGTTAAATCCAGTGAAAGAGGAATGGCATCTGGCTGACACTCATTGAAAGAAATGGGGTCTTTTTCAGTTCCTGTAAGTGTTATGGCTTTGGGACTGCAGTTAAAGGAGGTATGGCCTCTGCTTTTCCCAATACTGTTCAAAATAGTCATACTGAATTAAAATATCAGTTGTTTACAAGCTCTTTTAGAACACCAGGTTCATCAGACAGTTGTAGAAATGGTTTTAAGAGAAATGATTTATTAATTCAAGTATCCAAGTACATCACTGTGTATATCCACAAACCGACCAGGAATCGCATGTAGGCTTTATATACAACTTCTATACAATCAAACAGAACACTCAAACTGATGTCTAATTTTCATTAGTCATGAGTTTTACGTGCACAATTACTGATCTTGTTTTGTTTGCCATGTCTCTCCACTCAATAGCACCATAGAAAATTCACCACCTGTAGACATTGCATTCAAAACCAAAACAATAATTCCTGTATGCACCAGCACTCCGCTGCAATGGTTATAAAAAAGTGTTTAATAAATAATTTAAAAAGCATAATACACTTAAAACACATGACACAAAGATGTGCAGAAGCTCCTGAGAGTTGGTGCTTCATACACTGGGGGTGAGGGAGTGGAAGGTGGACATCATCCAGGGAAGTATGCTGATGGTGCAGCAGGTTTTGTTCCAGCCATGTTTGAGGAGGGTTTAGTGATTTCTGGGAACAAATACAGAGCAGGTATGGTTATATACAGTATCTGACAAAAGTGAATACACCCCTCTCATTTCAGCAACCATTTTAGTGTATATTCTCAAGGGACAGTTTTATACAAAATGAAACCTGGATAGATTTAAGTCAATGTGCAGCTCCTTTCTATCCATCCATCCATCTATAGCAGCACAGATTTACTGTCCTCTGAAAACAAAAACATGCAGCCATTATTGTCAAAATAATGTCAACAAAAGTAAATTAAAAAATACTTCAAAGTATTCCCATTTGGAGAGACTTTTACTTTAACTTCACTACAATTCAAAGTCAAATATATTTTTACTCAACTACATTTGCTTTATATTAGAGTACATAAAAACTTAAATGGTCCATCACACAATTAGCCGTTAATCAGTGTAGAGAGCGCTCTATGTTTCGATTAGCTCTTGGCAGAGGCAGATTTATTAATTTTTTTTTAAATCTGTAAAAAATAAAAAGTTTTTTACTGCTCATTTGCACGGTTGCATCAATTATTATATCACATAACAGTCCGTGAACCGGGTCGGGACTCGGAGTGTGCACCCACCACTCGGAGAAGCGTCAGTAAGGAGAACTGAATCCAAATTAAAATTATGGATGACGAAAAAAAATAAAAGCCCAGTTCAGGAGAAAAAAAAAAAAAAAAAGAGAGAGAGATGAAGCGGGGGAGGGGGAAGTGCACAAGGTAAAAGGTGTGTATGCAGCTCTATCACATCTCGTTAGTAGCATACTATATGCTAATGCATGTAATAAAATAACTAATAACTGTATATCGTTTAGGTTATATTGTGTTTAAAATATAAATATGAACTGAGTTGATTAAGCAAAGAGTCTTGTGCTAAAAATTATAATAGGAACATTAGAGCCATAATAAAATCATAGAGCTTTGGATACTTAAGTACATTTGAAGGCAAATACTTTTGTACTTTTAATTAAAAGTTTAAAAAGGTATTTAAGTGATATTTCACAGAGTGTATCTCTACTTCTACTCAAGTACATGATTTGGGTACTTCGTTCACCACTTGTTCAATGTTTTTGTCTGCTTGACAGAACCATACAAATGTGTGTATCTTGTATTAGAGCAGTTACAATTTGGTGCTTTGAGTAAAATTCTCTCATACTGACCACTGGATGTTCAACATGGCACCTTATGGCAAAGAACTTTGAGGATTCGAGAATTAGAATTGTTGCTCTTCACAAAGATGCCTAAGCAAGATCGGTAACACCCTGAATCTAACTTACAATACAGTGGCCAGGGTCATACAGAGGATTTCCAAGACGGTTCCACTCAGAACAGGCCTCACAAGAGTCGATTAAAGAAGTTGAGTCCTCGTGCAGATGCACGTCAGGTGCAGAAGCTGCTTCAAAAAACACGAGTGCTGCAGCTTTGCTGTAAAGGTTGCAGAAGCAGAAGATCCCTTTTTTCAGTACTCAGACCATAAAGCACACACTGCAACAAGTCGGTTTTCATGGCCATCTTCCCAGAAGGAGCCTCTTCTGAAGCTGGTTCACAAGAAAACCTGCAAACAGTTTTCTGAAGACAAACAGTCCAAGAGCATGAATTACTGAAGCCATGTCCTGTTTTCAGACGAGACTAAGATAAACTTGTTTGGTGGTGGTAGCATCATGGTCTGGGGCTGCATGAGTGCTGCTGGTATTGGGGAGCTGCGGTTCATTGAGGGGAAACATGGATTCCAACATGTACTGTGACATTCTAAAGCAGAACATGATGCACTTCCTTCAGAAACTTGGCCGAACAGCAGTTTTCTGACATAATAACGACTCCAAACACACCACCTAGATGACAACTGCCTTGGTGAGGAAGTTGAAGGTGATGGAGTGACCAAGTATGTCTCCAGACCTGGACACTATTGAGCACCTGCAGGACATCCTCAAGTGGAAGGTAAAGAAGTGCCATGTGTCTTAAGATTAGCAGCTCCATAATGTCATTATGGAAGAGTGAAAGAGGATCCCAGCAACAACCTGTGCAGCTCTGGTGAATTTCATGCCCAGGAGGATTAAGGCAGTGCTGGATAACAGTAGTGCTCACACAAAATATTGACACTGTTTTGACATGTTCACTTAGGGTGTACTCACTTTTGTTGCCAGTTATTTTGACCATAATGGCTGTATGTTGAGTAATTTTTAGAGGATAGTAAATATATACTTCTATACAAGCTGCACGTTTACTACTCTAAAATATTTCCAAGTTTTATTTCTAAAATATTGTCCCTTTAGAAGATAATAGTATAATGGCTGCTGAAATGTGAGGGGTGTACTCACTTTTGTTAGATACTGTAACATGTCAAATTTTTTTGTTCACCTTTGTTTAGGTGCATGCTGGGTACTAGGCCACGCAGGGGGATGCTCTCATCTCGTCTCTCGAAGTATTTCGAGTCCAACCCGAGCGTCTCGCCACTATAGACAGAGGAAGAACGGTATTAAAAACATTAAAAACAGCATTTGACCCAACATGAATGCTGTTTATAATGTCAGTGCTTTTCTGTAAGGAATATTAAGAGGACAAGATGGTGACAAACAGCAATAAACTGGTTTGAGAGTAAAAGATTTCAATCCATTTCTGAAACTAGTCACGCTAAATACCTCAAGTCTGTTGAATACTGTGAATAACTGTGGACTGTGAATAAGGAGAACACTATGGTACACACCAGCAGAGGTGGAAAATATTCTTCTCAAATAAAAGTAGGTACTTCAATGAAATTTTACTGAAGTCCAAGTAAAGTGACCGGTCCAAAACTCTAAGTAAAAGTAAAAATTTACTAATTTAAAAGGTACAGCGTAAAATTTAACACGGTACATTTTAAATAGCGGGGGGTGGGGAATTCTAGTGTAGTTCAGAAAGGACAAGGAGATATTAATCTTAAAATAGTTGTTCTTAATTGAAGGAACACCATTGCAAATTAAAGTCCAAGAACAAAAAAACAAAATACCACTACAGTCCATGTATTGAGTCTAATGCAAGTTATGCACTTTCACAGCAAAAAAAAAAAGAAGAAGAAGAAAAAATATGTTATAGAGGTGGATCGATTGATTGATTTCTGCCATTTTTCAATGAATCGGTACAGCCGATTGTGCTGCGTGAAAGAACATCGGTCTCTCATACCAGCAGGTGGCAGTAGTCTTTATTCAGCATCCAAACAGGGAAAACGAAAGCGCCAGAAATGTGAACATACAAAGCAAGCAGCGTTTCCACCCGTCGCGATCATTACTAACTGGTCCGCTTTCTTTTTCCTCGAGTGCTCATTCGCTATGCTAATTAGCCTATCAGAGTTTCCATTGTAGAGTATCAGAGTTTCGCTCAAAATCCCGTCAGCTTCGTGTGTCACAGGCTTTAAGTTCTTATTATTCATTTTTAATCTTGACTTATATATTTTAGTGGTTAAATATAATGATGTTTTTGTAGAGAGAATGAGAATAACATTTAGAACTGTATTATTAGCGATCCTTCAACCAGTCGTAGTTTAGGCTACAGGTCGGCACGGGGATTAAAACCTGCTAACAACTGCACTGAATGTGTCTTGTGTTGTTGAATAAATGTTGAGCAATTTTGTGTACCACATCTTATTAATGGTTAGAAAACCGTACAAAAAATATCGGCATCGGCTACGGTGATTTCTAAATCATTGGCCGGAAAAAACCCCAGATCAGTTGACCTCTAATCTGTTACAATGTAATTTACGATTGAGAGAAATTGTTAATTCAGATTCAGAATTTAGACACTGGTCTGAATTGCACTGAATAACTTTCGGTTCGACAGCATTTCACTTTCACCGTCCACGTCACCGACGTCTGTCTCGTTAGTTTAGCGCATTTGTTCTCCACCCATCAATTAATCAGTGCAGTAGTTTCTGGGGTATGAAAATTATAAAGTGCTTAATCAATAATTACATTTAAATGCTGGCTCATCAAGACAGACTGAATAACAACATCAGTCTAAACTATTTGTTGTAAAAGAAAATCGATCTGATCTTTAGGCAATGTTTTAAGACTGTTATATCACACAGACTCAGCTGCTCGGACATCAAGTAGAAGTTCGTTTCATCTCGGTGCCAGAACAGAAAAAACAAACCTTGAAGTAGGTCTTCCTGGTAATCGGAGAGATGAAGGGACCAGTTGAGCACCAGAGGGTGTGTGGTGCAGTGTGGGGGTGAGATAAGAGCTGTGATACAGAGAGGTACTGGTCCGGTTTTTGGCTTTGTAGTAGAGGAATGTTGTTTTAAATCCGATGCGGGAAGCGAGTGTGAGAGTGTAGCAGTAGGGTGGTGTGGGAGGAGCTCGGAAGGTTGAAAACAAGTTGTACAGCCGCGAATGTCAGGCATGTTTTGATCTCGTCTGTTCATCTGATGTTCTCAGAGTTCGTAGAGTTCACATTGGAATTAGAAGTATAATCAGAATCTTATTTATTGCAAAATATCATGGGCTGCAGGTACAAGGAATTTGTCATAGTGTGCTGGGGCTATAAAAAGGAAAAACTACAAGATAATAAAGTAGTAAATAAAAGACGTAACTATATAAGCTATATAATTTGGGCATGGTATGTAAAGCGAGACAGTGAAATTGACTCCCAAATAAGTCCAAGGTTCAGGGTTGCAGTATAGTAGACCATGTTGGTATTAGGAGATGACAGTGTGAGGTTTAACCAGGTGATTACAATTTGGAATTGATCCATACAAGTGTACAGTGTTTGATCAGTCTCAGAGTTCAAACTTGTGTTTATTTCTTTTCCTTTTTTTTTTTTTTGTACAATATCTGCCTTGATTTTTACGATGGTATCAGTCACCAGAATGCTCTAGTTGCTGCTATAGTAGTTTTAAGCTTATATCTATAACAGTGGACATTGCAGAATGTGGGGAAATATGTGCGTTTATCTCTGATGAGCAAACCTGGGGCGAATGTGGCAAGGAAAAACTCCTTTAGATGGTATGAGGACGAAACCTTGGGAGGAACCAGATTTGAAAGTGGAACCCATCCTCATTTGGGTGATATCAAGAAAGAGAGAAAGAGTTGAGCACTGGCGTGTTTGATGAGTGATGTCCTTTTTACAGTCTTATAAAGTCAGTGAAAGATCTTAACCGACTCTTAAAATAGCTCAACAACTAAGATCATTACAGATCCAACACCAACTCCTCCATGCCAGTGTGTTGTAGTGAATGTGTGAAGAACTAATTCATGACTCACTTCTCCTTATTGGAAGACGACTGTAATGCTGTAGGGTTTTCGTTTCCATCCATCTTGGCCTTGGCACTCATCGGGTTGAAGTGGACCTGTCGGTGAGGAGCGAACACAAATGCATCGGTTTATACCGCTGAAGGTGTCGATTCGTATTCTGCAGCAGCAAATTAAAGTTTAGTATTAATAAACTTGTTCTTATAAGTTATCGTATCTATAGTTCATTTACTGCCTTCCACATACACACATTATTAAACCTGTGTAACCTGTGATTTGGCTAATCTCGGGTGCACTGAGGTGCAGTCAGTGTTCTAATTTATTCCAAAGGTGCTCAATAGCGTTGAAGTCCGAGCTCTATAGCAGGCCACTCAAGATCTTCCACTACAACCCATGCAAAGCATATCTTCATGCAGTTGGCTTTGTGCAGAAGGGCACTGGAACAGGTTTTTGTCTCTTGGTTCAAGTGAAGGGAAAATGTAATCCTAACGCATCCAATGACATCCAATACAATTGCGTGCCTCGAATTTTACGGTAACAGTTTGGGGAAGAACCACACATGGCCGGAAATATCAGGCGTCCCAATACTTTTGTCGATATAGTCAGCATCACCCTTTTGTCCCACTCTCTTTTTTTTTTTGCCTCAGATAAATTTGTAATTACTTTGACTGACCAGACATAACTTTATGACCAGTGAGAGGTGAAGTGAAGAACACTGATGCGCTTTATGTGGCAAGGACACTTATTTTAGTCCTCAGCTCTGTGTTCTGTTATGTAGCTCTATGTTGTGTAATGCAGCTCTTTGTTGTTTTATGTAGCACCAGGGTTCTGGGAAAACGTCTAATTTCACTGTGTACTGCGTCAGCGATTGGAATGACAATAAAAGCTTCTGGACTTTACTTGTTTAGGGCACATGGAAATTATTCAAGCAGTAACACCAAGTACGGTAAACAAGCCTGGGTTTAGGGCTTTGATAAAAACACTGGATAAGCGGTACAGCATGCCCCTCTGCACATATGTTCGCCAGGTAGCCATACCGGAGCTACACAAGAAATGCTTTTTCGCTGGTACACATGATATGTGGTCAAGTGCCCTGCAGATTTTTAAAAAGAGATACAGGCAGATATTTGCTCTCCTTTATTTTTCTGCACTTTGTGTTTTACTTTACTGAGTGGAGATCAGTAAAATTATATAAAGTTCACAGACAGTGTTTAAAAAGTGCAATCGACAGGTTTACATATGTTCATTACAGTGACTTTAAATGACCTAAATACTGAGTGTGGTAAAGGCACAGATTTGTTTTTAATATTTCTGCAATCTACACTTGCTTTATGTTATAATTATTACATGCTAACGAGGCTGACAGTTCAACAAATATTTTCAATTTACTACGGTAATTGCCGTTATTAAATAAAAATGTCTATCAATTCATGCGTCACCTAATTTCGGTGTAACATATAGATCTGGCCTACAGACATTTTTTTTAACTTATCTAATATTGGGTCTTTGTTGAATAATATAGAACATAAAGAGCTTAAAAAATAATTGGATTTCTTCTTCTTCTTTCGGCTTCTCCCATTAAGAGTCACCACAGCGGATCATCCATCTCTATACTTCCCTGTTCTCTACATCTGCCTCTTTCACCCCTCTTTCGCCTGCATGTCTTCCCTTATCACATCCATAAACCTCCTCCTTGGCCTTCCTCTTTTCCTCCTTCCTGGTGGCTCCATCCTCAGCATTTGGCTTAAAAAATTTTTTTTAACTTTCAATTCGATTATTTTCCCAAAATCGTTCAGCCCTAGTCAGTATCTATCAATGCGCGTGGGAAGTGAAAGCTGGCCAGTGTGGTTCGATTCCAATAGACGAGCAACTGTAGCTCAAATTGCTGAAGAAGTCACTGTTAATGCTGGACGGGTCAGGACTGTTTTAGCAGCAAAAAGGGACCAACACAATATTAGGCAGGCGATCATAATGTTATGCCTGATCAGCGAATAACTGACTGTGGTGCGAGAGCGTAAACACTTCAGGATGTCATAGGAAAATAATCGTTATACCCCTGTGACAGCATGATCTATTTCTCACATAGTGACCTAGTAAATGAAGTGCATGCAAACTACAAAGTAAGTGTGCTAATGACAAAAAGATTGTGAAAACAGATAAAAGGACAGAAAAGGGGGAAGAAAAAAAAGAGCCTGCCTTTGGTCCTGGGTTGGGATTGTGTAAAGTGAGGATGGAACGTGGTCCAGTGCTCACACATGACAGAGGAAACGAATGCTTGGAGTTTAACGTGGAGGTTACAGGATACGGCTGGCCCAGAGAGGAGAAAGTCTTACTATCAAGCTAGAGAAAGAAGAAAAAGGATACGTCAGGTAGCGCGCGCACGCACGCACGCACGCACGCACGCACGCACGCACGCACGCACGCACGCACGCACGCACGCACGCACGCACGCACGCACGCACGCACGCACGCACGCACGCACGCACGCACGCACACACACACACACACACACACACACACACACACACACACACACACGGGACTTCATTTATGATGACCTGATTAATCAGATGAGCAGGAATCAGAGTGTGTGTGTTACCATGTTGTGAGAAGCAGGTGCAAGTCTCAGTCCAGGCTGTGGTGTCTCAAACACACCAAGAGTGTCCTGCTTCCTGCACAGCTGGTTTTCATTCAGCTGCTTATTCAGCCATGTTATCACTGCAGGTCAAGGAGATAAAAAAACAAAAAAAAACAAAAGAGAGATTTACTCTGCATTTCCAGCCAGGATTCCGGCACCAGTAAGTAATTTTCATTCATCAATATATTCTACCTAGTTTTATAGTACAAACGGTGACTCAATTTCTGTGTGGAATTGACTCCAAAGACAGCGCGTTTTTACAACGTTTTCTAAGTGCTTAACATTGCTCAACTCTACATCGTTGTAGTTGCTTGACATACACAAAAGAGATTCTAAAGACACTATGTGGACACGGTACATGTGTTTGTATCAAAATTTTTCCACACACATGTGCCTAATGCAATCCTTTTCACGTTTACCAGGAAGTGGCTAGCGGCTAATGCTAGCGCTGTGGATTCTTAATCATTTTATGTCCAGCTTCAAAGAGAAAATCCTGACATGTTGCCCTTTATTATGCATTTATAAAATTGTGGGAATTAGGGAAGGGGGGGGGCAAAACCCTCTCACAGCTACTCATGCAATTGGTCACACAGATGTAAAAATGTGCAGAATCAGAAAATGAATCGAGAACTATGACTTTAATTTGGATGTCAAAATAAATGGAGTACAATAATCCCCAGTTTATTGCGATGATTACGTTCCAAAATAAACAAAAAAGTAAAAAACGTGATTAACGGACGCCACCCCAAAACCGCTATATTATGTATACAGTACTGTATTAACATTTCACGTCATTTTATAATGAATAATTATATTATTATTATTTAAATAATTCATTATTTCAACATAAAACTCCATAAAAACAAAAGTTTTTTTTTGCTATCGTGCTATACGGGAGAGACCGGGAAAATCAGCCAAACATTAGTTATGTGGAAAATGCAATTCTGCAATAAATCATGGGCGAGAGATTCGAACTGCGGTAAAGCGGTGGTTTACTCCATTTCCAAATTATCTGATGAAAGTTAAATTCAATTAATTTTAATTTGTATTGCGCTTATAACATTGGACATTCTCTCAAAGCAGCTTCACAGAGATAAAGTGGTTATTAAAGAATGTATACGTTTGTTTCGTAACTAGCAAGACAGTGGCGAATGTGGCATCTTCCTGAGACTCAAAAGGGAACGTCATCTGGGTGGCACCAAATGTCCATTATTGATGAGGTTTGCAGTGATGGGTGATTAAATGCAACCTTAATTTCACGGATCTTTACTCAAGTAATTAGTTATTTAAAAATGTAACATTGTAGTGACCTGTTTTTAATTAAGCTTTATCAGGGTTTCTGTAATACAGCATTATCTACATGAAATCCAGGCAAGAAAATTTTTAATTCATGTCTATCAAAAATAATTGTTTCGATTCAATCACTACTATTAAAGCAAGGAGCAAAACCTTGACACAGATACGCACCGTTTTCATTTGTTTTCAGCACTTCTCTGCTCTCGTCCAGTTTTTTACCAGTGGTCTCCAACTGTTCGTTTAACTTCAAGACCTAAAAACAGAAACAACCTTTATTTTCTACATACATTAGACACAGGGAATTTATTTTATTGGCACATACCATTTTGTAAAAAAAAAAAATAATAAAATAAAAAAGGGCTAAAGTGATTCCCGAGTAACTCGATTACAAAAATTCTTCATTTAATTGACTCACACACGGAGCACTCGGGTTTCCCACGGACCATTATTACTTTTTCTGAAAAGGAAACAAATTACTTAGCAATTATTTAGTATTGCTCTTTAATACAGAAAGTACTCCTTATCCGATTAATCGATTTATCAATGGAATAATCGTTCATATTTAGAATACTTCATTACTAAAATAATTGATAACAGCGGCCCTAGTTAGAAAGCTGGGGTCAGAGTGAAGGGTCAGCCATGATACAATGCCAATGGATCACACTGGGCTAGGGGCCTTATTCAAGGGCCCAAAAGTGGCAGCTTGGTGGTGCTGGGGTTTAAACCACCTGACCTTCTAATCCATAATACAGAACCTTAATTCTGCAATCACTGCTTTATGAACAGATAGAGGCATAAAGCAGTCGATTCTGTAGAGATTCGATTTTTCATCAAATGAAAAGTAAATCCCACAATGCACTGCATTTCTCAATAATGTTTCCTATTGTAAAATCGCTCTAAGGTACAAAGAGAAAGGGATTTTTTTAATATTTATATTTATATTATATATATAGTTAGAGTTAAAACTGCATGATTCTTACTAAAAGGATTAACCTTTATTAATAAAATTCTTAATATCACTGTAGCAGAGCATAGAAGCTTAAAGTTAAGCTTGCAAATGAATGTTTCAACTGCAGAAGCTTAAACCCTGTGCAAAATTAAATATTATTTGGTATAAAACCTAGATTAGAATTTAGATAGATTTAGAAATGATGCTTTAAAAAAAAAAAAAAAAAAAAAAAAAAAAAAGGCAAAAGCACTGGCTTGAACACTGCCATAGCGAAATGTTAGAAAGGGGAAGGGCTTCCATGAGGACACTTCATACAGGCAAGTTCAAAATACTGGCACAAAATTGCAGAAATGTTTGATCTTCCATAAAGAACAACTTCCAATTACTGATGTAAAATTGTTTACCTCGTCCTCCTTGAGCTTTAGTCTGTGCTGCGTGTCCTGCAGCTCCCTCTGCTCCCGCTGCAGTCTTTCCGTCGTCTCCTGCAGCACTTTCTCTTGAGACACAGTCACCGTGTTCTTCACCTTGATCTTCCCCACCAGAGCCTTGAGGTCGCCTTGCAGCTTTTTAATGATGCCGTTCGCCTGAAGGACACACCCATGCCTCAGGTCAGTATTTCAAGCAAATTCCAAAACCGAATGCTCGTCTCGGAGCATTCCATGACAGGCCCGGTTCTTCATGAGTTGCTTTAGAATTCCAAAATCGAATGATGTAAACCAGTTTTGCATATACTATATGGACAAAAGCAATTGGGACACCTGACTTTTCCAGCCATAAGTGGTTTTATTCCAAACTGTTACCACACAGCTGGAGGTTCTCAAACGTACAGAAACTAGAAGACCCAAGCCTGTGCCTTAAAAGATATGCTTTCTTTAAGTTGGAGTAATGGCCCTTAAGTGGCCTGTTATAGAGCTCTGACATCAACGACAGGCCTCTTCACCTCACCTACAACAGTTCCTGAATTTACTAACAGCCTTGTGGCTGAATACAGGGTTTCTGGAGGTTTCACAAAGTCAGAGTTTAGACTTTTTAAGACCATTAAAAATTATATTTAAGACACACGTGTTGTTAGCAACTGGCCTTAACTAAGCCCTAAATTTATTTATGTTTTCAAGCCAAGAATCTAAACGCTAAACTTGCATTTCCCCATAGTTGAAAAATAAAATCGTTTCACGTCTGTGCTTCAATCAAAAGGAGATTCGTGTCAATAACAGAACGCTGATTGGCTGTTGCATATTGGTCTCATTTGTGGGTTAATTATATTTGCCGTTATTGTTGGCTTTTATATGGACATTGTAAAATTAAGACTGGTTTAAAAAAAAATCATAAATAAAGACTTTTTAAGGGCTAAAATTTGGATTTCAAAATTTTTGACTTTAAGACCCCACAGAAACCCTGTGAATCTAAAAATCTCCACAAGCACACTCCAAAATCTAGTGGAACATCTTCCCAGAGGAGTGGAATTTATACCAGCAAATGGGGAACAAATGTGATCTTACGATCAGGTGTCTACAAACTTTTATCCATATAGTACTTTAAAAGTATAATCATTCAAAAACTTTAATACTGCAATGTGTATTGGGTTAAATACACCCTACCTAACCACACTTTCACCTGTTATTCGGTTACATTCTGCTAAAAACAAGCCTGTTATTACTGTAGAAACCTCTGACTAACCTTTATAAGCTCCTCAGACAAGGACTTCACAGTCAACTCCAACTTTCCAATCTGTAGCTGTTTACTCCCAGATGTTTCTTCAACAGAGCACTAAGCAAAAAAAAAAAGAAAAAAAAAAAAGAGGTTAATAAGAAATGTTATGCCACAATAATAAATTCTGGACTGTGATTGGGTGGAAGGTGGTGATTTGTTTTCTGTAACAGCAGCTCCCACAGTGAAAGCTGTATATACATTAAATGCTCTTATTCCAAAGCGTTATGAAGTGCAAACTGAACCATATCAACTCATTTTAAAATTGTATTATGTGGTACGTTTTAGTTAAAGAAAGGGGAGGGTCAGTGTCGGTGATTTTTTTTAAAACAGTGGAACATTTTCAGACCTTTCTGGGCCGAGGGGATTTTACTTTCTCAGAACCACACTTTTTTTTTTTTTTACTTTTATAGCTGCTACAACATAAGTGAGCACTTTTGTAGGCATTCTACAGGCTCCTGCATGAACTTCAAACCGTGACATAAAAAATAAAAACCCAAAGTGAATTAAATCTGATATTCCATCATGTAAAATCTGCTATTTATCGTGACAATCATTTTAGGTCTATATCTATATTATATGGACAAAAATATTGGGAGACCTAACTTTTGTAGCCATATGGGGTTATTTCCCCAAACTGTGACCAAAATTGGAGACACACAACTCTATAGGATATTTTTGCTTGCAGCAGCATTAAAATTTCCCTTCACTTGAATCAGGAGAACCGTGAGCATGAAGCCAACACCATGAAGATATGTTTTACATGGGTTGGTGTAGATGATCTTCTGTGGCCTGCTTTAGAGCTCTGACCTCAACCCTATTGAACACTATTGGAATGAATTGGAATGCTGACTGCACCCCAGACCTCCTCACCTCACCTACATCAATATCTATGTACGAACACCCTGGTGGCTAAATGTAGCTCACAAATCTCCAAAACACAGTCCAAAATCTGGTGGAACATCTCAGTAGAGTGGAGGTTATTAGAACAGTAAACAAAATAGAGAATGGGATGTCAAAAAAAAAAACACATACGAATTATATGGTCAGGTGTCCACAAACGTTTGTCCATGTAGATTAAATATGAAATGTCATTAAATAAAAAAAATTTTTTTTTTTAATAAATAAAAAAAAGGGAAAAAAACCTTTTGTTGCTGCGTGGCCTCGAGCACCTCTTTAGTCCGGAGTATCAACTGATCTTTGTCTTTAATCTCCTGCTCGAGCACGGCTACTCGAGTCTGCAGCTGATTAACGAGTCGCTCTTTTTCATGACATTCTGTATCGAGGGTGCCGTTTTCCCTCCGGAGAGACGTCACCTGCTGCTTCGCCCTCTGAGACTCCTGCAGAAAAAAATTATACAAAAATAAATAAATAAGACAATGCGAAGCTGAGCAGCTACGAGAATCTACAGGGTTTAATCTTGAAGGAATCTTACCTCCTCGAGGCCAAGCAGTTTGGCCTTCAGGTCCCGGATGGTGGAGTCGCTTTTGTACTTTTTCTCTGTGAGCTCCCTGTTGGAGGTCTCCAGTTCGGAGAGTCGGGTTTGAAGCTGATGCGTGCTGCGCTGATGAGTCGCCTCCAGCTCGCGCCTCAGCTGTTCATTCTGCTGCTGCAGCCTCGTCTGGATCTGTACAGGTACATAAACGATGAGGTTAGGTTCAGCCTAAATGTTGAAGTGTTCAAAAAGTACTGAATCTTATGGTCAGGTGTCCTTTTGTCCATATAGTGTATTTAGTCATCTTGAACAGATCTTTTAGTAGGTTTGGCATTTTTACAATTCAAACACCAACAGTAATAAAAAAATTTTTTTAGTATTAATACTTATTAATGATCTACAACAGCACACAAGTTTATTATGTTCACCTCCAGGGCTTTTTCACGCTCTGTCGTGAGATCTTGCGTGTGTCTGCTGGACAACGTCGTCGTTTGTGAGGTCCATTCAGAGCGCAGTTTGTCCAGCTCTCGGCTCTTCTCTGATAGTGTCTAAAACAAAAACAAAGTTCTCTTCTTTTTAGATTATAAATCGATTATAAATTCACACATACACTTTTCATTTCTAGCTGCGTACCTGCTGTGTGTAGTTTAGCTGTCTAGTCAGATCCTCTTCGGTCTTCTTTAGAGTTTGCTGTAGTTGATCCTTTTCCTCCTGAGAACAGCAATTATATACAGTAAAACAATCT
Source organism: Silurus aristotelis (assembly GCF_946808225.1). Classification (NCBI taxonomy): domain Eukaryota; kingdom Metazoa; phylum Chordata; class Actinopteri; order Siluriformes; family Siluridae; genus Silurus; species Silurus aristotelis. Next base: position 24,065,518 of record NC_139586.1, on the reverse strand, counting down.
TATTATGCTGGCCATTCAAGATCTTTCACATGCTGCAATACATGCTGGCTTTGTGCACATTGTTCTGCTGAAACAGGTTTAGGGCTCTTAGTTCAAATGAAGGGAAAATGTCCTGCTACCGTTTACAAAGACATCCTATACACTTGCATGCTTCCAATTATGTGCTAACAGTTACCCAAATATGGCTGGTGTGTGTGTGTGTAGTGTTTATATATATATATATATATATATATATATATATATATATATATATATATATATATATAAAACCAAAAAAATTTACAAAGAACTATAAATTAATACTTTGAAGTAACAAGCAAACAAAACAGATTACAAAATATCTCCAGATCATCTCCTCTACCTTCATGGTGGCCAAACAGGTTGCCAGATATTTCTTTATTTCCACATCTGAGCCAGGGAGTAGTTTAAGAGACAGGTGTGTGAGGTGCTTGAAGGCGTTGGTCTCCACGATGTTCAGATTAGCAGAACTGTGGTTTAGTGGGGATGACGGGGAGGAGAGCTGCAGTAAAAACCTTAGCCAGGGAGGGAAAAAAAAAATAAAAAAATCATTATGACCACCCACCTAATATTGTGTTCGTCCACATTTTGATGCCAAAACAGTTCTGACCCATTGTGCATTAAACAGGATTAACACTTCAGCAATTTGAGCTACAGTAGCTCGTCTGTTGGATCGGACCACACGGGCTTTCAGTTTTGATAGATGCTGACCACTGCATAAAGGGAACAGCCCCCACAAGAGGTGCAGTTTTGGAGATGCTCTGACCCAGTCGTTTAGACATCACAATTTGGCCCTCGTTAAACTCAAATCCTTACTCTTACCCATATTCCCTTCTTCTAACACATCAACTTTGGGAACAATATGTTGACTTGCTGCGTAATAAATAAATCCCACACACTAACAGGTGCCATTTTGAAGAGATAATCAATGTAATTCAATTCACCGATCATATTGGATACGTTATGTAATGTTATGTCATGATGTGGAATCTAGATGCACAAAAATTCTATAAAAAATGTGTAAAAGTTTATATTTCTGTAATGTGTGTCTCCAAAGTTAGTCAGTTATATACAACAGACGTATCATTGGGCTCTGCTCACCTCGGATTTTCTTTGCTCTGCTCGGAGATGCACTGTTCTAACAGGTCTATAAACTTCTGTGGGAATGCGGTGAAGTCTATCAGTAGACCCTGCTGCACTTTTAAGCTGTTTCGTTTTTTTTTTTTTTTAAAAAAGGGAAAGTGGGTTTATTTGTGTTACTCATCGCAAAGTTGTATGGCTGCGCAAAAAAAAAACCTTTCTCGATGAATCGATGTACCTTTGGAAATCCTCCTCTGAAATAACAAGGTTGTATAGAAAGTAGAGATCGGCATCGTCCGTCAACCTCACGACCAAATCCTGAAAAATAATAACGTTAAGATTTCGGAAAATAATATACTTAGCTGCTCTGACAGGAACAAATGTGTTTCATGAACATTCTACAACATTAAATGCAACAGAAAAAAAGACCGTTAAAAGTTACTGTTGTTTTTTTTTATTTATTATAAATAAATAAATAATTATTAAATCATTGGGAAACTGCGGTGATATCAGATTAATAAAACATGACAGGACATTGCAACACAACAAAAAAAATGTAAATAACACATTAACTCCTCTATCATGACAGTGAGTCTTACTGCGTAGTATAAATGTGAAAGCTGTTTGATTCAAAAACACTTACCCGTCTGTGCATGGGGTTCGTAACGAGCTGCAGCTCAATACTGACTCTGATAACCGCCCGCCTACAGGGAACAAGTAAAACGATGAACAACACATCCGAGTTGTATAATGAACGAAAAGAGCGCAGACAACAAGCGATAAAACATGAAGTCGAGGTTCAGATGCTGGGACATTTTTCAATCTATTGCTTTGAAAAACTAACAAACAAACAAATAAACAAATAAAAACTAAATAATAAAAACTAATAAATGCATAAGGAGTACATAAAAAAAAAAAAATTTATGACTAACATTTTTACATTTCCTTTAAATGTTTTGTGTATAAATAACAATAAAATAATTTAGACAATACCTTCAATCCCTTGGCCACAATTTGAACAGAAATATACATCTTTTTTACTTTTACACACTGAGTTTTTATTTAAATCTGTTTGTTTAGTGTCTCAGGCAAGTTAAAAACATTTATTTAATCAAACCTTTTATCAGTAGGTTTTTCTCAGGTAACATTTACATTTATGGCATTTCATAACCTTGTGATCCAGAACATATGATCACATGCACATTATCAACTTGTGCTGTTAATATCATGAACAGCAGCTACGCTAATTTTTCTCCACTGCTTCTCTTTCTCTCCCCATCCCGAGGCATACTGCGATTTGGCCAGCTCCAGTCACGTCCCACCTCATGAAGATTATGGACCTTTTGAAAAAGTATATGCCGAACTTGCAAACATCCTGTACTATCTAAGGACGTACCAGTGCCAATTGGATCCCACTACATGTGTGGAGTTTTGACATTGGACCTCCTGGAGTGTTTAAAGGCTCTGGCATGGAGAAGCTGGTGTTGGATCTGTGATGATCACAAATGTTGAGCTCAGTAGATCCTAGTTTTATAACCATAAAAACTGTATAAGACTGTAGAAAGAACATTATTTATAATCTTATACTCCAGTACTCATGTTAGTTGTCACTCTCCAGTGTTCTGTATTGTTGAAAGATTTATGATCAAACTCTTAATGTCACCCAAATGAGGATGGGTTCCCCTTTTGAGTCTGGTTCCTCTCAAGGTTTCTTCCTCATACCATCTAAGGGAGTTTTTCCTTGCCGCAGTCGCCACGGCTATTTATCAGGGATAAATACACACCATTCACCTTGACTGTTGATTTCTGTAAAGCTGCTTTGAGACAATGTCTGTTCTGAAAAGTGCAGTAGAAATCAAATTGACTTGACTTTTCGGCAGATGCCCTAATCCAGCGCGACTTACATTTATGTCATTCACCCAACTGAGCACTTATTTAGTTAAGGGCCTTGCTCAGGGGCCCAGAAGTGGGAGCCTAATGTGGCTGGGATTTGAACTCACGACCTTTGGATACAAAGTCCAATGACTTCATCACTTAGCTAAAAGAGTGTTTTGGTGAACTGGGATGTTTGTACGCTGATGTCCACCCACTCATTCCCAGAGATACTTTATGTCTGTGTTACTTTCTGGCTCTCCTATTAGTTATGCTACCATATTTAGTTTGCCCGAGTCTCTACTGATCACACTGTAAAGTGTCTAACTTGTATGTAACAATAGAAATATTTAATAATTCTTAGTTCTCTCTCTCAGTGTCAAGTTAAACATGAGGTACCAATGACCACTGATCCTGTCCCTACCTTCTCTTCACAACCACCTGATTCATCCTGAAGAACTGCCTGAAGATCCATGAAATTACTGAGTAAATCTTGAACTTTAATGATAGACTATTTGATATTAATTGCAGTACAATCTACCATAACGTCTCAGGTCCACAGTTTGCATGAAGAGTTCTGCATTTAAAAAAAAAAAATAATAATATATATATATATATATATATGTATATATATATATATATATATATATATATATATATATATATATATATATATATATATATATATATGTCAACAATAATGGAACTGTAATCAATGGACATTTGGTGATGAGGACGATATCCCTTTGGAGTCTGGTTCCTCTCAAGAGTTTTTCCTTGACAATGTCACCACCGGTTTGCTCATTAGGGGCAAAATTTAATTTCATAACCTATTTATGTCTGTAAAGCTGCTTTGGGACAATGTCCATTGTTAAAAATGACTAAAATTGCAACGATTACTGTAGATCCAAAACATAGTCACTCCCTTGATGACGCAATAAACCCGCGCCTTATTTTATCGTCTTAAATGAACTATTTTATAAAACATATGAAGTTTTAAAAATGTGACGTGCTGTAAATGTAACCTCGGACAACCAGATATGTGATATTTGATGATATGTGAGAAGTAAAAAAGAAAAAATAATGAGCTTTGTTTTGTAGTATGTTATATTATTGGTTGTAAAATTATACATTAAATAAGCGTTCATTTAATTAAATATTCAACATTAAGTGGTAATTAACCATACTTCATTTGCATATTGTATAATTACAATTGTGAACAATAGTACAAAAAAAAACAATCAATATCCTTTAAATATGTGGCCTTTAAAAAAAAAAAGTTGATTTCGTTGAATTTATTGGATCTCCGGCTGATTCGAACTCATTTCTTGTTAGCGGTTAGCATTAGCATTAGCATCAACACGGAAAATAAAAAATAATGCCTGGTGTACCTCTCATCGCAGTCTTTACACTGCACGTGCACCTGCAGCGTCTTGTTGAAAAGTAATTCCGTCATTTCCTTTTTACATAAAAAATAAAATAAAATAAATAAGGATGATTGAATGTAATAAAGTTTTTTGTTTCTGTTGAACTCGGTCTAACAGGTTTTCATGCGTCAACGGCAGATTTCGAGTTTGGCGCGTCGCCTCCCGCTAATGGCGACTAAAACCGGAAGTGATGATCCCTCAGCGGGAGCAGGGCGGTGTTCCAATCCGCTTCTTAGCGCCCTAAGTAGAACACTGTAATAAAGCGAGGCATGAGAGCTGGGATGGATGGATGGATGGATATGGATGAGATGAGATGAGATAAGATAGATAGATAGATAGATAGATAGATAGATAGATAGATGGATGGATGGATGGATGGATGGATGGATGGATGGATGGATGGATGGATGGATGGATGGATGGATGGATGGATGGATAGATAGATAGATAGATAGATAGATATCCTATGATTTTTGGGTACAATTAAACACAAACAGAACAGTGTCTCTAAAGTGGGCAGTTATTATTATATAACTACAATATCACTAAATTGCCCTTTAAACTCTCACAGTTTAATAACCAAGCGATTTTGTCCTGGCACCTGATCTAAAAACATAATTTTACTTTTCATCGCTTTTTCATCAGAATTAGAATCAGGTCTATTGGCCAAGTGTGTTGACACACAAATAATTTGATTCTAGTTGTTGGTGACTCTCAAAAGTACAGACATAAACAACACTTTCTGGCTTAGACTCTATTCATTTGGAACAACCAATGTATTCTTTTTACAAAAATAAGTCATTATTTTTACCAGATTGGTTCAACAATAATATTAGGTTGATATCTCATTTAATCAGTCATGACAGTTACTTGCTTTTTTACTCTGAGTTTCTGTCTATGTTTTGCAGTGGATGACATTTCTAATGGGGCCAAAATGCCCATAATTACTCAGATCTCACGGGTTTATTTTGTCTACAGTTCATCTTTTTAAAACTACGACGATATGGGTTTTTTTTTGGCTACTCTTTAACGTCACAAAAGAAGAATTAGACTATATTCCAGAACGAGATTGTTTCTTTCCCATACGTTGTGTCCTATTGGAATGATTACTTTGGAAAAACAGTGTGGACTTTGTCTTCTAATTATTCAATTACCAACAATGTCAGGGATGTATCTTATAAAATACTTTTCTCTCTAAGCTTTATTTAAAAAAATATATTTCGAGACACTGATCTTTATGCTCTTTCTGTGGTGCAGAGAATGAATGTGTTTTTCATATATATTCATATATATATATATATATATATATATATATATATATATATATATATATATATATATATATATATATATATATATATATATATGTGTGTATGTATAATATATATGACTTTGTATTTTATTCACAGAATTTCTCTTCATCAGACAAAGATGTTCTGTTTGGTTGCTATGACTAAAAAAAACAAAAAAAAACCCCGAACAGTATTGTTTGTTAAACCTATTTATTTTTTAAGCTTTATTTTTTTCTTACACGTAGATTTCAGTGTGCTCAGTCCTACTTTTCTGTGATTTGTGTGTAAAAACAGGACACTAGGATGTATGTAGTGAACTCAGTATTAGTTTCAAGTGCAGTAGGGAACCGAACCCCAGTATAATTAGGACACAACTCGAGCTTTGCCTACGAGATATATTATTTTTTATCTACACAAACGGGACCTAAAAAAAACTTTGTAATTATACAACAATAACAGTTGTTATTATTTAAAAAAAATAATAATAATACTTAGATCAATAAAAAAAAAAAAGCATTAAATAAGCCACATTGTGATTGGTGGAAAGCCGGAGGTCAAAGGTGAAGCACATGGCGGCGGCGGAAGAAGTTTAAACATGGCGGTGAGTAGCATGTTTGCGATTATTTATTACAGCCATGTTTTGTTCACGTTGCATTTACATATTTAAAAACACTTCAGATATCACTTAATACTGTAAATAAAGAAATGTAATCTCAAATTTGACATCTGATATAATGCTTATTGCCATTTTTAAGCGTTTAAGGGAATGTGTGTTAGTCAGCTAGCAGTCAGTGTATTGTTTAACAGGAATTATTTAAACGCGACTGTAATATATATTAACAATGTAATGTAATGTTTTAAGGGAAGATTTTTCAATGAAATATAATAACATATTACCATAACATATATTAGTGCTTTCAGAATAGGCATACATATTTTATATATATTTATAAATATATATTTATAAATAAATATATATTACACATTACACACAATACACACTCTTGGCATCCGGGCAGTTTCCCCAAACATTCAGCTGAAATACTTTGCCTGCTTCTTGTAAAACTTGTCAAAGTTGTTTTCACTAGTTTCACTAGATTTTTTTCTGACCTTGTGGTCCATTTCCTCCCAGAGCAGTTCAGTAGAATTTAGGTGCAGGGCATTCAACGATCGTGAACACTCCAGCCGACTACTTGCTCTCCCAAAAACACTTACAGAACATGGACTTGTGCTTCATCTCATTGTCCTGTTGTATGGTGAAGTCGGTTCCAATGAGCCTCAGTCCGGATGTAATTTGCATGGTGTTGAATTATTGAATGGTGGCCATGTTGGTTCAGTTTTCCTTTTACCTGGAATAATTCTCCAACATTCCCTGCTTCAATACAAGCCCAAACCATTAGGCTTCCACCTCCATGTTTGATTGTGGGGATGAGGCAGTCTGATAAGATCTTTTCTCTTGTTTCACATCGTACATAAGTTTTTTTTATTTTTTAGAGCCTACAAAATGTCCACAGAACTTTGTTCCAGTCATTCACTGTCCAATTCTTGCATGTATATTGCATAGAAATGTATTTTTTTTAATCTGGGGTATATGGTGCAAAAGCTAGGAGGGCTTTTAAAGGTAGCAAATGGTTAGTATAAAGTTTATTTTTGGCTCCGATTACTTGCTTTTAAATGGTTTAAAGTAGTTGTTTTGGAACCGACTTCAACATCACCACCGACAGCCAGAATTAAAACACTCAGAAGGACTGAAGCAATGCTGCGGCTGGTTTCTCTCCATTTCACACTCATTATTTGTGCAGTGCAGCAGCCACACTAGGACTACATTACATTGTACATTTCATTGTATGTTATTGTGTTTTATATGAGAAAAGTGGAATTGAGGAAGTTGTATTGTATCGATACAACCCTATAGTAAGACATTGTTTTATTTGAACACACTCTGGTGCCGTTACAGGATAAAGAGAAGAAGAAGAAGGAGAGTATTTTTGACTTGTCAAAGTACATCGACAAAACCATCAGAGTAAAATTCCAAGGTGGACGTGAAGGTGCGAAGCTGGTGTTAGCCATTACATCTACATCTTTTCTTTTCTTTTCCCTTTCAATAAATAGTCAATTTTATATTAATTTGTCTTATAACTATAATAACTTTTTTATTATTATTCAAATCGTCTTTTGCTGTACAGTGAGTGGCGTCCTAAAAGGGTTTGACCCTTTGCTGAACCTGGTGTTGGATGGTACAATTGAGTACATGCGTGGTAAGTAGTTGAAATCTTCTATTAGCTTAAAGAAATGTTTTGGTAAAAGCGTATTTGACTCCCTCACAATAAACAAAAATACACCTGAAATCTCCAGCCATTTGTGGTTCTTCTTCAAACAGTTACCACAAACTTAGAAGCACCCAATTGTACAAGATGTCTTTGGACGCATGAGCTTTAAAATTTCCCTTCACTTGACTTGGGAGATCCAAACCTGTTTGTAGACACCTGACTATAAGATTAATGTGCTTTTTTTGAATATCCTATGCTATATTTAGTCCCTGTTTGCCCCTCCATTCTTCTGCGAAGATGTTCCACTAGATTTTGGAGTGTGTGTTAGTAAAGTCAGGTAATGTTGTAGGTGATGTGAGGAGGCTTGCGTTCCAGCTCATCCCAGAGGTGTTCAATAGGTTTGAGCGTCAGAGCGCCATAGCAGGAGAACACCATATCTTCATGGATGTTCTGTTTTTAAATGCACAGGGGCTTTGTGATGCTGAAGCAGGTTTGGGTCTCCTAGTTCAAGTGAAGAAAAAATTCAATGCTTCTTCATTCAAAGGCTATTCTTACTATACTTCTATAGACAATTGTATAGACTTCTATACAATTGTCTCCAATTTTGAGGAAGATCCAAAAATGGCTGGAAATCTGGGTGTCCTAATACTTTTGGCCATATGCTTTGAATCAATTTTGTGCCTTTTTTTTGTAAAAAATAAAATAAAAAATAGATGTTTCTATGGCATAAATAAATAAAACAAAACAAAGGTGTGTGTGTGTGTGCGTTTGTTTTTCAATGACCCTCTGCAGACCCGGATGATCAGTATAAACTGACTGAGGACACCAGGCAGCTCGGCCTCGTCGTATGTCGAGGGACTGCTGTCGTCCTCATCTGTCCTCAAGACGGCATGGAGGCCATTCCCAACCCCTTCATCCAACAGCAGGATGGCTAACACACTCACACATACACACACGCAGGGATTGTGTGTGTTTTTCTACAAGATCTTTAGTTTTTGTTGCATCCATATTTGTGGATGTCGCATTTGTTCAGGTGTAACATAGTGGTTTTTTTTTCCTGGTTGTAAGGTCACTCAGGAGATCTTTTAGTTTGTTTTCTAAATATGGATTTGAATTTAACTGTATCGAGTCTCAAGATCACATGGAGTGCACTTAGTGCTAGCTTTATTTTTACTCATTATTTTAAATAATTAAATTGGATGTTGATAAAATGTCTGAAGGTAATCCTTTCCCTGTTTGTTCCACTTTTTTGTCAGATGAAATAAAACCTTAGTGTTTCTCTCTTTTTTTTCTTTTTTTTTATATATATAAAGGGTTTGACTCATGGCACTTTTACGTTCTTTCGTATGTGTGCAGAATCACAATTATGTTTTCACTTACAAGGAATTTGTTTTGGTTACAGAAGCTTCTAGTTGCTCATTTTTAATCACAATAAAATATTTTAAATTAAATAAAAAGAAATAAGATAGAAAAAAAATATATAAAGTGGTATTACACAAGTTATTTTAATAAAAACTAAATAAAAAATATCAGTGCAAAATTTTTTTAAATAAAAAATCATTTTGATCTTAATAAGTAAGTAGTATTGTACATATTTTTATTATACAATGAGGAGAGTATTTAAATATTCATAAAGTAGACTGGCTGTCCTATAAATACGGTGCTATACAAAAAAAAAAGTATATGACTTGGATATGAGGGACCCAGTGTGTTTTTCTGAAACCCCTTCAGGAGTTCTTCAAGAGTGGCCAGAGGAACACCAATAATCCTTTCAGCTGTCAGAACCATCCAGAGAGCACTGGATGGTTAAAAAAAATGGCACACAGTTAATTTATAAACATATCCTGTGTAAATGGTAATCTTTTAAAAGCTTTAAAAGGCATTCAATGAACTGAGGTATTAATAAAGTAAGCTATTTGAGCACTTGTTTAAATATACTCCACCCCTGCATGTGTGTACTCATGTTTTGTTTTAAGCCCTGTGTGAGGACCAGAAAGGATTACGCATCCTAAGGCAAATGTGGTGTTAAATGTCCTCACAAAGTCCTTGTAACTATATAAGTACATTATTTGTATGTATAGGATGAATTGATGTCTGTTTAAGCCACACACTTAGGGACGTGGTAGCTCAGTGGTGGTTTTGAGGTCAGAAGGTCAAGTCAAGAGGCTTTTTTATTGTCATTTTTATTGTCATGAATTAAATTCCAGCACCTCCAAGTAGTCACTGCTGGGCTCATGAGCAAGTCCCTTAACCCGCAACTCTTAACTGCTCAGTTATGTAGACATTGGGATAATTGTAAGTCACTCTGAATAAGTGCATTTGCCAAATGCTGTAAATATAAATGCGAATACATTCATACCCGTTTCAAGTTCTCTTCTATAGTGCATCAGCTCAGAAATAGATGTCCAGAGCAAGACCAGTTAAGGTATGGACAAATGGTTGTAGCCACCTGACAATAAGACTGGTATGTGATTTCTCATTTTAGATCTAGTCCCTATTTGCTGTTACAAAATGTTTCACTCCTCTATCATGATGTTCCATTAGTTTGAAACTCTCAACCTTCTGACCCAAATTCCAAATCCCACAACTTAACCGCTGAGCTACCATGTCCTCAGCTCTAAGTTCTATCAACTAGATTGTCTGCCAAATTCATAATTGTAATGTAAATGCTATTCATATTATTGTACACCAGGTGTGTTTACCAAAGACCCCAACAAACAATAGATGCTCAAGTTCCTGAGTTCGGTTCATTCCAATTTTACTTGTATAGCGCTTTTAACGAAAGACACTATCTATTGTCCCAAAACAGCTTTTCAGAAATAAATAGACGAATCATTTCAATTTGTAAATCAGCCGATGATGATGACCTGAGACCTTATAAGGAAGAAACCCTGAAAGGAACCCGATTTAGCAAAAATAGAACCCATCCTCACCTGGGACACACCGAATATTCATTCATTATAGTGTCGTTTCATCATTTTTTAGGTAATAAACTGTATAGATTCAGAGTTTAATTGAGTTGAGTTGAAAATAGTTTACATTAGAAATCAGAATATGGACATTTGGAGCAATAATCAGATAATTCAGGTTTCCAGGTTTAAGCAGATCTTAGATTATTAGTTTGGGTGGAGTTCTACATGTTCTACCTGTGACCTGTGGGTTTTTCTGGGGTTTTCTATCACCTCCCAAAAAAAAAAGTGAGATAGAGGTAGTAACACTCCAGTCATCAAAAATGAATGAAAAAAAATTTCAGCTTTCATTTAGATTCAGGTTTCAACATCGCATAAATAAACTACAGTCGTCAATATATTAATGGTCCTCACAATGATAGCACTAAACCATTAAGTGTTTTAAAAGCTGTTAGATGCTCCTGTGCCTTCATCTGAGCTGAATAGGTGTCTGTTGGAGGTCAGGCTGCTGGGAGGAGGTGGATATCTGATCTGATATCTTACACACCCAGGAGAGGGGCTGGACTTCAGGGACAGGTTTTTAGAGTTTCACCACTTCTTTTTTTTACAAGAAGGTGTCGACTTCACTCTCGAGCTTCAGCCAATGGTGAGTAATATCTATTTCTCTGAAGATCTCAAAACATTTGTAATAAAATAAATAAAAAATAAATGACATGTTTTTACTCTTGAGAGGGTGTTCGATCGTGTGTAAGAGTTCTGCCATGTTTAATCTTTTTTCAGACTGTTTTATTGTTTGAAACATTTCTCCATTCACCCCAATGTGCTGCAAATGAAATCATATTGAACTCAATCAAATTGATTGTGTGTTTCTTTTTCTAGGATTTTGTTGCACTTCATTGAACCTGAACTAATTCATGGAAATAAAAACTGGTTGAAATCTAATAAAATTGCTTAGTTTAATTACAAAATAATCCAAATATAACATTTAATCTTATATTTGCTTAATTGTAATCTAATCATAGAATATACAATCTGCATTGGACTCTGTTCAGGTGTTTTCTAATGTTACAATGCCATTTTTTGCAGTGTATACATTTTGCCAAATTGTCACGCGGTTTTGATGACACTGATATCCTGTATCCCCCTCAGGACAAGAGACACTAAGGAAAACAATTCCCATATCGTGCACTATCAACAAACTGAATTATACACACGCTTCTATCTATAAATATAAAAAAAACAAAAAAAAAACAACAACAGGTCAATTGGTTTATAATCTGAACAAAACTAATTTCTATGAAAGTATTAGACATAGAATTAGATATACTTTATTGATCCTGTGAGGGAAGTTATTGTGTTACAGCAGCAGCAGGTTACACAAACAGTGTAAAAAAAATTTACAATTAAAATTTGTATTTTATTAAAAAAATTTAAAAAGCAGAATGTAATTATATAATTGTAAAACTTATATAAAACTTAAAACTTATATAACTTATATAAATAAATACAATATTGCAGATGATGCATGCTGTAGTGAGTAGTGAAGAGTAACACATTCATGTCATGTTATAATTAAGTCATAAGTCATTATTTGTCCTTACTGTGCATTATAGCATTGTAAATATGATAAGGAATGTTTAGTATTATTATTATTATTTTATTTATTTTTTTACAACAAGCACCCTATAACTGTTTGCTACAAGAGCTGTCTTGTTTTTTCTCCTTGCATGCTGTATATATACTATCAGAGAGATTATTCATATATAAAAACCTAATTATATATATATATATATATATATATATATATATATATATATATATATATATATATATATATATATATTATATGTACTGTAATGTATTTTTTTATAAAACATATAATAATGTAAAATCCATTATAATTTGTTGTATACAGTAAATACATTATATAGACAAAAGTATGGTGGTTCTTCCCCAAAATTTTACCACAAAGTTAGAGGCACACAAGTGTATAGGGTGTCTCTGTATGCAGTAGCATTAAACTTGCTCTTTGCTTGAACTAGGAGACCCAAGCCTGTTCCAGCATGACAGTGCCCCTGTGCACAAAGCCAGCTCTATGAAGTTAAGCTTCGACTGAAGTTGGGTTGAAGTGAAAGATCTTGAGTGGCCTGCTATAGAGCTCTGACCTCGTCCATACTGAATACCTTTGGTATGAATTGAAACACTGAGAGCACTCCAGACCTCCTCACCTCACCTACATCAGTACATGACTTTACTAACACCCCTGTGGCTGAATAAACACAAATCTCCACAAACACACTCCAAAATCTAGTGGAACATCATCCCAGAAGAGTGGAGGTTTGTGGAGGAATCTGGTGTGGCCATATCAATGGTCAGGTGTCCACAAACTTTTGTCCATATAGTGTAGGTCTGACCAGTTTTGCTAACACAGTGTCATTTTTAGATGTCTTGAGCAACTTAAAAAAAAAAAAACTTGTGAAAAATCTAGTGATAATAGTCCTGCATTTGATATGTCTCTCAAGCTGCAATATATACAAGCTAAAATAAGCTGTGTTTATTTAACATTTAGGAAAGGAGTCTCCAAATTTAAATAAATTCCCCCAACATGTTTAGGACAAATGAATTTAGGCTTTGCAGTTTCTCAGTACTATAACAACTATTGCTGTGAAATGTTTGTCTCAAGACAGATAAAATATAGACATTGTTGCGGAAGTGGCTGTTTTCAGACTTTCACAACATTAAATGTATCAGTGGTTCAGTACTCTTCTTCATCACCCCATCATGTCATTGTGTTTAATTCTTTACTGAGCAAATATATCTGTCTTAACAGACAAAACTCAGAGGGAAGAAAACATTGTGTACATTTACTTTTGTACTGAATCATTCCTTCAGAACTGATTATTTTAGTTTTTGCATTGTTATGGAACTGAAATAGTATCAGTACTGTTAGTGGGTTGCAGGGTGTGTGAGCAGACAGCATAACAATGCTGCGAAGATACGGATGAAACTGTAGTATGCTGAAATTTATTTGTGGTTCCAGGTCTCAGAGGTTCAGATTTCTGAGGACTAATAAAGCAATGAAGCAGCAGCAGCAGAGTACGTGGCCTGAGGCTGATCCTCCTTCCACATCGTCCTCCTCTGTGTGCAGATACATTACACTGTACAGCATCTTGGTGTTCCTCCTCATCTGTGCTTTTGTGGGTGTCATGATAGGTGAGTGCCACTGTGCAAAAAAAAAGTTCGCTATTGACCTGCATGCACGTATATGCTGGAAATGTCAGGTGCTGCTTTAAATATAGTGAAATACTGAAAATAATGAAATACTGAAACTGATATATAGAAATTAGAACCTCAGTATAGTTTACTAGTATACATTTTAATGTACAACTCCGCCTTCAGAGTTAAGCCACTCCCAACAGGCTATGTCTGACCAGTTTTGCTAACATAGTGTCATTTTTAGATGCACATACTTTGGCCCAGCTAGGCCAAATTAAAGGTCACCATGGTTTAACTTTATTCCTTTATTACTTTATATGTAAGAAGTAGAAAAAAGAGCAAAAAATGGCATTTGGAAAAACATTTGGAAAAATAAGTACCAGCTTTAAATTTTTTGTCTAGCTCATCTTGTGATGAATATTACAGATGTTAGTAGGTGATAAACTGTTCTGTTGATCCCGTTCAGTGTACGCGGTGCAGAAGGAGCATTACTTCATGGACACGGTGGAGTTAAAAGGCCTACAGTACAAAGCTGACCTCAAGGATAAAATGTCTGCATTTTTTTTAATCCTGACAGCCACTTTGGAAACAAAGGTAGGAGCAGCACAAAGAAAAAGGTAAAGTTTTATTTAATCTGGTTGTTTTGAATTTTGAAATAAAATTCATGTACCCTGGATTTAACCTTATAGATGTTCTATCAGGTTTCTGAGGGGTTTAGTGATATGTAAACGGCACGGCTGTGTAAGGAATAAAACACTCAGGCGCATGCTGGTAAAGGAATTTAATAATGATTTTAGTTTCACCACCCAAAAATGCCAGCATTAATCTTTTGCTTGACAGATTATACGTTTTATCTGTTTATAGTTACATTTAATGTTGCGGAACATCTGTGAAACAAAACAAAATCACTTGCTGTATAGCAGCTATAAACAGCCCACAGCCCTACCCTCAGCAGCCTCTCTTTTTTTTGTCTATTTTAATATGAATGGGACAAAAAATGCAGCTCTTCACAATACTCGAGAAACAAAGCACAAACTTCTTCCTCCTAAAGATTAAAAAAAAAAAATTGATCGACAGCTTCTGGTCGATCAGAATCCAGCGTTTAAAGTCGCTGCTTCCAATTAATGTTGAGTTTCCTGGTCTTCCATTATATACACAGTTTCAGGATCATTTGCAATATTTATTCGTGTAAAGATTTGCAAACATTTCAAAATGATAAAAAACAACTAAATATTTATTTTAAAATGTTTGAAGTAACTAAAATTTATCCAAAAGTACATCAGCAGAAGAACAAATAAAATATTTGTGAATGCGTTATATGTTAATTATTATTCCACTTAAGATTTTGTGCCTCCTTTTCATAAGAACACATTTCCGACATTGCTAACTAGCTATTTTCTTTCATTGTGTTTTTTTTTGTGCATTTTTCCATCATATCGTCAATATGCAGGCGAACGTTCTCATGGTTTTTAAACTTTTCTATCTTACAATGACAATTGCGATACGAAAAAAACAAATTTCCGGGTGACATTTTCATTTTCGTACGATACGTTGGGACGATACGTGAGATGCCTTACTCTCGCCAGCGGTCGACAGAGTTCAGTTACCTCGGCGTTAAAGTGTGGGTTTTTTCGACGTTTTTGGTGTTTTAAAGCTCAATTTTAGTTCTTGCCTCTCTTTTTATCCACATCACCAGATTACTATTAACAAATTACAGCACACTAGCCCATACAGATACCATTCTTTAAGACTCCTGGGTAGGCTAGGCCATGTCTCAACATACGATATTTTCAAGTTACGATATGGTCATGTGAACACGTCTTCATCGTAACACGGGGACTACCTGTATATAACAGAGCAAGGTATTTTTTCAAGCATTCTAATAAAAATAAGTATTCATTAGATTGAAATGTAGTTGCTGTCATATTAAGTATAATGTAATGGTGCTCAAATTAGAAAACTTGAAAAAAATTTGTTTTTAATTAAATTGACAATTTTATTATATTACATCTATTGTTACAATCAGCCCTGAATACTTTTCCTCTTTCCCTACAGATGCACGATATTTTCATGGCCTCATCGATTGCATCCCATTTTGTCTCCTGCCATATCGTTGCATACGGGTAGGTGTGATCGACAATTTATACTTCCAGAACATACTAACAATAGACATTTGGGAAGCGTCCTTTATCCTGCATGCCTCTGCGATTTTTTTGCAGGAACATCAGTGATAACGTGATGGCGACGCTTCGTTTGGTATTCAGAGTGGCCGAATTTCAAGTACAGTTTACAGACTACAGTGAGAATTTCTTCCAGGAGCAGATTCACTACAGCTTTCAGGCTTTGGTCACTCCAAACCCGCTGATTGTTCCTGAGTTTGGAAAAATTCAAAACATCGTACCTCTGGGTAAAAGCAAGTTCTGGAACAATTAACCTTTATACATCTGCTTCTGTTAAGTTTCTCTGCAAATGACTACAATCTTTTATTCATTAAAGAGTGACAGCGTAATTTTTTTGCATGTTACATATATCACATATATTGTAAATAAGTTAGTTTCCTGTTTTTTTCCTCTATGGAAGAAGTCAGAAAAATGTATTATATTTTTACAACGCTACAAAGCAATGACACTGGAAATGACACTGGACACTGACTCCTTCCATTTAATGTAAAACTGATGTTTCTTTACAGAATTCTGCAGCCACTGTATATGCACATTTTTGTAGCAGTTTATTCAATTCAACTTAGTTAGGCACCGAATGTACATTATTGTCTTGGCCCAAGGGAGTGTAGGAACTATAACAATGTAGTTGTTGCAGGTTGTTTGGACAAAAATAGTAGGACAAGGGATTAGAGTGGTTATTGCTTTTAATGGTCAAGTGTAATGGTGTAACGAACACAATGCTGTTCAACAGTGACAAGAAGACTAGACCCACACAGGCAAGAGAACAACTATTTTGAAAGCTAAACTAACTAACTAACAATCAGCCACAAAATAGCTGACTACACTAGGCTACACTGTCAGAAAAATACAAGGGGTGGCACCATGCCATCTATCCTATGGTGTCTAAACAATGATGATACCTATGTGGTGGAATATATGTGTCCACACATTCTTACCTGTTCTCAAACAGGGCGACTGGCAAACACTTCGCTTCCTCCTCTTCCTCCCAGGCAGTGCTTCAGGTTACTGCTTTTAAATTGTAGGCTCCACCTCCTCTGGTCAGGCTCTTGCTCTTTATTGGTCCCCTTTTTTCTAGGCCTTTACTACAATTAACTGGTGACTCCACCTATATGACAGTAGAGAGCCAAAGACAGAGCTAATAGGGGTGTGTGTGTGTGTGTGTGTGTGTGTGTGTGTGTGTGTTGGGGGGGTGTAACAGTAAGGCATAGACCACTTCATATGCTGGCAGCTTGAATGCATCTTGTATGATAATCTATGATAAAACAGGAATCAGGCTCATATATGTTTATTTCTTGTATATTTTATAATTCTTTGCTTATCTGTTCTCAGGTTCTAGCGGAAAGTCATACTATGTAATCGACCCTAAAGAAAGTGAGAATGGATTTCATTATACTGTTCCTCAAAACTCTTTTAAAGGTGCAGTTTGTCTTGTTTTTTTTTCTCGACCTGGAAGCTGTCCCATTAAAATGATAACATTTGTATTTATAGAATCAGAATGAGAAAAAAAAAATCTTTTACTTATTCCAATTGCTGTTGTCTATTTGGGAAATCAAAATCTGTGGTCATCAGCAAATCTTTTATCTTTCAGCACCACAAATCTGTGATTGGTTCAGAAACTGCAAGTAGCTGCCAATATTTGGAAATTAATATTAAACATCAGGAACACAAATAGACCTGTAACTCTGTGTCATACTTCTTTTTGCCAAATAAACTCTGCTTAATGTATACATATCAGTTGCTCCACCCACTTCATGCTTCTATACGTTGTCACCTGACTGCTATAAAATGATTTATCGAGAAACAAAGCGCAAACTTCTTACTCCTAAAGATTAAAAATATTAAGTTGATCAACAGCTTCTGATTTTAAACGATCAAGTTGAAAGAGAAAAAAAAAATCTTATTTTCTTTGTAGTGCTAGTCGAACATAACAATATATGGACAAAAGTTTTGGGACACATAACACTTTTGCAGCCATACATGGTTTATCCTCAAACTGTTGGACTCACAAAGTTGGAGGCATTATGGCCAGATGTCCACGAATTGTTGTACCTTAAAAAACAGTGATTGGTTCTTCTGGATAAATTCTTCACAACAGACATCTGTTTGCATTTTTCCAGCTACAGAGATCAGCTCTACCCTGAGATAGAACAGGAAAACTCATCTTTCAAATCATATAAACTTTAATCAAAAGGAGGTGGAGTTCATTTAGAAAAGCTAGTCAGTGTTTAAACTGGAGTTACATTCAATTTTATCTTGCATGCAGTAGGGGGCGCTAAAAATAGCAAACGTCTCCTTTAAAGTTAATAACAAAAGTGGAAATATTATACCATGTCCCATAAGATTTATTTATACAGCATGACAATTTTCTTCATACCAGGTAGATGTCCTGATGACATGTTCACCTGTGCCAGTGGAGAGTGTGTGACTAAACCAAATCCTGAATGCGACTCCGTGTTGGATTGTGCTGATGCGTCAGACGAGGCATACTGCTGTGAGCATTTTCTTATCATATTACATATTATCACTTTATCTGGTCAGGTCATCATCTGCTGCTCTATGTGAAGTGCATTTCCACATCACCATGCAGAAATTTTTTTATAAAATGTAATGAAAAGAAATGATGAAAACTTTTTATGATCATTAGTTTGTTCTGAATTCATTACCAAGTATTCACAAATGTGTTTAGTGTGATAATAGTGATTATATTAATAATGTTCAATAATTTATGTTAAATTATCTTAATTGTTGACAATCTGTATTAAATTTAGTATAGTTATCTACCCAATCTACTACTTATCTATAGTACATACTGTCATGTGCAAATGTTTTCTATATTCAAAGCACAAAATTAAAGAAGTAGGAAGTTTACATTATACATTCTATATTGTATTCATTCCAAAGTTGCATCTTCCTTCCCAAATATGGTAATTTTTGGTTATACCTTGTAGATCTATACTTTAACTTTTTGAAATGCTCTCATATCATCTGGACATCTTCTGTATGTCCTCAGGGCAAAAATGTCTACATACAGTACAGAAATGTTCTTGAAAAAAAAATACAAAATGACTTCACTGCAACTGTTCTATACAGTACATAAAAATATACTTAAAGAAATACTTATTTAGACTTAAATAATTGTCATTTGAATCCATGTTAATGGATTAAAAATAATAATGTTAGTGAAAGCGTCCTTTCATTGTAGGTTAATCATTGTTGAGGTGTACTGTGTAGTGATGGGGGCTTAAATGCAGAACTATTTCATGCAAAAAAAAGTGTGGTCGTAAGCCATTGTAGCAGACTGCTAATAAACCATTTATGTGGAGTGTTCACTATATACTGCAAAATAATATTTTTTTAATCCATTGTGTTTGTAATGAGTAGCGTGTGGCAGGAAACTGGTGGTGGACAGTCGGGTTGTTGGGGGTGGAAATGCCCGTCATGGTGATTTGCCCTGGCAGGTCAGTCTAAGACTTCGCGGCAGTCACACTTGTGGCGCTTCCATCATCAACCGCCATTGGCTGGTCAGCGCTGCGCACTGCTTTGAGAGGTAAGTGCTTAAGAAATCAACAGATGAACCTTTTAACAGCTCAATTCTTAAACCCAGAAAAGCATAGAATCTTTATACACCAAACCCCTCAACAACTACACTGCTAAATACTGCTAAACCAATGAACCATTAAAACTGCCAGGCACTGTCGAAAACAACTAAAACATTTAACCTCTTAACTACTCATTAATTGAAACAATATACCACTCAGCCAATCAGTATGCTACTAAACTGCTAAACCACAGAACTACTAACCAATACATCACTTATCCACTAAGCCAGAGTGTCATTACACCACTAACCCTCAATCGCTAATTAATAAACTGCTAATTGTAACAGCTACTAAAGCCTACAATCAGTCAGTATCTGAACCCCTCAAAAACTAAATCATTGAGCCCTCAACCACTCAAACATTCAGTTATACAATCAATCCCCAACCCGCTGAACAATATACCCTCTACACCACACATGAATTCTTTTACAGGTTTAGTATATTAAATGCCTCTCTTCTGTTCCCTGTAGCAGTAAAAACCCAAGGGACTGGACGGCGCTGGTTGGAGCCAGTTCAGTGAGTGGGATGGAGAAAGGAGCCTTCACTGTAAACATCAAAACGCTGATCCTCTCTCCAGATTATAACCCCATAAACTCAGACAGCGATGTGAGCGTGCTGGAGCTGGAGAAGCCTCTGACTTTCACTCCTTACATCCAGCCCATCTGCATCCCATCCTCGTCTCACGTCTTCACTCCGGGACAAGACTGCATCGTATCTGGATGGGGAGCCACCTCACAGGACAGCAGTAAGTGGGGTAATATAAATGGGTTAAGGGTAAACCCATGTGCAAATTGCAAACTAAATTTTCTCCATTATCAGAGCTTTTAATATGTGGTAGTATCTGTGAGAGTGAAAGGGAAAGTTTATAGGACTGTGGTGAGACCTGCGATGTTGTATGGATTAGAGACAGTGGCATTGAGTAAAAGACAGGAGGTGGAACTGGAGGTAGCAGAGCTGAAGATGTTGAGATTTTAATTGGGAGTGACGACGATGGACAGGATCAGAAATGAGTTTATTAGAGGAACAGCGCATGTAGGACGTTTTGGAGACAAGATGATGGAGGCACAATTGAGATGGTTTGGACATGTGCAGAGAAGGGCATGGGGTATATCAGTAGAATCTGCTGTGGTGACCCCTAATGGGAACAGCCAAAAGAAGAAGAAGAAAAAGAAGAAGATGATTGTAGCTTTTAATAAACCAACATAAAAAATGTAAAGATGGTGGGATTAAGTACAATATAACCGTGTACTTGGTGGTGTGAGGGTTCAGTCATTTGGTAAGGAAAAATGCAAAATAGTCTTTCAAGCAGTGTTTTAGCCTACATGTAAAATAAGGCCAAAATTCGGTATATTTTTTCATCATATAAAGTTTTTGTTGTTATTTATGACAATATACCATCCCCTAATAGTATAAACATTACAGAACTACATATTCTAATGTAAAAAGGCCTGCTATGTTTGACTGTTTACCGTTAAACAACTTGCACACAATGGGCTAACTATTTAAATATTGTGTAAATAAATCAAAACACTAAGTAGACTAACATTCGAATAATCTATTATGTAAAGATTATGTAAATTCTACGCGAACACCAACCTCATTGAGCTAGGGATGCCTAAAACTGAGCAAAATCAATAGGTAGCCTTTCTATTAACGTATAATCAGTTATAACCAACTAGCAAAACATGCTAATCTGTTAACGTATGAGGAGGTTACACTGAATATTCCTCATGATACTAGATAACTTTATCCTTGTTACTCGTGAAGTAAAATTAATGTCAAATAAAAGCTAACATAGCATTAACATTTATTTGAAAACCTGCTTTCTGTGTTAGCTTTATATCTTTTTGTATCCCTACGTGTTTGTGAACAGAAACGTTGCCTTCCACACTTCAAAAGGCCTCAGTGAAGATCATTGATTCCAACGTGTGCAACAATTCCAAAGTATACAGAGGAGCCCTCACCAGTAACATGATGTGTGCCGGCTTCCTGCAGGGAAAAGTCGACTCCTGCCAGGTTTCTGTTCATTATTGTCCATATTCATGATCTAGTTCAGGAGGAAATCTGAAGATTTATGAAGTTGTATAGGATTCCAGAGATTTCACTGATTGATGACAGTTCCATTATAATGCATAAACATTAGTGATTAGTCTATGACTAAAAATATGTTTCATAGTTATGTGTCATAGGTCTGCTTGACTAGTGGCACAAGGGATGACCGATGAGACCGTTGAAACTTATTTAGAGTATGAACACATGCTCCTATGCTGGGGGGATGTGGTAGCTTAGTGGTCAAGGCATTGGACTCAAAGGTTATGAGTTCCAATCCCAGCCACACCAAACTGCCACTTCTGGCCCCCTAAACAATCCTTATAACTGCTCAGTTGTTTTAATGAGATAAATGTAAGTCACTGTGGATAAGGGGGTCTGCCAAATGCCATAATGTTCGATCATTCTGTTTTTTAATCTTTATTTCATTTGTGGAAGGTCTTTGCTTACTCAAGTAATGTTTCTATCCTTTTAGCTAATCTGATCTGATGAGCTGCTTTTAGCTAAATAATGTAAAAAAAAAAAAAAATACATGTGATTTGCTGTAAAAGAAAAGTGACTTCAAAAGCCATGTTGGATCATAAATAAATAAACAGCTGCTTAACTATAGGCACGTTTAGCAGCTAAGTCATATTAGCACTGTCTTGTTTGAAACACCATCAATTTGCCCCACAGGGAGACTCAGGAGGTCCTCTGGTGTGTGAAGGCAGTCCTGACAGCTTCTTCCTGGCAGGTATAGTGAGTTGGGGAGCAGGCTGCGCACAAACCAATAAGCCTGGAGTGTATTCCCGGGTCACCGCGCTCCGCAAATGGATCCTGAGCCATGCTGAGCCCAGTAGCATTCAGTACAGACCTACGGTTCCCAGCGCAACAAACACTGCAGTCCTTCGTGCTAAAGCCATCACATCAACTCCTTTGGTGTCTGATAGGAATACTACAACTGGTAAGAATGTGATGATGCACTAAATATATAATTATGCTCTAATACATGCCTTTGCATTATAAAAATGCCACATCTGGATTCTGATTGGTCAGAAGCTGTTGATTAATATTATATACCTATTTTTATTTTTTTTTTATGAATAATTATAGTTTCTATAGAAACAACTTTATTTGTGCTTGCAATGTGTACAGTCGCTGAAATAGTAAAGTTTTTGGAGACATTTATTTGTGTAAGCAAAAGTTTATTTAACATTCATGGAAGGAGTCTCCAGTGTCAGAGATTTACCTGGTTTACCTCTGGAGAGAAATAACGGGATGATGAGGGAATATTTGGGGGTTCAAGCCCTGGTATTGCCAAACTGCCACTCTTGGGCAAACCCTTAATGCTCTGTGCTCCACGGGCACTGTATCATGCTGACCCTGTGCTCCAAGCTTTCTGCTGGGATATGTGAAGTAAAGAATTTCACTGTGCTTTAATGTGACAAATAAAATTATGAAGAGTAAGCTAACTTTCTGCCACTGCATTTTAGTATAGTTTTAAGGCTAAGAGGTGGAACAGCAGCTAATTTTCTAGCCTTCAGATTCTGAGCTTGGGTTAATGTCTGTGCAGATCTTGTGCATGTTCTCTGGTTTAGATTTTTCATCCACCGTAATATAAACATGCCAGTAAGCAGATTTTCAAAGTTAAATCTCCCCTTAATGTGAGTGTGGATCAAGGGTGTATTCCCACCTCATTACAAGTGTTCCCAGGATGGGCAAAGGATCCACCTAATTGGTGAATTTCAGGCTTAACAACTATCCTTGTTTTTAGGAGCTGTAAACTGCAGTGGAAACTTTGACTGTGGTGCAGGAGTGTGTATCAGCAAGATCAATCCTGAGTGTGACCGAGTGGCTGACTGCTCTAATGAAGCCGATGAAAAGGACTGCAGTCAGTAAAGCACTTTTTACACTCATTTATATCAAGTAATGAGTCTATGTGCATGGAAAATTTGTTCAAAACACTGTTGATTTACATAAGAATAAAACCCTGCATGACCCAAAGTTTTCTTTATTCAGACTGTGGCCAGAGACCTGAATTCCCCCCCCAGAGAATTGTGGGAGGTGTAAGCGCCTGTCGAGGGGAGTGGCCATGGGTGGCAAGTCTGCAGTTCCAGCGTTTACATCGCTGTGGAGCCACTCTGATACACTGTAAATGGCTCCTTACAGCTGCTCACTGCTTCAGCAAGTACGCTTCGAGAAGTACAGAAACACACTTCATACAACACTCAATTCATGCGAATTGCGTCACCCATAAAATGTTCTAATCTTTAAGAGCTATGATCTTTAGGAGCTTTAGAATTAGTCCTTGAGATTTTGGGATTTAAATGTTAGGGTTGTCACTGATGGTCCTGGTTCCTTGAGAGGAACCAGACTCAAAAAGTAAGATATAACAGCATTTTAGTGGCATTTAAAAAAATAAAGAAAATGAAGAAAAAAAAATCTAAGATTACGAAATTGAAGTCGAAATATTTGAAGACTAAAGTCAAAATTCTGAGAGTAAAGTCGAAATATTTTGAGAATAATGTCATAGCAATACGAGATTAAAGTGCGATAAATGTTTAGCTGTTTTGAATAAAATGGATGTTGGATTATTTGCTTAATTCCTAATTAAGGTTAGAATTTAGCAATAAGGAAATTCTTTGTCTTTTGGCGCATCAGCACTGAGTTATAATTAGTAAAAAAATGGACACTGCAGCAGTTACATAGGAAACTTAATTTATTCAGAAGAAAAAATAACAGACATTAAGGAAATTGCCAGGTTAGTTTGTGCAGTCTGAAGGATATCCATGGTTACATCTGCATGCTATTCGAAGATCAGATGTTGTTTCTAAAGAGACTATGAAGATGATGATGAAAAAAATCAACCCTGTAGGAGTTGAACACTGGTGCTTGGAGGCTACAAAGCCCGAAGTGTACCAGCACACCACTTTTCTCATAGCACATATTTTACCCCACCCTGCGCCACAATTCTCCTTAAACACTGCTCAACTGGTCCCTCTATTTTTCAGTTTGCAGGGACGACATGCCTCGGGGGTTCTGATTGGAAACTCATGAGTTTGATTCACAGCAACACTAAGCTACAATTGCTATGCCCTTGAGCAAAGCCCTTAACCATTAATTGCTCAGTAGCATGAATAAAATAATTGTTGATCTGGGTAAGAGCAGCTGCCAAATGGTGCAAATTTAATATATTATTCAGATCAGACACTACAATACAAGTCCAGAGTTTATTTGGTAAAGCTAAGTATGTGCTTATTCAGGGCTATGATCTTGTTCCATTTTTGTTTTTTAAAAACATTGTGTTGTTCATCAGAAAGGAGTTAAACCCCACTGGCTGGACGGCAAGTTTAGGCTCGGTACTCCGGTCCGGATTGGGAGCTTTGGTCATCCCAGTGCAGAGGATCATCCTGCATCCTGCCTTCAACAGCAGCAATATGGACTTCGATGTGGCTCTGGTGCAGCTCTCGATCCCAGCACCGAGCTCCTACACCATCCAGACACTGTGTTTGCCCTCCCCAACACACAGCTTCTTCACAGGCACAGAGTGTTACATCACGGGATGGGGCTCAATGAGGGAAGATGGTAAGAAAGTACATTTCTTGGCAGTTTTCCCGAATGTGACTGGTGTTTAGGTATAATCTTGAAGATGATTTATAAACATATGAGCTTCATCAGCACCACATTAATTTTAAAAGGGTTTCATGAGATAATAGTTATGAATACTGATTAATACTATCTAGAACTGATAAGGAACCTTAGATAAATTGTGTGGAACAAAACAATCTAACTCATCATCTTTTTGCTGCTGCAGCTGCAAAGTATACATTTTGAACACTTTCCAAAACACAAAAACAATGAAGCACTGACACTGAAGACTTCTTCCATAATTGTTAATGAAACCTCTCACAGAAATTTTCAAGTTATTAGAATATTAGTACAAATCCCTGTGAATGAGTTTTTACTATAATCTTGAAGAAGTGTGACTGATTTTATTTTAGTTTCTTCATCTGTTCTTGGTTAGCTCTATTTATCTTGCCTCACACCCTACTAGACTCTATACCAATCACACATAACATTATGACCACCTGAGTAATATTGTGTTGTTCCCCCTTCTGCTGCCAAAATGGTCCAGACAGCAGCATTAACAGCATTAAATTCTTCAGAAGTTAAAGCTACAGGAGCTCGTCTGTTGGATCGGACCAAACTGGCCAGTTTACCACTGTTCCTTTCTTGGAGCACTTATGATAGCTACTGACCACTGCAGACCAGGAACAGCCCACAAAATCTGCAGTTTTGGAGATTCTGACCCAGTCAGCTAGCCATCACATTTTGGTCCTTGTCAAACTCGCTTAAATCCTTACGCTTGCCCATTTTTCCTGCTTCTAACATCAGGTTTAAGGACAAAATGTTCACTTGCTGACTAAAAATCCCACTCACTAACAGGTGCCATGATTAAGAGATAATCAGTGGTATTTACTTCACCGGTTTTAACGTTAGAATGTCAGAATGTTATGTTTGGTTGGTGTATATTACTGATATTTAAAACACTTGCACAGAAAACTTAGGTCTAGGGATTCATCAGTCCAATTTTATTCCCTTTGTGGTACTTGTAGATTCTGGAAATTACTTACCTAATGTCTAACCTAGCATAATCAGGGATATAAGTGAACAATTTACTTTTTTACATTTTTCTTTCCATTGTTTAAATAGTGGCTATTTGTGTCATTCCTTATAATGTTCACTAGGAAAATGTTAGTTGGTAACAGAGTGATGTCACATGCTCATTTTTCTCACCTATCTTGTGTTTGGTGTTAGCATTGAGCTTCTTGTTCTGTTTTATGTTCATGTTACTGTATTAAGTATTGTTTGCTGTCTGCTTTTTGCTAATCACTAATTGTGCCATACACGATTCAATCACAGTCATTCTCCTTTCTGTGTGGAAGAAATTTTAATATTTTATTTCTTTGTGATGCAGGAAAGCTAACTAATCAGTTACAGAAAGCTCAGGTTGGTATAATAGACCAATCCGAGTGTCAGCAGTCCTACGGAAGAAAACTGACTCCCAACATGATGTGTGCTGGATCTATGGAAGGTGGCATTGATACGTGTCTGGTGAGACTCGACTGATTAGACATCAGTTTTCTTTTTCATCATTCACATGACCTAATGTTCAGTGGTGGACAGTAACAAAGTACGTGTAATTCTTAAGTAGCTCTTTCGGATATCTGTACTTTACTGAAGTATTTTCATTTGGGGAGACTTTTACTTTAACTTCACATATCAAAGTCAAATATCTTATATACCTTTTTTTTTAACCTTTTTACTCCACTACACTTTGCGAAATTAGTCGTTCCTTATTATTTAAATGGATAAAAACGGATGGAGCTTCTTGGTTCTGTTTTGATTGTTTTTTATTGCCACTTGATGGTTTATATTTATCACCAACACGCAGTTCAGCATCAGTTCAACAGCAAACAAAACATTGAGAATAATAAATGAGAGACGCAACTCCTGACTCGAATACGCCACAACACCCAGGGGCTTATTTTAGCGTTTTTTTGTTTGTTTGTTTTTTAAGTATAGTTAAAAAAGGTTTTAAGCTTATGATAATTTGAATAGATATCAGTGTTTGACTCATTTATTCTATTAATAGATCAGTGTGTTGATTAACAGAGTCTTTTCACATAAACTGAGTTGATTAAGCAGAGTCTTGTGACAAAAATTATAATAGGAACATTATAGCCATAATAAATCATAGTACTTTGGATACTTAAGTACATTAAAATACAAATACTTTTCTACTTTGACACAAGTGAAAGTTTAAAGAGAGCACATAAGTCATATTTTACCGAGTGCATCTCTACTTTTACTCAAGTACATGGTTTGTGTACTTAATCCACCACTGTCAATGATCAAACCTTTGGGTTTACAGCTAGTTGTATGTCTAATTGCATCTAAATATCATACACTGAGAAACACATGGATGACTGTAGGTCTGCTCTTTTCTTCGCAGGGCGATTCCGGAGGTCCGTTAGCATGCCGTGAGCCGAGGGGCCGGTGGTTTATAGCTGGCGTGACCAGTTGGGGTCGAGGTTGCGCTCGAAACAGATTCCCCGGGGTGTACACGCGTGTCACCGCTGTCAGGGAATGGATATCTACATACCTCCCTTTTTAAAGATGCTCACCTTCGTACGGACTTTCACCAGTTACTTGTGCATACTTACTTGAAAAGTTGCATATTTATTTTGTATATTTATTATTGCTTATGCCAAAATGAAAACCTCGGACTCTATTAGGCCTTGAAAATGGTAAATCTAGGTGCTTTAAAGACTCATACATTGATTGGTAATTACTGTAGCTGCTGAATCACAGCTGCGACCTCACCAGCAATCAGTGGAATTCCAACTGGAAGTGTGTTTAGCTACATTTTTCTTTGTCCCAAGACGTTTCTACTTTCCAAATAATAACCAGAAACATAAGGACACGTAATAATGTTCATATTGAAAACCTGTGATCTAATAATTGTGAAGTAAAAATGACAATAAATGTATGCATCAACTACACAGGTTGAAGCTTTACTTACCGAGGGTGCCTTTTTGTATTTATAGTGGGGTGGCAATAATTTAAATTATAAGAATTATAAGATTTAATTACATTTAATGTATGCAATTACCTGGATATCACAAAATTTGTTTACTTAAAAAAAAAAAAAAAAAGATAGATGATAAGTAAGATAATAGAAATGTTTGCTGTATAAACATCCTGTGTTGAAATGGTGAAACATGACAATTGTAGGTTAATAATGTTCAATAAAATTACTTGACTCCATTCATCTCTGTTCACAACCAGTGAAAATTGTAAAAACCGAATGATTAATAACTACTCCCGAGTGTAATTCCCGAGGGTGTCTGTGCTGTAGTTTGAAAGGTTAAATGAGGCAAAAGAAGACTGTTCCCAGAAATCTGACATTCGTACACAATGTAAGCTGCTTTTATTGCAGGATCCATGGTGAAGTGATCAGCGTTTAACAAACCCACTTTTGTAGTCAGGAGATTGTGTGACAAACCAGGATCCGCCTGCGACAATTGCATTTTGTTTCGGCGCGGGTAAGAAAGTAGGCCTGCGTGGCGCGTCCTTGCGGAGAGGCTGCCGTTATAAAAGAGAGAGACGCTCCTGAATTGTCCACGGTGAAAGCAAGTAGGTTTGTGGAGCAGGGGCCGGGAAGACGAGACGGCTTGGCGATCCCGGCGGGACGGTGTAGTGTCCACACGAGGACAAACCCGGCTGAAGGAGCGCCACTGTGCTCACAGGCTAGGTCTGACTAACAATCTGCTCACTTATCGCTTAGGGTTATCGAAACATGGTTTGAAACACTGATCGGACTCGATTCGTTCCATTTCTAGACCTATAACTTTTTACGGTTTGAAGCTTATGTGGTGATTCTGTAAAACCAACCGAAATGTCCATCAATTATGAAGAAAATGAAGAAAAATGTCTCATGACCTCTTGGTTTCTCTTATGGCTTTCAGCTTCAAGGTTATTGTGTTTTCAGCCCAAAGCCTCTTTATGCAGGGGTCAATGTGACGACCAGGCAGATCATCAACTGGAACGCATGCATCACATACGTGCTCGTTCACGCTGAAGTCTCGAATTGTAGGTGCGTGAACAGGTGTTCCAGGCATCCATATACCGGTCCATGCACATGGCTATGCATTTCTGCAATCAAATAAATTAATCAATCAATCCAATATTTAGATGCATACAAAGTTAATGAGCAAATGATATACATACTAAGTTTGATCAATTCTAACATGAGGGTGTATATTATAGAGTGTATTTTTATTAATAACATACTGTATGTAAATATACGTACATCCTAACAACTTTGTGGACACCTGACCATAATATTTGCATGTTTTTTAACATCCCATTCCACATTTACTGTTATAATAGCTAGAGGTCGACCGATGGATTTTACCGATACCTGCGTTGGATTTTTAAAATGGATACTGTATAAGAAAAAACAAACACTCCATGTAATATAGTACTGAACTTTATTACAAAAAAAGCTACTGAATCCTAAAAATGTGCCAAAGAAAATATCAATATCTTAATTAATAAATTATAAATACAATATAGCGCTCTCCATGCAGCACGCAGTTTAGCGTGTAAAACATGCAGTGTCAGTGACTCGCCTCTAGAGGCTGCTCTCGTAATGAAAGTATGACCGAAGCTGGAAAAAGTATTTTTATTGAATTTTTTCAGATAGCCGACGGTTCCAGCAATCAACTATTTGTGCCTATCGGTCGACCTCTAATAATAATCTCCACCCTTCTGGGGAAAACATTCCACTAGATTTTGGAGTGTGTTTGTGGAGATTTGTTCTAATTGACCCACAAGGGTGTTAGTAAAGTCAGGTACTGATGTAGATGATGTGAGAAAACCTGAGGGGTGCAGTCAGTGTTTCAATTAAACTCAAAGGTGTTTCAGTCAGAGCTAACTCTATATTAAAATATAGCAGGCTATGCAAGATGTTCAATTCCAACCCATGTAAAGCATATCTTTATAGGGGGATTTTTATGCTGGAACACATTTGAGTCTCCTAGTTTCGATGAAGAGAATCTTTTATTTAACCGCATACAAAATCATTGTATAAAATAATCTTGATGGTAACAATTTAGGGAAGAACAACATATGGCTGTAAAAGTCAGATGTCCCAATACTTTTGTCCAAATAGTATAAATGGAGGTTGGTTTTTTTTGCCCCTCAGTTCATGTGGAAGGAAAATTTAATGTTACAGCATACAAAGACAATCTAAAGAATTAAACACATCCACCTTAATAGCAATAGATTTAAGAAGCAACACGAGTGTGATGGCTAAAATATGCATCATTCTGAAAGTATTGAAACCGCACATATAGAAACAGAAATATATAAGTTCGACAAAAAAATCCAAACCACTTTCGAGCAGTTAGAACTGGAAAGCCAAATTAGAGATCACAAAAATAATTGGTTCTGTAACCAAGATTAACCCTTTGCTAAACTAATGGAAAAGCTATAATGTAGAGAAGGAAAGGATCTGCGTATGATCCATAACATGCAGCCTAATTCCCAAAGCAGGGAGTTAGCACAGAATGGCTTGCTCCTGAAAAGGTTCACTAAATCTTAATTGATGATTTATTTCAAGATGTGAGCGACAGAATAAATTCAAACGTTTGCAGAAACATTCTGTCTGCCAAAAAAAACAAAAACAAGCTGCTAACTCAACAATGGACTGAATCAGTGGAGAAAAACATGAAAGACTGACCAATTCAGTTAACAGACTTATAATGTAAAAAGGAGAATCCCCACAAAACAAAAAAGAATTGAAATAAGCTGCAGTGATACACCTAGAAAAGGATCACAATGGAGGAATCGAATAGTTTGATGATGTCAGTGGCTTGCCGACTTGATGCAGATATTGTAGTATTGCAACCTTTTGCTCAACTAATAAACCGGGTGGTCTGATATGAAAGACGTCTAAAAGATCTAGATATAAATATCAGGAAATTATAGCCGAAATTCTAGTCTTTTATCTCC
This sequence comes from Silurus aristotelis, assembly GCF_946808225.1. Lineage (NCBI taxonomy): Eukaryota > Metazoa > Chordata > Actinopteri > Siluriformes > Siluridae > Silurus > Silurus aristotelis. Next base: position 24,034,042 of record NC_139586.1, on the reverse strand, counting down.
TTTTCATTATTTCTCTCAAAATGTTTTCAGTGAATAACAAAAACACGTCTTCTTGTTGTTTCAATACTTTCACAAGGGACTGTATAATTGCGATGGTCAGGTTTCTGCATGCGTCCACATAAAGAATAAGTGTACAAGTTAGTGTTTAATGCATTAGTTGAAACCACAGGTTGTACCTGTTCTGAATTGTCCAACGAGCTGCCCGGTTTACAGATGCACTTCTTAAAGCATTTATCCGTCATTCTCTGAAATACAGCAAATATTCAATCAACGATTTAAACGAAAAAACTGATAAATAAATGTATCAATAATCTAGTAATACAAATGCAGTTTTAAAACACAGCTTTCTATTTGTTTTTATAATTACAGAAAGAGAAAATTATTTAAATAGGTACAAGCTTAAGAACAAGTAGAGATGTCTTTAATGCCAAGACATTTAGATATGAGTGTTGTATGCCTTAATATGCCTCAAATCGACTTCCAACATGAAGGAAAGTAGTGAGAGAAAGTGGGGAGGAAGTTATAGCGAGAAAATAAAGAAATACTGATTATCAAGAATGGTGAGGGAATATGAGAGGAATTCATGGTGAGGGAATCATGGCGAGGAAAAGTGGGGAAAATGGTGAAGGCACCGGTGAGGTGAACTTGCAACATACACTATAGTGAACCGTGATTACTGCTAACAAGCTACTACTGTGGAGCAAGACATTATTTTTTAAAGTACATTTAAATGCAGAAATTTAAGTTTTGGAAAGAAAAGAAAAAGAATCTCTCTGAAACACTGGTTTTCTTCTCTAGGCCTCTGGGGATCATCACACAAAGTTACAGGTAAAGAAATTAGTAAACAGTAAAATATATTTAATATAAAGAATATATCTAGCACAACAAGCAAATCATTTTATATATATATATATATATATATATATATATATATATATATATATATATATATATATATATATACATACATTTTTTTTTTATGTATTATTATTTCTTTATTTTTTATATTAACCCCCAATGACCACTAATACCACTGTGGTGAAGCTTTGATTTCTAGAAAATGAAAAATGATTGATCTTATTAATGATTGATCTTATTATTGATTGATCTCATTAAGGAAGGCATGGCTGCTCAATGATTTCAGCATGCACCCATTAACATGTTCACACAAATGATTATTCGTCAGCCTTAAAACCCAGGAGCTTTAAGACTTTTACAACATTTGAAGTAACTTTAAAATAAAATCATGTAATATTTTAGAACAAATAAAAAAAACATTCTCTATCCAGACTAGCCAGATTAGCAGCTAAGCTAACCGGTGTACTGACCTGCAGCAGCACCTGAGCGTTAGCCACCGCTATCTGCACCTTCACCTGCTCCATAATGGCGCCCGTGTCCATCTTCCCAGTTCCTGATCCAGAGGTAAAATCTGATCCAAAACTATCCATTGTTTAAATTTTTTAGTTTTGAACAAATAACGGAGAATAAACTAATCTAAAGCCACACTTCCCCCCGGAGCTCTACAGACTGTACACATGTGACAGTTTCCCGAATGACCTTGAGCGGCCCCCGGAAGCGCTACTGACAATGGTTCCTAGTAGTTATGGATGATGGGTAATGTAGTCATTAGATGCTATAGGGCAGAGACGCACACACTAGGGCCAAAATTGCACAATTTCAGGAATTTTTAAGATTGGAAACTTTTATTGGGATTTAACGGAAATTTATGGGATAACGAAGGATAATTTTGGTTCAAACAACCAGATTTAATGCAATTTCAGTGGAATTTCTATCCTGCACATTCATCAATCACATGCACACAGTACACTTACTGCAGGTTTACTGAGGCCACGCCCCCTACATGCACCGTGCATTCCTCCATAACACACATCATTTGTGTACACAAAATAACTTTACACAAATTTATGTTTAAAACTTCCTTGTGCTGTCTGTAAGCTATTGTGCAACAAAATAAAAATTTTATAAAAAATTTAATAAAAAAAACATTGTATCTGTTTGCATGAATTTAGCTAATGACCAAACAAAATATATATTATATATGTTTATGTATGTTTATGTAAATTTCGAATGAGTTCCTATAAATTCCTGGTAAGTTTCCAACTTAGAATATTTTTTTAATGTATGGAAATTTACCAGAAAATTTTCAACCATTTGCATCCCTACTAGATGGGGAGTATTTGACTCTGTTACTGAATGTAGGCTCAAAGATCCACTAGTCCTTGATACCAAGACACGTGTTAGTAAAAAGCCAAAAACAGCTTATTTATGAGGATTTACTTCCTAAAATACGAATCAAATTGTAGACCTCAATGTTGCATTAAACAAAATCAACACAACAACCTCTTAAGCATGCCAGAAAAGAAACAAGTCGGTCAAAAAAAAAAGACAAAGTAGTAAAGTGATCTTTCAAAAATGTATCTACAATTAACAAATTAAATTACAGTATCATGTCACTAAGTAATTGCATCAAGGATCGGCCCTGAGCCCTTTCCTGTTTGCAGTGGTGATCGACAGGTTGACGGACGAGGTCAGACAGGAGTGTCCGTGGACTATGATGTTTGCGGATGATATTGTGATTTGTGGTTAGAGTAGGGAGCAGGTTGAAAAAGCCTGGAAAGGTGGAGGTATGTGCTGGAGAGAAGGGGAATGAAAGTCTATAGGAGTGAAACATGGTGATAGCTCAGCAGCATCTCTACTTTCTGGGAAGACCCATCCTGAGCATGTTCTACAAAGGGACCATCAAGAGCTTCCTGAGCAGCTGCATCACTGCCTGGTTTGGGAATTGCACCATCTCGGATTGCAAGAACCTACAGAGAATAGTGAGGACAGCTGAGAAAATTATTAAAGTCTCTCTCCCCTCCATCATGGACATTTACCACACGCTGCATCCACAAAGCCAACAGCATTGTGGACGACCACACACACCTCTCACACACACTCTTCACCCTCCTGCCACCAGGAAAGCGGTCCCGAAGCATTCAGGCCGCCACATCCAGACTGTGCAACAGCTTTTTCTCTCCCTGTGACTCCTCAACACACAGAACTGAACCGTACAAAAACACACACACACACACACACACACACACACACACACACACACACACACACACACACACACACACACACTCACTCAACTGTGTACAACCTAAACTCAACACACACTCATTACTCATCTCAATCCATTCCACCACCATTTATTTATTATTTATAACTAAACTATATTATACCATATACATGCTGTTTTTTTGCACCTCTCGACTGCTGCTACTGCTGTTTTTGCACTGCATTGTGTTTGTTTACATTTACTCATGTTCATAGTCTTTCTAGTCCTCTTTGCACAGTACTGTATATTCAGAGTATACAGTATCTTGTGTTATGCGTATTTGTCTCACACTGTCTTGTGTTGTGTGTCTGTACTGTTTTTTGTCTGCACTGTTTGCACTCGGTTGCACTCGATGCACTTTAGGTAGCTTTATGTTGTGTGTTGTAGCTCTATGTTGTTTAGTGTAGCACCAGGGTTCTGGAGGAACGTTGTCTCATTTTCACAGTGTACTGTGTACCACTGTGTATAGTAGACATGACAATAAAAGCCTCTTGACTTGACTTGAGTAAGACAGAGTACATGTGTGTGAATGAGGGCAGTGGAGTGGGGCGGTTGCAGGGAGAAGAGGTGGAGAAGGTGGAGGAGTTCAGGTACCTGGGGTCAACAGTGCAAAGTAATGGAGAGTGTGTTAGAGAAGTTAAGAAAAGAGTGTAGGTGGAGAAGAGTGATAGCAGCAGTGATTTGTGATGGAAGAGTATCTGCAAGAGTGAAAGGGAAAGTTTATAGGACTGTGGTGAGACCTGCGATGTTGTATGGTTTAGAGACAGTGGCATTGAGTAAAAGACAGAAGGTCCAGAAAATGAAAATGAAAGTCCAGAAGTAATAAAACGTCGCGTACAGGGAGCAGATGCGGTTAGGGGAGTGTTAAGTCTAAATTATATCTTCATCAGAAGTACAAAATGTAAAAAATTAAATAAATAAACTGGAGCGGTCATTGTCCAATAAAATATAGTGGAGTAAGAAGTACAAATAATGTATCATGAATGTGTATATTTAAATCAATCCACATTAATAATAAAAAATATATCATCATCATCATCATCATCATCATCATCATCATCATCATCATCATCTTATATATTTTTTGTCTTTATTTCCAGCAGCTGATCTTTGGGATAAACATTCATTCGAGGGAGAATTAGATTTGAAACAGCAGGGGGCGGTAGAGGACTAAAAATATTAGCGAAAATTATTATGAAGAAATTTGAAAAGTGGTTAAATAATGACAAATATTGATAACTATAGACGTGTATAGACATACCAACTGCCGGTTATTTACAGTGTGAACTGTGTAAGACATTTCAATCAGTACATGGACTCTATTAAAGTGTCAATCTATACTTGATTTTTTCTATTTTTGTCTGCAATTAGTGAATTTTTTTTTTAAATGTGGGAATTGAAGGTCAATGTATTTAAAATGCATTTGCCTTTGTCTATTATTGACATAATGACTATTAATTATTACACCACAAAGCTGATGAATTCTACATTATGTTTGTTCAGAGGTTGTTATTAATTTTCTAGAACAGCAGCTCTGACAGCAGTGAAACTGCAAATCACAGGTTGTTTTTTGTTTCTATGGCAGCAGCTTATTTACAAGGAGTCCAGATTAATGAAATAAAAACACGATGAAATTTTAGTTCGGAGACATTTATTTGTGGTAGCATTTATGGAAGGAGTGACAGCGTTGTATAATAAGCAGAGGTCAATCTGTAACTTTAATACATTTTACAATAATTTAATCATGAATAAATTGCTGTGGTAAAAAAAAAAAAAAAAAAGCAATAAATATGTAAGGTAAATTGAGTAAAAGCAAAAATGGCAGAAGATATATAACTTTAAAAGCAGTCCAGTATGGGAAGTCCACATACAGATGTTATATGATTGTTTATTTAATTAAAAGTGAAAGAACGAAAGAAGAGAAAATAATTAAATGAGAAAATAAAATACATGTTGCATTTACGGGTCTGGATTCTACACCACTGGATGAGTGTTTTTATCCAAATGAAGGACAGCCGTAACGGTTTTGTTCAATCATGTGGATAATCTCATTACTGAGACATGGAGATGCACTCTCCAGCTGCTGTGGGGTCCCAGCCATGTCCTCAGGCTGTAATTCTCTGTCTGTTACTCAGTCTGTCATATAATATTACCTTTAAATTAAAGTCTTCATTACATAAACACATAAAAATACAATACAAAAAAACCTGGGAGAATATAAAGGGAAAAAACCTGTGAAAATGTATGGGGGTTTTGGGCTCTAAGATGAAGGCAAATATTATTTACATAATGACACTTATATCTGATTAGTCACACTAATTTCTTTTTTGTAAATCCTTCAGGATTTTTACGCCATTCTCCATGTGATTGATCTACTCCTTTTTTTGTGGCCTGTGTATTGAATATCAAATAAGCAAAATGTTACTGGCTTTAGTGAGCCAAACAGTAAGTCTATTTGTCTGGCTGTTTGTCTCTCTGTCTCTCCGTTTCTTATTCGCTCGCTCTCGTTCTCTATCTGAAAGCTAAATAAGATTTAACAGAACATGTACAGAAGTGGCTGTGGAGTGATGGTGGTCTCTGGTGGAAATACGATCACTCTTCATCACAGTGTGAATCTCATCTCTGTTAGAGGTAAGTTGCATGGAGATTTCACATTGTTAAAACACTGACACCCCCCCCCCCACACACACATAGATCTATCTATCTATCTATCTATCTATCTATCTATCTATCTATCTATCTATCTATCTATCTATCTATCTATCTATCTATCTATCTATCTATCTCTCTCTCGCCACATGACTCTATCTATCTATCTATCTATCTATCTATCTATCTATCTATCTATCTATCTATCTATCTATCTATCTATCTATCTATCTATCCATTCTGTAAACGGAAATTCAATCAACAATAATACAATATTAATCTTTTTTGACCCTGTGGTCATTGTGATCGAATCCACGGCTTCTCTCTTGTGATTGGCTGAATATTTGCATATTCATCGGGAGGAGGGGTTAGGGGAGGCGCTCTCGGAGGAACACAGCTGTGCGAGAGGAGAAACTCATACTGACTCTTCTACAGCTGAGAAAGAAAACGTGTCTTTTGATTTTCCTCTGCTTCTCCTTCGCCTTCTGCTTCTTCTCCTTCCACACCGGGGAACGTCATGGTCACTGAAAGCAGCACTCCAAGCCAGTGAACACTTTCTAAACCGCGACAGTAACCGAGTTGAACTGCAACAGGAAGAAAAGAAACAAGGTAAGAGCGTGTGATAGGGAAAAGTTCAGCGCGCGCGCGTACGTGTGTGTATGTGTGTTAAGGACAGGGTTGTGTTAGGTTTTTTTCAGCTGATCTCTCAACTTATATATATTTATATTATTTCTTGATTATGATGACACCAGCAATGAATGAATCATGATCCTAGAATAATAAACACAAACTAACTGGATAAGGGACGTGTGTGTGTGTGTGTGTGTGTGTGTGTGTGTGTGTGTGTGTGTGTGTGTGTGTGTGTGTGTGTGTGTGTATGTGTGTGTGTGTGTGTGTGTGTGTGTGTGTGTGTGTGTGTGTGTGTGATTTGTGAACATTTTAACATTGTAGGGACATTTTGTTAGTCTCCATTAAGTGTACAATTTATTATTATTATTATTATTATAAAATATACATTTAACTTTAAGGAACCCCAAAAAGTTTCCTTAATGTTAGATTTTAGTGCATGCATGGTATTAACTGCATTAATAACTGCTAATGAAAAGTCCTCACAAAGATAGAAAGACAAGGGGTGTGTGTGTGTGTGTGTGTGTGTGTTTGTGTGTGTGATTGCAGGTGCACACACCCAATTATTTTGCGGTTAGTCTTTAATGCAAAAGTATGCTGGATCACACTCCAGTTCAGTTTTATTTTTGCTACATTTGCACCCGAAGCTTCAAACTTTCCACCCGAGATAAGTGTTAAAGTCAAGTATATTACATTTCACAAGAGGTGGGTAATGTTTAAGAACTTCTAGGATTTCCTCATGTCAGGAGAAAAAGCTGATCCTGCCTTCAAATTGATCCAAACTATAACAGTGAAAAAGCTGTTCTTCTGCTGCCTCCCAGCCATACAATCTATCAACCATGAATTCTGCCTAAAAACTGATCTTTCAAATTGGAAAAAATATGTTGAACTGTCTGTTGTCTAAAAATGATCTTGTTTCTGTTGCACATCCTGGTGTATTGTATAAATATAGAGGTTGGTTTAACTGTAAAATACATTCCACTGACCTGCTCAGGACACTTTTTTGTATTTTATTTTATAAAACATATATTTAAATATTATATGTAAAAAAAAATTTAAAGTTTTTTTTGTGTACTTGGATTAAACCATTAACTTTGAACCACATCATTGAACAGCTATAAAAACTCCATAACATTTATATCGGCTTTAATAATGAATATAATTTTACAATTAATATACACTTGACTATACCTCATTGTCTTTGTTTGAGAACCTCTGGTATAACCTTTTAATTGCACATGCTGATCAACAGTCCATTTCCAGTTTCTAAATAAAGATATAATCTATGTATCTATGGAATGTGTTGCTGTCCTGTTTACTCTTTTGTTTGTTTGTTTTAAATTTTAGTCAAAGATGTCAGTGAGTAGCCACGAAAACCGCAAATCCAGATCAAGCTCCGGCTCCATGAACATCCACCTGTTCCACAAAACATCTCATGCGGACAGTCTGCTTACTCAACTAAACCTTCTGCGCAAACGATGCGTCTTCACAGACGTCGTGCTCCAGGCCGGAAATCGAGCTTTCCCGTGTCATCGGGCCGTCCTGGCCTCCTGCAGCCGCTACTTTGAAGCTATGTTTAACGGCGGACTCAAGGAGTCTCGAGACACGGAAGTCAACTTCCACGACTCGTTGCACCCGGAAGTATTAGAGCTTCTGTTGGACTACGCATACTCCGCCCGCATTATTATCAACGAGGAGAATGCGGAGTCGTTGCTTGAGGCCGGAGACATGCTGCAGTTTCATGACATCCGAGATGCCTCAGCAGAGTTCCTTGAGAAGAACCTGCACCCTTCAAACTGCCTCGGGATGATGCTCCTCTCAGATGCGCATCAATGCCAAAGGCTTTACGAGCTCTCTTGGCGAATGTGCTTGGCAAATTTCGCCACTCTTTACCGGACAGAGGACTTCCTGAACCTTCCGAAAGATCAAGTTCAGGAGCTGATCTTCAGCGAGGAGCTGGAAGTGGAGGACGAAAGTGTTGTGTACGAAGCAGTTATAGACTGGGTGAGAGCTAATATTGTAAGGAGACTCTCCGACTTGCCTGAACTCTTGCGCTGTGTCCGTTTAGCTCTTCTTCCTGAGATCTACTTGCTCAAAAATGTTGTCTCTGAAGAGCTCATCATGGGGGATAAAGTGTGTCGGGAGATTGTCGAAGATGCCATACGATGCAAGATGAAGATCCTCCAGAATGACGGCGTAGTCACTGGTTTCTGTGCTCGACCCCGGAAAGTCAGCCAGGCCCTGCTGCTTCTGGGAGGCCAGACTTTTATGTGTGATAAAGTGTACATGATCGACCACAAAACGAAGGAGATCATGCCCAAAACTGACCTTCCCAGCCCTCGGAAAGAGTGCAGCGCCTGTGCTATCGGCTGTAAAGTTTACGTCACAGGGGGACGAGGCTCTGAAAATGGTGCTTCCAAAGATGTCTGGGTCTATGATACCTTACATGACGAGTGGTCCAAGGCTGCTCAAATGTTTGTAGCCAGATTCGGACATGGTTCCGCCGAATTGGACCAGGTCCTCTATGTTGTGGGAGGCCACACTTCTCTATCAGGCTCGTTTCCTGCTTCTCCGTCAGTCTCACTTAAACAGGTGGAACAGTACAACCCGCAGTCCAATAAATGGACTCTAGTTGCCCCTCTTCGGGAGGGCGTGAGCAACGCCGCCGTCGTAGGAGCCAAAAACAAGCTCTTCGCTTTCGGTGGAACCAGCATCAACAGGGACAAGTACCCCAAGGTGCAATGTTTTGACCCCTGCGAGAACAGATGGACGGTGCCGGCTACTTGCCCTCAGCTTTGGCGTTACACGGCGGCAGCGGCCGTTGGCAATCATATCATCGTCATAGGCGGAGACACGGAGTTCTCTGCAGGCTCGGCGTATCGGTTCAACAGCGAAACGTACCAGTGGACTAAATTCGTTGACGTCACAGCCAAAAGGATCAGCTGCCACGCGGTCGCCTCGGGGAACCGACTCTATGTGGTGGGCGGTTATTGCGGCGCTCAGAGGTGCAAAACGCTGGACTGTTACGACCCCTCAACTGACTCTTGGGACAGCGTTACTAGCATTCCCTATTCCCTCATTCCCACAGCATTCGTGAGCACCTGGAGATATCTGCCATCTTGAATGTCACAGCCGGTTTGGTAAGTAGAAGTCAATTTTCACACCATCGTTTTTTTTTTTTTTATTAGACGTGGTTTGATGTATATCAAGTAAAAAAAAAGGGCTGGATAATGAATGATTCCGAGCACTAATGAGTGCTGTTTGGTGTCAAATAAAGAAGAGAACTCAGTTAATAGCACCTGAAAGAAATGAAAAAGGGGCTAATTACAGGGCAGAGACTTCAGTCAGCAACAACAGAGTAAAGCTCAGGCCCATGCTTGCTGCCCTTCTCATCATAATGTAAAACACAGAAAATATACACTATATTGCCAAAATTTTGCGGACACCTGGTCATAAGTATGGTATGTGCTTTTTAAACAACGCATTCCGCATTTTGTTCCAATTTGCTCTTATAATTCCCTCCACACAAGCCAAGGATCTCTGCCTAAATTAAGTACAGTGCTTCATTAACATGTAGAAACATCCTGAACAAACTCGCTCAGGAGAGAAAACAAACACGAACAAATGCCTGCACGAGAAGCCCCAAATAAGGTTCCGCTGTAACAGGAAGTCGTTGAAATCACAGTACGGGCGAGAACAGCTGTCGGTTCGCCTTTGAAATGCAAAGCCTGTCAACTAGAGCAGCTCGAATTAGCATGTTTACCTAGAAGTGGATTCAAGAAAGTGAAATCATCTGTCAGAACAGGACTTTCAGTGTGGACTGCTTTTGTGTCTTAGGTTGAAACTTATTGCCACTTAAAAGGGTTCTGGGTAAAAAGATTTTCACTCACAAGAATGTGTCTGAGCAGGAGGTCTGAGCTAGTTGCCTTTTCCTAGTATTCGTGTAAAGTAGTGGTTTTTACGGTGGGTTGTTTTATGGGAAAGAGAATGTCAGAATGGTATCGGTTACGGAACAAGTTTTTCAGGCTGAGATCTTTAGTCTTTATTCCGTCTAGTATAGATAAAGATCTTATTTGTGTGTAAACAAAGCTCGAGCTTCTGTGGAAAGGCTGGATGCACCACTTTTGCAATTACATTTTTTTTATGTAAGTGAGCTGTGCGTCACACTCGGCACTTCCGTTTTTTCTGACGAACGTTTCCTTTGGCACTGATGTATCAGAAGCGCATTATTGTACGTTAACGCTAGAACGTGACCAAACGACAACGTTTTTTTTTTGGTTTTTTTTGTATCTACAAGTTTCGCGATTTTATACAAATTTCGGAGATTAAATGGTTGGAATGGTTCCCTTTGACCAATCCTATGTTGCGGGTGGGCCAAAGTTTCTTTAGTTCCCCGCTATATACAACATCTAGTCACTTATTTAGTGGTTAAAAAAGATGTTTAAAAGAGAAATAAAGCTTGGCAGAGATCATCTCTCTGGTGAGTATACATGTTACAGTTTTATATATACAATTGAAACATGTACAGCTATTGTAATTGAAAGCTAGTCTGAAGGGGGAAACAGTTGCTCAGTGGAAACCTCAGCTGCTTAGTTGTATAAGTGAGAGAATTGTAAGTTGCTCTGGATAAAGGTAAGAAATAAACAACAAAAAATGACAAACAAATCCCACCCAACTGATAGTATATCCACACTGGATCTACATGCTGACCAGTGTCACTTGCTAGTGCTTTGTTCAAAATATATGGTAATTATAGCTGGCGCAACATGTGCCATCACTTTTCAAACTGTCTCACTGACACAGTTATACATTGCCCATTGGAATTCTTGTTAAAGGTTTAAGACGCTCTAAATCGGTGCGAGTTCACCAGAAGGCGTCGAAACCGAAATGCACCCATTTGCTTAACAATAAAACCTCAGAAACATGGTAGCAGATTGTTGTCCTAGTATCAACAACAACAACAACAAAAACATGTTTTATGGAAAGTGTACACTTTTCATCTTTCTGACTATTTACTATTAATTTTACTTGCACTTGTGTTCGGGAAATCCACTTCTTACAGGAAGTTTACAAAATTGTCTATATATCTGCAGCTTTCAGAGCTGCCCTTTCTGCAGTGCACGCTCACGCACTTCATACCGAGCCCTCGAGCTGTCTTTTGTCCCTCAGCTGGAAACGGATGGACGGGGTGGAGATGTACCGAAATTGCCTCGAAATCCGCAAGCCTGCAGATCGCGTTTTTTTTTTTTTTATTGCTCTGTTGCTTTAATGTTTGCCAATTTGGTGTTGATTTTTTTTTGCACATCATACTTACACTGAAGCAGAAAGGCCTGCAGGCTGAGGGAGGAAGAAACTATTTTTTTACTTTGGCCAGAAGCTAAGAACTAAAAATACTTTACGCTCCCAATGCTGTCAGCTTGAGAGAAAAAAAACCAACTCTCCTTCGAGTGTAAACAGGTCCGTTCATGTTAGCTGGAAATATCATACCTGTTTCATAAAGTGTGTACATATTTACAATTCTCGTAAGTGTATCTTCACGCATGTTCCAGACAACCAAGATGTAAACATGAACAAGTTCCTAACGGAGCATGAAACATTCCTAGCCTTATAATGAAGGTTATCCTGGTGTAAAACAAACAGCACATTTTGCAGGTAGTATTTACAGATTTACAAACAGAACTATTTATTGTTAAATGAATTAACCAGATTAAAAGTGAATTAAAAGTTCATTAAGACAAATACCAATGATAACCTCCACTCCACTCTAGTTGAAGTTTCAATTCATCCCAAAGGTGTTCGATAGGGTTGAGGTCAGGGCTTTATAGCAGTAGATCTTCCACCCCAACCCATATAAACCATATCTTCATGGAGCTGGCTTTGTGCACAAGAGCATTGTCATGCTGGAACATGTTTGGATCTCCTAGTTCAAGTAAATGTAAATTTCCATGTCCACAGAAATCCTATACAATTGTGTCTCTAACTTTGTGATAACATTCTGGCAAAGAACCACACGTCTGTAATAGTCATGTGTCCCAATACTTTTGTGCTATATAGTTTTTTTTGTGTTTATTTTTTTTCCCTTATGTAAATCATTCACTCAAGTTCTCACATGTAGTTAGCTGACTAACTTTGCAACTTTATTATTATCAGCAGCAGTAATTACCTGAATTTTAGTCAGAGTCAGAGTCTAAAGACAAAGCCTCATCAGGCCTTTTAAACCAGGATGGAAAAAGAAGTATGAGGAAAAGCAGGGTTATAAAAGAAGCCGTTTGTTTGTTGTGCGACACACCTGAACCGGGTCAAAGGTCACGTGGCTCATTTCAGCTGCTGTCCCGCTCAGAGCACTTATTCAGTACTTATGTTTTATTAATGCCCTTTTTTTAAGCCACCCGAGAAAGACAAGTGAAGGAAGCTTTTATTCTCACATCTGTGCACAGACTGCACACACACACACACACACACACACAGGGTGTCCTGAGCCTAAGGCTAAAGCACAAACTGATTTGAATAAATATTTTACTCCCGTCGTGCCTCTGCCAGTAAAAAAAAGACACATTTGGCTACCAGTCAAAAATCACCAGCCACAATTAATCACAATTACACAGTCCATATTTTTACATTTGGGATATATTTAAATACGTAGACTTTTAAAAAAAAAAATATTAATTAGCCAGAAAGATTAATCTTGTTGATATTAGAAGTGAACATTAGGACTGGGATTCTCTCTTACAAGCAGGTTTTTACCTGGACACACGCTTTCCTGGACACACGTTGTATGGAGCATTCATTCATCCTTAGTAAGTACATGGTCATAGTCACAGTGGTTTCAATTAGACAAATAGTTTGTTTATAGCGGAAGCAAATATAAATCATATCAATGTGGTTTTTAAAAAAGTGGGGAAAAAACAGGTCGAGGAACTGTCAAATCCAGAATTCTTTAAACGCTTACATTCAAATTTCACCAAGTGAATTTTTTTAAGTAATAAAATAATTTTGTCATGTGGACAGAATGCTCGAGGGGGAAGATATCGTGTTGTCATGAACAGAGAACCCGTATCCTTAGTAACCCATGTTCTGTACATAGAATATCCAAATCTTTACCTATGTCGCTTAGCAGCTAAAGTGTCCTGTTAATAGACAACAATGCATGGTAAATAGAATTGTTTACTGCTTCACGTCATTCCTAAGAACACTTACTAGAGATATCTATCTATCTATCTATCTATCTATCTATCTATCTATCTATCTATCTATCTATCTATCTATCTATCTATCTATCTATCTATCTATCTATCTATCTATTAATCAATCAATTAATTAATTAATTAATTAATTAAAGCTTTCCTTTAGAGGCAGAAGCAAATCATTAATAGTTAAACATAATCCTGCGCCTCTGAATCGCCATTCAGTCATGTAAGTCACTCATCCAGACTTTTTGTAAATGAGGAATGTTATATAACTAGACATTTAGATGAGGATTTATACAATAAAATCACCCTTGACTCCATCCTAAAACAGGGATCCTTTTTTTTTTTCTTTCCCTCTGCCCGTTTTTCTCTGACTGCCTTTTTTTCCCACAGCCATTGTTTTACCTCAGTACGGCCCCTGAGCTCCTGACATACGCCAATTTAAACAGGCTTGTCCAGGCTAATGCAAATTCATGAAGCAGCTCCATGACAGTGACGGATGAATGCGAGCGCCTGCATGGTGTAATTACACCTGCTCATTATGATGCAGCATGGCTTGTGTGTTGGGCAGCAGATGTGATCAGCACGGCTCAAATGAGCAGCCTGACAGCCGTTACGTGAGGTTTATTGAGTTTATTGACGCAAACGTCCACACTCCACACCCCTGTGTCCCCTGAGACCCGAGAGGTGTGACAGAACAACGGTCTGCTCCAACTAACGAAATCTCTCCGAGCTCATTCGCCTTATTTCAGTATGCGGATGTGTTCTGATAATTGACAATGCAGTATGTCACTACTAAATCATCTTATAAAATAGAAATCCGAGAGCCTGTGTTGGTATGTTAATGAGTCTTTTTAGGTCACAGATGGTCCCATCTGGAAGGCAGCATAATAAGGAATCATAAAGTTTCGAATACGCGGTGGTTTAAAACGGTTTATCTGTCAGCCGGAATAAAATATTAGGCAACTATCTAGATAATAGTAGAAAATTGCATTACTAGGGCTTCTAGAATGGTGTAAACAAAGCTAGTGTTTTATATGTTGTGGTGGATAGCATTGACTAGCATAGACAAGCAAAGCTACGCTAGCTAAATTCTAAAACTATTTTATTGTAAATTAAATCCATAGCCAGCAGTGTAAGTAAAAAAAAAAAAAAAAAAAAAAAAAAAGTTGACCGCATAAAAGCTAGCATTAGATAGCTATGCGTTTTCAGGTGACCTTCATTGAGGTAAACGTTTAAATGAATTCAAACCACTAGCCCTGTTTACTAACAAGTTAATTTCTCTGACTGAATGTTTGATAGTAGGTTGGTAGTATTAAGTGAAGTAATATTTTGTGTAATTATTATTATTAATCAAGGTTTTATTGCAATCAGCAGGTCAAGCTTATAAAAAGAGAAAAGAAAGATCAAGTAAGCGATTGGCTGTTTGACTTGTGGGTTTGTTGTGTGAATTGTGTGAAATTAGTGTCAGAAAATACAACCAGCCTTTTTTTAGGGAAACTACAGCTTCACATTGTGTGTTATGAGTAAATGCTAATACATGAGCACACATATTCACAAGACTTCTTGCTCACAGCCATGACCTGAACAACCGGAATCTCTGGATTTCGGCCCTAAATGGGGCTAAAGGTTACACACTGAGTGCTCACATGCGCACACACACTTCTATGGTGGCTGTGTTTCATTCCACATTGCTACTTAAATTAAGACTACTGTTGTGTGTTGAATCCAGCCACTTAAAATAATCTGAACATGTGGAGGAAAGGAGGTCAAGAATACTTAAATAGCAATTGCAGCGACTGTGTGAGGAATTTAGCACGGCTTATCAATAAAGTCATCTTGTTTTGCTTGTAAAACCTTTGAGATAAACAGACAGAGGTACCTGAGTTTTTTTTTTTTGTTGCAATTGCGGTTGTCTTCTCCAGTGGAAGTTTGAGTTCAAATTGAGGAGGTGTGGCCTCACTGGCTTCTGTGGGAGGAGGTGTGGCCTGCAAGTTTCAGGTTTCAGTGAAAGAGGTGTGGTTTGTGTGTGTGAGTCTCAGAAGGAGGCATGGCTTGTGTGTTTTAATCTCCGTAAAGGAGAAGTGGGTGTGGCCTGGTTGATGCAGTCTCTGAAAATTGTGGCAATTCAACTGCCGAAAAAAACCTGTGAAAACTGCATTTGCAACTATCTTTTGATACTATAATGTATTTTCTTTTTACAGTAGATTAGACAGAGAAGAAACGATTTTCCAGATTTATATAATCTAAGTCCATAATATAATTTGACTTGATGGCATTTAATGCACCCTTCTATTTAATTATAGTATTGTTTTGTAATTGGACATGGTGAAACTTTTACAGGTTTGCACTGAATCACATTATGTTGCATCATCTTTCCTCAAACTGATTTGAAAAGCTCATTGGACTAAACAGTTGGTATCTTTTAACATTTATCTTTTAGATCACGGCAATAGTTTTGAACCAAAAGGACAGACACACACCTCGTCCAAGTATTGGACATGGTTGCGTCTTTAATACTGTTGCTTAAATGTCTCCCTGATGGAATGTTCGCCACAGCAGAGTGGATTGTTGTATTTTTTATTTTTTTTTGTGACTAACTTTCAAACCACATTCTATGATATCCATTTCAAGGGTCTGTGTGCAATCCTATCACATAGAAGACAAGCAGGGTTCCTGTAGATTTTGCATGAACGTTGTGTCTGAACTCATGTTTACCAGCAGACAGATAATGAGACGGTTCAGCATTAGCAGTGGGATCAGGCTTCTAGAAGCTTCTGCAGGTTTATTATAGCCTCTGGTCATGACAGCTCAGTTAATGAAGCCTCATTTGAGCGGTTACGTGTTTCCCGCTGGTGCCACGGGAAGCTGTCGGGTGTTAAGGCTGTCTGGGCTCTGCGACTGCTGAATACGCTGAAAGAACACGACTGGTTTAATTAACGCTTTTCTTTAACAGCACCTCGGGTATAAGAGTATCAAATGCCAAAATGCTCAGGATACATGCAGTATAATTATGAAGTAATATATTATACAAATAACCCAATATAATGTCAACGGAAACATGCGCTGTAACAAAGCTGCTGATATAAGTCCTGAACACAATCTTGACTAGACATAATAATACATTCTCATTTATATAGCATAACCTGTCTAACACTATATGTCCTGGCGTTATAACAAAAATGTTTCCTTCATTCCACAATTCCATACATTTTGCAAACAAATACGAGTAAGCTGTTACTTTTGATCCTTTATAGTTATATAAATACAGTGTTGCAGAATGGCAAGAGAAATGAATTAGTTTGCAGCTGTAAACAGCATTTAGTGTATTTTATTGTTTTAGTGGCACAGAGGATAAAATGCCGGACTACTGATCGGTTCAAATCCCAGCACAAACAAGCTGCCACTGTTGGGCCCTTGAGCAAGGCCCTTCACCAGTAAATGCTTAGCTGTATAACTGTAAGTCTCTCTGGATAAGAGCATCTTATCCAGAGAGACTTATCTGCCAAAGGCCATAAATGTAAGTTCCCATGCACGCATATGTTTGATTTTCTCTCCCTTGAAGTTAATAAACTATTTTTCCTCGCATTAAAAAAGTGACCTTTTTAAAAATCTATTTATCCAGAGCATCTGCCGTACAAGTCGCCGTACAAGGTGTTGCTATAGAAACAAGAACATACTAATCGTTTTTTTTCCTCAGTTGCGTCGCAGCATTTCTCAGATCAGAGTTGCAATTCTCAAAACTACTTGTTCAACCTTCATATAAAGTACATCACATTGATTGTGTACTGCTTCCTACATTATCAGCTGTTTGTCATTTTAATCCAAATATATTATACTGGTTTTACCTGAATAGTTTTAACCCCCAAAACATCTTGGCATCAGTTCATTGCATAAGCCATTGAATGTAAAATGGTTAAACCAGTTCACCGATGTCACTAATGAAGGCGAGTTTATGGCATTAGATCAACTAATAATTAACTAGTTCTCTGAAATAGGTCAAAGGCAGAGGTGGGAAGTCTTGAAGTACAAATAATTTGTTACTGTACTTAAGTAGATTTTTTTTTTGGTATCAGAACTTTAATAATTATTTTACGGACAACGTTTTACTTTCACTCATTTCATTTTTTACTGAAATATCTGTACTTTCTACTTCTTACATTTTCAAACGAGGCTCGTTACTTTAGTTTGAATCTGTTTGCCGAATAGCAGCAATAGTTTACGAAGCTCACAATGAGCACAGCAGAAGGCAACAAGAAGTCTCAAGCCAAGAAGCTTTTATTGTCATTTTCAACCATATATAACTAACGCATTACACAGTAAAATGAAACAACGACGATTTGGTGCAAACGGTGCAAAGACAACACAGGACAGTGCTAAACAAATACACAAAATACAAAATAGCGCCGCCAGTAACCCTGTCGTATATTGCACACTGTGGTGTGTAAGAGACGTAAAGTCTGGGGGGTAACGTGGATGAGACAGAGGAAGTCAGCGATGTAAACATGACTAAGAACAGGCACATTCCTGATCACCTGATCATCATCATCTTTTCTCTGCTTGTATTCTATATGGTGGTTGTTCAACCTGGATACATACATTAGGTGAAAAATTATTTTATATAAATATGATGGAAGGTCCAGTAACCAGAATGACACTAAAAACAGGTAGTAGTAATGGCTACTTTTTACTTATTTACATGTCTGAGCCCAAACCTCTTTAACTTGCATGAAAAAGTGTAGGCAGTACTTCCTAGTATCTGTACTTCTACTTAAATGATGGATGTGTGTATTTTTCTTATCTCTGGTCAAAGGTGAATTTTGTGAACCTTCAATTGGTGAGCGTATACAGAGCAGAATACAGTTAAAATTTCTGAAGGTGGATGAACAACCAGGAAACAAACAAACTCTAGTACAGTAAAAGTGTGAATCCTGTCTGGTGTCTAGCAATCAATATCCCACATACAGTAATGTGTACATTTGTGCTGTTAAATTTCATAGACGCCATACAGAAGAAATGTGCCATCATTCCGACAACATGACTAAACATTTAGACGATCCTGTTTGCTAACAAAACATATGACAAAATACATATTCAATTATAGAAATGAATTCATAAATAAATACATTTTAGTTATTCTGATGGCAGTGAAATGTTTGGCACAACTACTTACTTTTGAAAGGTGATTTTGAAGTGAAAGTACAGGTTTTTGCAAGAAATCCATTGGGTTTGTACTAATTGTTTTGAAAAATGCACTTGTTAGCAGATATTAAGGATTATTAATTGCTCCAAATGAGAGAAACTGTTATTAAGCAACACCTCATGACCAATCAGAATCCAGAATTCCACAGCATTGTGATGTAAATAAAACGGAAAATGAGTGTAAAGGAATTGTGACCTTCTCTGAGTTATGTCACATGCACTGGATTTTTTTTTATAGGAATGCAACCGCTTTTCAGAGTACACAACTTAACTAACACACATCTCTCCTTTTCTCCCTCTCTCTTTTTTGTCTCTAGATGTCCAGTGTCGTGAGGAATGCAGGGGAATTTGTCCTTTCTTTGCCTGAGGAATGCAGGGGGTGGGGGGCCAGAAAGAAAGAATGGAAAAAAGAAATAAAGACAGATGCCTGCCGAGGAATAAATGAAAAGCACAAGAAAGGAAACGAAACGAAGAGCAGCGTTTGGCATGTAGGAGATAAACCAGGAGTGGACTTTTTTTTTCCTCCTTTGATTCAAGCTCAAAGCTCCACCTCCATTTATTCCCTCTTCTTTCACTTCCTTTGATTTTCACTGAGGGTTTTGATATTTAGAGAATTAGATGCTAAAGGGAAATGAGGAAACACCTCGTAAGATGTAGGTTTAAGAAACTCGGCGGTTCAGGATTTAGCCTGGAACAACACAGGCGCTTATCAGGACGAGGAACAAACATGCCGCTGTTCGCCGGCTAAGGAAATGAGTGATGTATTAAATGTGGCACACCCTGTGCGGCTTTTTTTTAGTTGTTAAGAAGGGAGATATAAATTCCTGGATACACAACACACACACACACACACACACACACACACACACACACAGCAAATGACCATGGCTGTTGTATATGTAACGTGTATTGCTAAATATTGGGTGTTTAAGGAGCCTGATGAATCATATGACGGCTCCTCTTCACACCACAGTTTGGTTAATTTGTAATAGAACGACTTTCACGATGTTTTAACTACTAAATAATTGTTTGATAAAAAAATAGCAAAAATCTACTACTATCATTTTTATTATTATTATTATTATTATTTGTCCCTTTTCTCTGTAGGATTTCAAGTCTATTGTATTTGATCAGATTTAGAGTATATTATATATATATATAGTGTGTGTTAATGCATCTTCTAATGTTCTTTTTAATGCTTATGGTTAAACACTGTCTGTTAGAATAAACGATTTTCACTGATCTGTCATTTCAGATCAAATCCACACTAGAGCTGGGCAATACGATAAAAATATCAGTATCGGTTATAGCCACCGGTTCAGCACATCAGATGATATAAAAACGAATAAATAAAGCTTCTATAGAAATAAAACCTAAAAGACAATTTTTGTATCTTGTAAACATTTTCTTGGTGTATATATTTTTAAGGAATGCTGTTACCGAAACAGTCAGAATCCACATTTAAGTATCGTGATGTGATATTTTTTGCCGTATCACCCAGCCCTGACCTGCACTGTACTAGAAATGATATATTAGTGAACGTCTTCTCTCTAAAAATGTTTGTTTTTACTATAATATTTATAAATGTTACTGGTTTCAACTTGTTTCTTAGTAAAGCGATGTCTTTGGGGGGAAGAAAAACTGTCTTGGTTATTTTTTGTTCTCTCTCTGTGTGTGTGTGTGTGTGTGTGTGTGTGTGTGTGTGTGTGTGTGTGTGTGTGTGTGTGTGTGTGTGTGTGTGTGTGTGTGTGTGTGTGTGTGTGTGTGTGTGTGTGTGTGTGTGTGTGTGTGTGTGTGACATCAGCTGTCAGATTCCTTCAGATGTCCATCACATCCTGTTGTGGTGACTCACTGACTCCGGGGCTTTTTAACACTCCCTAATTGAGCTGACTCAGCACGCCCTTTAGCAGCACAAATCGGTGTTGTATAAAAAAGAATAACTCTGAGCTAAATGCTCATGTTTATTTAGTGTTCTTGCTGGAATGCCCTATAAATTTTAGGACTAGAGTGCTAAAATAAAAAAAAAGGGTTGTTTCTGTTTATAAAAAAAATATGACCAGTGGTTATGCAACGGTGCCAATATTTTTAGTTTAGCCATAGCATTTGGGTCAGTAAAGTATTGAGACACCTTCTTTTCCAGCCATATGTGGTTTTTCCCCAAATTATCAAATAATTCAGAAGCAGGATGTCATTGGATGTGGTGACAGTTCTTATGTGCACAAAATAATCTCTATGAAGATATGCTGTAAATGGGTTGGAGTGTAAGATCTTCAGTAGAATGCTATAGAGCTCTAAGCACAAATCTTCACAAATCTTGTGAAATATCTTCCCAGAAGAGTTGAGATTATTATTACAGCAAATTGATACTAAAGAGATCTAGGAATGGGTGGTGGTGTGACAGTAACCACCACCTCACTGAGTAAATGATTGCTTTTTGTTTATTAGCACCTTTACATGATATATACTGACAGCAGCTTCATTATATAGACAAAAGTTTGCAGACACAATTTATCATTCTACTATAACCCTTTCGTTTCTGCAATTCAAAAATGCACACAGGCGGATTACATTCTATGCAGAAGATGCAACCTGAAGGAGATTGGAGACTAAGGTGTTGGCTGGGAACAGTGTTGCTAGACAGCATTGATGGTGGTAAAGAGGTGGTGGATAATTGGGCAACTACTGCAGAAGTGATAATGGTGATACTTGGTTTGACTTCTGGAAAATTGAAAGGAAGACAAAGAGATGTAGTGGTGGAATGAGGAAGTGCAGGAGAGCATAAGGAGAAAAAGGTTGGTGAAACAAAACTGGGATCAACAGAGTGATGAGAAAAGTAGGCAGAAATACAAGGAGATGCGGCAGCAGGTAAAGAGGGATGTGGCGAAAGCCAAGCAAAAGGCATATGAGGAGCTGTATGAGAAGTTAGACAGTAAGAAAGGAGAAAAGGATTTGTACCGATTGCCCAGGCAGAGGGCTGCAAGTTAGAGCAATAAAGGATGTAGATGGAAATGTGTTGACTAGTGAGGAGAGTGTGTTGAGAAGGTGGAGGGAGTTTTTTGAGCAGCTGATGAACAAGGAAAATGAGAGAGAGAGAAGGTTGGATGATGAAGCAGGAAGTGGATAGGATTAGTAAAGAGGAAGTGAGAGCAGCTATTAAGAGGATGAAGAGTGGAAAGTCGGTTGGACCAGATGACATACCGGTAAAAGCATGGAGATGTTTAGGAGAGATGGCAGTGGAGTTTTTAACCAAGTTATTTAACAGGATTTTGGAAGATGAGAGGATGCCTAAGGAATGGAGAATGAGTGTGCTGGTACCGATCTTTAAGAATAAGAGAGATGTGCAGACCTGCAGTAACTACAGGGGAATAAAGTTGATCAGTCACACCATGAAGTTATGGAAAAGAGTAGTGGAAGCCAGGCTGAGAGAAGAGGTGACCATCTGTGAGCAACAGTAGGGTTTCATGATGAGGAAGAGCACCATAGACGCATTATTTGCTTTGAGAATGTTGATGGAGAAGTATAGAGAAGGACAGAAGGAATTGCATTGAGTGTTTGTGGATTTAGAGAAAGGGTACGAGAGAGTGCCAAGAGAGGAATTGTGGTATTGTATGAGAAAGTCGGGTGTTTTAGAGAAGTATGTGAGGGTGGTGCAGGAAATGTATGAGGACAGTGTGACAGCAGTGAATTGTGCAGTAGGAATGACAGACTGGTTCAAGGTGGAGCTTGGACTGCATCAAGGATCGGCTCTGAGCCCTTTCCTGTTTGCAGTGGTGATGGACAGGTTGGCGGACGAGGTCTGACAGGAGTCTCCCTAGACTATGATGCTTGCGGATGATATTGTGATTTGTGGTGAGAGTAGGGAGCAGGTTGAGAAGAGCCTGGAGAGGTGGAGGTACACGCTGAAGAGAAGGGGAATGAAAGTCAGTAGGAGTAAGACAGAGTACATGTGTGTGAATAAGAGGGGGTGCAGTGGAGTGGTGCGGTTGCAGGGAGAAGAGGTGGAGAAGGTGGAGGAGTTCAGGTACATGGGATCAACAGTGCAAAGTAATGGAGAGTGTGTTAGAGAAGTGAAGAAAAAATTGCAGGCAGGGTGGAGTGGGTGGAGAAGAGTGATAGCAGGAGTGATTTGTCAATTGTCATTTGTGATCTGCAAGAGTAAAAGTTTACCGGACTGTGGTGAGACCTGCGATGTTGAGATTTTTATTGGGAGTGATGAGGATGGACAGGATCAGAAATTAGTTTATTAAAGGGACAGCGCATGTAGGTCGTTTTGGGGACAACGTGAGAGAGGCCTGATCGAGATGGCGTTGTATTGTGCAGAGGAGGGACATGGGGTATATCATTAGGAGAATGCTGAGGATGGAGCCACCGGGAAGGAGGAAAAGAGGAAGGCCAAAGAGGAGGTTTATAGATGTGTTGCAGTAAGACATGCAGGTAGTTGGTTTGAAAAAGGCAGCTGTAGAGGACGGATGATCCGCCGTAGCGACTTCTAATGGGCGCAGCCGAAAGAAGAAGATCATTGAGGGGTGACTACTTTTTATCTGTTTACATTTGTCATTTGGCAGACACTCATCCATTTATCTCACTCATACAACTGAGCAGCTATAGGGTTAAGGGCATTGCTCAGGGGCCTGGGAGTGGCAGTCCAATGCCTTAACCACTAATCTACCACCTCCTGTTTTCACAGCTATAAAAGTTACATTAGCACATTTGAAAATATTCGGAACCAAGCGAATCAATCATGTAACCAAAAAGTTGTAAATCTGTAAACCTCCCGTGTCCTAAAGATGTTGGAAAAGCTTTATATGGAGATTCAAAACACCAGGTTGTTCCTTCAGAAATAATAATAAATGGACGCATGTATATAAATTTGATTCACTGCTGCATTTCTGTCACAGCTACTGTTTAAAATGTAATCAGCACCTTCCGACCAATCAGAATCCAGAATTCAACATATGGTATAAACCTCATTATCCAGACCCTATTTTAGTCTCATGACACCTTTTGCTGGTCATGTGACTCATGTGGAGGTGAATCATTTTGGCAGGTGCTGTGTGCTTGACACACTCATGGCTTCAGGGCTGAAGGTGTGCTGCATGCTTTTTAAATCACTCAGCAAAATGAGCATGTTGTAAAAATAAAACAGAAAAAAACAGGAGGTGTCCAGGATAAAATAAAACAGTAAATAAATGTCATTTAGATTTACAACCAAGGAAATAAAATCCGAGATAATGTTTGGATTGAGTAAGAGCAGTTTCATGAACGTCAGATACTCTTTAGAACCAGAGCAACAGTGTGCTTGGCCTCATGCCCAGCACAAATCCCATGAGAAGAGTGTGTGAATGTGTGTGTGTCCAGACCACTTAGGCGAGGAGGATGAAAAGGTTAGGAGAGACGCCAGATGGAAAACCCGCCCCAGAACAGCTGGGTGCTCTCTCTCATGGGACAAACAACGCTGACTGTTGGAGCGAGAACTGAAAGAAACATAATTTTAAAAATATGTAACTATTTTTAGGACTATTTATTGTAACCTTTTTTTTTTTTCTGTGAGATTCAATAAAACAATTAGAAATGTATGCAACATGGAATTTTAAGAACAGCTGCATAGTGGTTTATTCCTGGGCAATTTTTTTACAAGAAGTTTATGTTTGTATATATATATTTATTTATTTTATTATTTTCAGAAAAAAAAAATCTTAAAGATTTAATGCTCATGGCTGAATTATTATGTAAATTGAAATAAAATAAATCAAATTGACATCGATGACTTCATTCACTTTGGGCCAAAACTCTATAAATGGAGAGTGTCTAACACACACACACACACACACACACACACACACACACACACACACACACACACACACACACACACACACACACACACACACACACACACACACACACACACACACAGTATCCAAACAGGCATGAGATGAAACATCTTTCAGTCAAAGGGATCCTAGTATGTGTGTGTGTGTGTGTGTGTGTGTGTGTGTGGGTATAAAAGAGGAGGCTGCTGAAAAGCCCTATTGTCATGTAAAATGAAAAACGGAAAAGAAATCAAGCAGATTCTGCCAGTGACACAATTACAGCGGCACGCATAAATAGCTGTTTGAAGCCTGGCAAAAAGCAGAAAAGAGACAAAAAAACAGGAGGAGGAGGAGGACGAGGAGGAGGAGGAGGAAGAGATAGATTGTGTCTGCTTTCAGAAAAGGAGCAGTGAGGTGGAAAGAAGTCCGCTGCTCCTGCAACACCACTCAAAGTCGAAAATGATAGCCGATTAACCTCCTCTCCTTTTCTGCCTGTCAAGGATGTCAAAGAAAAGAAAATGGGAGCTCAGCGTGGTCAATTACGAGCTACGGCTTTATTATTTGTTCAGTATTTTTCGAATCATAACTGTTTTCGAAAAGATTCGACCACGTGCCGTGTGATGAAACCGAACTGCTCTATTCCTCTTACTCCACACCGACTTGCAAACACTAACAATATGAAAGAAAGACATCATAATATATTGTATGTATGCAGTTACATTTATAAAGCAGACAATAGTTACATGTGTAAAGCAGCTATAAATGTAACTGTATGTTTGTAGCTATAAACAGTCGTTCCCTCACCAGCTTCTCTGATTCTTTCTTTCGTGAACATACCAAAAAAATGAAATTCATATCATGTTAATAAAATTATTGATATTTTTGTATTATCTTTTATTCTTTTAAGCTCTGACTCTGACAAAGTGCTGACACTGGAGACTCCTTCAATAAATATTCAATAAACATTTCCTTCAACGAAACACCACCATATAATTTACCGGTTGCACACGTCATTCTTTTGCATTCATTCAATATGGTACAGATAGTCGAATTTATTACTTTGGTTCAGTTGGTTCAATTTGGACAGACAGCAAATCATAATTTTACTTAAGTGCCATCCGACTTCTAACACATGGCTGTTACATCCCAGTCTAGGGTTGGGGCACACAGTGTGATTAAAGGCACGGGGTAAATATATATTAGGTGGATGAAAGTGTATTTGGTAAAAGTGTGATGGGGGAATGGAAACACAAACACCGGGGTATCGTAAACTGAAGGTGTATTGAATTATGTACAATACTATGCACCAGGACAGACTTCAGGGTGGACCAAGGCCAAAATAATAAACAAGCCTTTGCAGTGAGTCGTAAAAAAGACGTCACTGAGAACGAACTGTTCCTATACAAAGAAGACTGTATTAGAGCAGGTGCATTGATATAAACCTCTGATTTGCAGTGTTACTTTAAAAGCTTAAAGATTTTTCTGTGGGGACCCTTTTAATTGCAACTTTAAACTAAATTAAGGACAATAGTGTGCTTTTCTTCAGCTCTAAATTTGTCTTTAAAAAGGAGCAAAATAAGAAATCACAATATATTGGTTAATCAGTAATCACCACATCTCTACATTGTTGTAATGTTATTTTCTTTTTGTATTGCGTGTCAGTGGGAATTTTCTTTTTGGTTTTAATTTTTGGTTTAATCTGGGTCTGTACCCAAAACTGTTATTAGGTTTGAGGTTCAAGTTTATTTCTTTGTCTCATACTGTATATTACATACATAATGTAACATATGTAGTGATTGTCACATACACTAAATGGATTTGAGATGAAATATGGCTGAAAAAGTCAGGTGTCCCAATACTTTCGTCAGTATAGTATATAATTTAATAATATATAATCAAGATAAATACTACAAATATAAGTTGGGATATATATTTTTTGAGAAACACCATCTCAAATCAAATATAATACATTTTTAGCTAGATTAATATATTTTATTTGATGTCTAGGCATGATGAGTAAAACCCACTGAGTACATAAAAATGGCTTTATGCAATTTGTAAGTAATAAAACACCATGTTCTGTTTTAGGAAAGAAAACAAAGCTATGGGGTTTATTTCTCTTATACAACTTTTTTCCCCTTGTGACATCTTTGTAGGGTTTTTTTACTGCACACCTTATTATGGCACCCTAAATTCTATTACATGTGACATTTTCCTTCTCTAAACTCTGTACATGTGAAGCAGCTTCTGTTCTGTTATGTAGCTTTATATTGTGTGATGTCGCTCTATGATGTTTTATGTAGCACCAGGGTTCTGGAGGAACGTTGTTTCATTTCACTGTGTACTGCGTCAGCTATATATGGTAGGAATGACAATAAAAGCTTCTCGACTCGACTTGACTTGACTTGAAGCGGACCCTGTATTTCCACAACTGTATCACAGCGGAAACAGAAAGACATTTTGTCTTCAACACTCACCACATCAGCCGCCTCCATCTTGTCTATTTGTAGAGAAGTGTGTGGTTCCACCTGAGGAATGTGTACACACAAGATAATTTACACATAGCGGTTTTCCCAAACAACAAACAGGGCAATCAGCGTGTCTGGAAGGATCCAGGAATAAACGAGCACCGTTTTGTCAAACAAGTCGTTTCTCTGTGACCACAGACGCCCCTGAGGACACGCTGCATGCTTTTGGATGTCTAAGGTGAACTTAAGATGTCTGGGTGGGCGACTGGAATCAGATATGAAGACACCCACCTCAGCAGGTTCACGAGGTTAAAAAAAAATTCTATATTAAAAAATGGCATGTACTGATAATTCAGTGGCAGAATGTAGTCCATGCTGTTTATGCTGCACAGAAAGAAAGAACCGTTCTATTAGAAGTCAGTTCCTGGTTACCTGGTAAGCTGAGAAGAATAAATTAGGTACTGTAAAATATGATATATTGTGATGTATGTGCATCTCCACAACTGAGGCTGATGGGATTTTCATCTTAAAGCATAGGCAATGATACAATACATTAAAGATAATGTGAAGCAGCTACCAATGTGATGCGATTCGATAAGATATGATTAACCCCTATTACAATATGGTCTGATCCGATTTTTACTTGATTCAATGCAATTGTCAGGGATTCACCCTGCCACGCCCCCCTCTGTAGCTGTCAGGGATTCACCCTGCCACGCCCCCGTCTGTAGCTGTCAGAGATCCACCCTGCCACGCCCCCCTCGATAGCAGTCACGCTGCTTCCCAAGATTACCGACAGCTGTGGCTCATGAAAGATCAGACTACATAAACTCACGTTCTTGAGTCACAGGCTGTCGGTCGTTATATTGTCAAGCTGGACAATCGCGTGGCTGCTCGACCGCCGGCTGTATATGCGAATTCCACTTCCGACTTGGATTACTCATTGCCGAAGGCTTTATGGATTATGCTTGGGACATTCGAACTCATAGCGGACAACGCGTATCGAGCGGATGTCTTTGTTTGTTGTTTTCAACGGCTTATGAGTGTTTCTGTGTTGTACGGTTGTTGAAATAAAAGGACAATGATCGGACTATATCGGCTTCCGCGTCTGCAGCCTGACAGAACGACCGACCTATACCGAACGCGGATTCGCCATTCCGCGATTCCGACCGCAACGGATCGGCAGCTGAACCCGGCTTCGGATTTCCTCCGGAAGCTCAGTGCCGCTTCTCGCGGTTCAGATCCACAGAAGCCGGATCATGAGAGCGCGGCTGCGCCACGCCCCTCAGAGAGCGCGAGGGGATTACCGGCTCGTTACTCGGGGAAAAAAGACGAATTGGGCGGATTTCTGCAAGGCATCGGCGAGTATGTGGCTGTTAACATTTCCCGGTTTCCTTCCGAACGAGCCAAGATTGCCCTCTGTATTTCCCTCCTGTCTGGAGAAGTTCTTGCCAAAGCCAGCTCACTATGGAGCGCCAAAGGGGGCAAATTCGGCTCACTCGCCGAATTCAGCGGGCTGCTTCTGGGGAAGTTGGGGATAGAGGTGGTGGATCTCCACTACAGTCCCCTTGAGGAGGAAGGTGCTCCATTCCAAGGTTCTCAAGAGCACGCGGCTCCGTGCCGGATCTCCCATGAGCCTGCAGCTCAGCCCCAATGTTTTGATGAGAGGGCTGCTTCATCTCAGGGTCTCTACCAGCGTGCTGCTGTGTTTTGGGGTTCTCGTGGACGCACCACACCATCTCCGAGCGTCGGCGAGCACGCCATGCCGTCACAGAGCTTCTACAGGCGTGCCGCTCTGTTCCGAGGTTCCCGTGGGCGTGCCACGCCGCCACAGTGTCTCCAGGAGCGTGCTTTCCCGCCACAGGGTGTTCACGAGAGCGCCGCGCCGCCACAGGGTGTTCACGAGAGCGCCGCGCCGCCACAGGGTGTTCACGAGAGCGCCGCGCCGCCACAGGGTGTTCACGAGAGCGCCGCGCCGCCACAGGGTGTTCACGAGAGCGCCGCGCCGCCACAGGGTGTTCACGAGAGCGCCGCGCCGCCACAGGGTGTTCACGAGAGCGCCGCGCCGCCACAGAGTCTCCAGGAGCATGCTTTCCCGACACAGAGTCGTCACGAGAGCGCCGCGCCGCCACAGAGTCTCCAGGAGCATGCTTTCCCGCCACAGAGTCGTCACGAGAGCGCCGCGCCGCCACAGAGTCTCCAGGAGCATGCTTTCCCGCCACAGAGTCGTCACGAGAGCGCCGCGCCACCTCCGGTCACAGAAGGCGAAGTGACTCCTCCGAGTCCCTCTCCAGACGACGCCACATCCCAGAGCCCCTTCCAAGGCGACATCTCGCCCACGGAAAGCTCTGCGCCGCCCCAGGACCTCCAAGAGAGCTCCGCCCAGCTCCAGGTCCCTCCAGAGAGCTCCGCCCAGCTCCAGGTCCCTCCAGAGAGCTCCGCCCAGCTCCAGGTCCCTCCAGAGAGCTCCGCCCAGCTCCAGGTCCCTCCAGAGAGCTCCGCCCAGCTCCAGGTCCCTCCAGAGAGCTCCGCCCAGCTCCAGGTCCCTCCAGAGAGCTCCGCCCAGCTCCAGGCTCCTCAAGAGGGCACGACTCCGCTCCAGGCTCCTCCCGAGAGCTCGTCTCCGCCTCCGCTTCAGTGTCCCAAAGAGAGCTCCACTGATGTCGTGGACCTCCAGGCGAGCCCTTCTCCGCTCGTGGATCTCCAGGCAGGCTTCACCTCATTTCCAGGCTGCTCAGTAGGCTCCGATCTGCTCCTAAGGGTCCCAAGGAGCGCCCCTACGCCCAGGGGTTTCCCTGTGCACTCACCCCGGCTCCAGGACTGCGAAAGGGAAGTTGAACCGCTGCCCCCGGGTTCCGCAGAAGGCGACGGCTCGTCTCCAGCGCCCGCAGAAGGCGACGGCTCGTCTCCAGCGCCCGCAGAAGGCGACGGCTCGTCTCCAGCGCCCGCAGAAGGCGACGGCTCGCCCCCGGGCTCCGCAGAAGGCGACGGCTCGCCCCCGGGCTCCGCAGAAGGCGACGGCTCGCCCCCGGGCTCCTCTTCAGGGCGACGGCTCGCCCCCGGGCTCCTCTTCAGGGCGACGGCTCGCCCCCGGGCTCCTCTTCAGGGCGACGGCTCGCCCCCGGGCTCCTCTTCAGGGCGACGGCTCGCCCCCGGGCTCCTCTTCAGGGCGACGGCTCGCCCCCGGGCTCCTCTTCAGGGCGACGGCTCGCCCCCGGGCTCCTCTTCAGGGCGACGGCTCGCCCCCGGGCTCCTCTTCAGGGCGACGGCTCGCCCCCGGGCTCCTCTTCAGGGCGACGGCTCGCCCCCGGGCTCCTCTTCAGGGCGACGGCTCGCCCCCGGGCTCCTCTTCAGGGCGACGGCTCGCCCCCGGGCTCCTCTTCAGGGCGACGGCTCGCCCCCGGGCTCCTCTTCAGGGCGACGGCTCGCCCCCGGGCTCCTCTTCAGGGCGACGGCTCGCCCCCGGGCTCCTCTTCAGGGCGACGGCTCGCCCCCGGGCTCCTCCAGGTCCCTCTGACGGCCACGTCGGTCCTCCAGGTCCCTCAGAGGGTGGTACGACATTCCTGGTCTCCGCCCGGGACGTCCTCCACTCCCCGGTCATTGTCATGGTTGGCGTCCAGTTCCGGTTCCCCGCCATGGAGATCGCTCCGGCTTCAATCCCCGCCAGGGGCTTTACTCAGCCTCCCGTCAGCACCGAGGGCGTGGCTCCGTTCCGGATCCTCCTGCAAGGTGTTGTTCCATGCCGGCTCTCCGCAGAGGATGCTCACCAGGCCTCCGTTGCTCCCAGGCGTCTAAGGAGGCCTTCCTCGGAGTGCCCTGGCCCGCCTGGCATAGGTGGGTTTTGGGGCGTCAGGTGTCGCCCCTGGAGGGGGGGGTACTGTCAGGGATTCACCCTGCCACGCCCCCCTCTGTAGCTGTCAGGGATTCACCCTGCCACGCCCCCGTCTGTAGCTGTCAGAGATCCACCCTGCCACGCCCCCCTCGATAGCAGTCACGCTGCTTCCCAAGACCGACAGCTGTTTAATGAAAGATCAGACTACATAAACTCACGTTCTTGAGTCACAGGCTGTCGGTCGTTATATTGTCAAGCTGGACAATCGCGTGGCTGCTCGACCGCCGGCTGTATATGCAAATTCCACTTCCGACTTGGATTACTCATTGCTGAAGGCTTTATGGATTATGCTTGGGACATTCGAACTCATAGCGGACAACGCGTATCGAGCGGATGTCTTTGTTTGTTGTTTTCAACGGCTTATGAGTGTTTTTGTGTTGTACGGTTGTTGAAATAAAAGGACAATGATCGGACTATATCGGCTTCCGCGTCTGCAGCCTGACAGCAATAAGATGCAATTCAATACGGTTCAGATAGTTCACAATTATTAATTTGGTTCAGACAGATAGCAAATCATAATCTTTCACAAACATGCATTTGTAGTGCAAAAAGAAAGGAAAAATAAGATTAAATAAAACCTCATGTTCTGTCTTCTGTCAGGAAGTTGCAGCTCTACCTCTGCCATGTTAATCTGTATTCTATGTGACTCTCAGGACACGCCTCGGTCTCCGTAGTGTTGTAATGCGTCATATTCACATAGCAGCAGCGGTGCTGAGAGAACGCGCCCGGGAAACAGTTCAGCGAGGGGCAATCAATCTACATATCAAATATTTTCCACTAATTTTTGGTCACTTTCTAAATATTAAAAGTATAGCAAATCAAATAATAATTATATATAAATAAATCATGTTTTATTGATTCAAATATGTTAAAAACGATGCACACTTTTTTTAAAACTGATGCATCACATCGCTAACTTTTATATCTACCGTAATTTCCGTACTATTAAGCGCACCCAAATATAAGCCGCACCCACTGAATTTTACTAAGATTTTTATTTTAAACATAAATACGCCGCACCTGTCTATAAGCCGCAGGTGTCTACACTGAAACTAATGAACTTTACACAGGCTTTAGCGAAAGACAGTAAATGCAATATGTTGAGCTTCTATTAGGAGCATAGCGGTATTTTGGGAATAGCATGTCACTGCATTTACCGGTATTACTGCGTGTGTGTAAGACTGAAGATTATGTCCTTATTATTTTCTGATGCTCATTTCTAAGTTTCTTTGACTAACCCGTAACGCTGTTGCCAAGAAAAATAAAAAAGCACGAGTTTTGGAAACCTGTCTGTGCTTATATGATTTCTGTTGCAACTGGAGTTTTAGCGAGCTCTCCCTTCACCCAGACTCAACGCGTTACAACGGCTTGTATCTAAACAGCAGCCTATCAACAAAGCCATTGTTCACTGTCTTCCTCCTTCCTTTCACAACTATTTCTGTAGTATTTTTCTGTAGAAAATGTAGTGGCTTATAGTCTGAAAAATACAGTATGTGCTGATGCGAATCCCTACTGTATACTAAATAATGAACAAGCTTGCATGCAACAAATATTGTTTGCTATTCAAAAGTTGTCTCATATCAGTCATTAATATCAATAATAACAGTTTTAAATTTTTCATTCTACCTAAAACAAATTAACTGCAGCTTTTCTTCACATACACAACAAAAAAACAGCACTTTATAAAATAAAAATTTAATTTTTTAAATAAATCTTTTTTTCTAAAAGTATAACATTCTGAATTATGCTTAACGGCTTGCTAGGTATAGTAACTTACTACAGAGCTGAGTAGCTGATCAGGTAACACTCCAGCAAACAAGCTTCCTCGTATCAAATACGTGCCTGATATTCAGAAATCTTTAACATAAAGAATTCAGAAAGCAGCAGTTTTTTTTATGATTTATTAAGAATGTATAAAATAAAATAAAAGTGTAATTGGAGTCACTTTTGGAGTAAAGAAGAGCAATAGAAATTCTATTCCAATATTTTTGTATAGTACTTTCAACAATGGACAGTTTGTTTATAGGACTGTGGTGAGACCTGTTATGTTGTATGGTTCAAAGACAGTGGCATTGAGTAAAAGACAGGAGGTGGAGCTGGAGGTGGCAGAGCTGAAGATGTTGAGGTTTTCGTTGGGAGTGACGACGATGGACAGGATTAGAAATGAGTTTATCAGAGGGACAGCGCATGTAGGACGTTTTGGAGACAAGGTGAGGGAGGCGAGAGTGAGTTGGTTTGGACATGTGCAGAGGAGGGACATGGGGTATATTGGTAGGAGAATGCTGAGGATGGAGCCACCAGGAAGGAGGAAAAGAGGAAGACCAAGGAGAAGGTTTATGGATGTGGTGAGGGAAGACATGCAGGTAGTTGGTTTGAAAGAGACAGATGTAGAGGACAGGGTGGTATAGAGACGGATGATCCGCTGTGGTGACCCCTAATGGGAAAAGATGCAAAAAGAAGAAGAAGAAGAAGAACAGTTAATATTTTCTAAAATTAGCTTATAAATTTGTCCCTATTAATTTATCTCTAATCAATGAGCCAGCCTGTGTGACACCTTGAGAGAAACCAGATTTAGAAAGAAACCCATCCTCATTCTCAGGCATGTATGGAGAACAGGTTTGGCTACATATGGCTGGAAAAGTCTGATGTCCCAATACTTTTGTTAATATAGCGCATGTGTGTGTGTGTGTGTGTGTGTGTGTGTGTGTGTGTGTGTGCGTGTGTGTGCGTGTGTGTGTGTGTTGGCTCCATGTCCCCAGACTCACCCTGACCTTATGATAAATCTCGTTATTGAAGGATAAATGATGGAGATGGTGCTCTAAGCAGTGCATTGTTTTTCCCTCTGAAACAAATGCAAAAATGTGCGATTCCACGTGGTCACATGCCAGTGATCTTACTCATACACATTCCACACGAGATTTAAATCTCTGAAAACACAACACACACAGGAAATTCCCATCCTATTCTGCATAGCCACTGCCTTACTGTTACGGTGAGTGGGAGTTTTCAGTATGAGAAAAGGAACAAAGAACAGGAAGTGTGGAAGTGAAGTGAAGCGACGTGAAGGCAGAATCCATGTTAATGAGACAGTCTGGGTGAGACCCAGAATCTGGGTGTGGCAGGTTTGACTTTGATTAGTGCAATTTTTCTGAAAAGATGTGAAAAGAAGGAGTGACGTGAATTAATAATGGAGTAGACAGGGTGCAGCAAGCCTTGAGGATCAGCCCTCACAGATCAGCTCGAGATTCCTTGAATGCTTGAAATTCAACACTTCAGAGTTGCTTAAAAAAGAATTGCAAGAAATTCAAAATGCAGTAATGTTTGTGCTTCTCTGCTTTAAATATATAGTGAAATTATGATAAATTCAGAATAAAGATATGCTTAGATTAATAGAACAAATAAAATTAACAATAAATGAAAGATATATTTCTGATCAAACATTTTAATAAATAATAATAATGATAATAGATAATGACAACTACATTTAAAACAAAAGAATTAAGAGGATGAGTCTGCTTTCTCACCCTTCAATAATTCAATAAATAAACAAATAAATAAAGCAATAAAAGCTGTAAAAATAAAAGCACAAAACTGTACATCAGCAGTACAATATGTCTAGGCCTGCCGCAATATCAATTTAATTCAATTTAATTCATTTTAATAATTTTGTTTATTTTTATAGCACTTTTCACAGTGAACATAAAAACAGCTTTGCAGAATGTAAGAATTATAGAACAAAATTCACTTGTATTTAAATTTGTGTATTTATCCCGGATGAGGAAGCCTGGGGCAACTGGGCCAAAAAAAAAGAAACGGAATAAGACTCAAAAGTGAAACCGTCCTCATCTGAGTGACAATAAGAGTGTGATGATAAATCATTCAAACATTACAAACACCAGAGTGTGAGAAATATCATGAGCATCTGGAATGTGTGATCATGAGTAATGTTCTTCCAAGCATCCTTTCATCACTATTCCTTAGCAGTTGTTTTGACAATAACAATT
The DNA here is from genome assembly GCF_946808225.1 of Silurus aristotelis. Classification (NCBI taxonomy): domain Eukaryota; kingdom Metazoa; phylum Chordata; class Actinopteri; order Siluriformes; family Siluridae; genus Silurus; species Silurus aristotelis. Next base: position 23,999,076 of record NC_139586.1, on the reverse strand, counting down.
TCATTAAAGCCTGTAAAGCACCTGAAAATATCACCATCGGCAATCATTAAGACAAAAAAGACATAAAGCAAAAACATTTATTTAGACTAAGACATTAAATATATATATATATATATATATATATATATATATATATATATATATATATATATATATTCAATAGAAAATAAAAGCAATAGAAAAGATCTAAAAAAAAAAAGAAAAAGAAATAGAAAAATATTCCAACAATGAAACCCACATGATTTTTCAAAGCTGCTCTACAAACAGAAAAAAAAAAAAATAAAAATCACATTTAGGATTAATGTACTGGATTGAATCTTTTTAATTTACGCCCAAATTTAATTGAACCCTTTCTAAAATAGACCTTCTCAGAATCTCAGAAAGAAATAAAAGCGGCTTATTTATTGGTGGAGAAAAAGAGAGTTTATTAGTTCCAGCACTGCAGGAATATTGTAGATATATTCTCTTCTTGAATATGAATAAACAGAGAGATGGAGAAACCACAGAAAGAGCGCTTAAACCATCTTATCCATGGAAAAGAAAATCTAATAATAACAATTGATGCATAAAATGTTTTCTCTGTTTTTATAGACAAATGTGTTTCCATACATCCTGATGTGTTTACACTTTGAATGGGTTTTCCACAGGAAATACTGTTCCTCATTACAGCAACAGACACACATAGAGAGCATTGGCCTGTAAGAGAGAAAGCGGGATAGAGAGAGAAAGAGTAGAGTTAAATGCAGTAATATTTGAGCATGTACACCATAGCAGACTACCTGTACATAGTGACAAATAAACACAAACGCCAGGTAGAGACTGGTGTTAGACACCAAGGAGAGCATGTTTCCCTCAGAAAAACATTGTCTCCACTACAACAAAACACATCTGAGCTACACGTTAACACAAAGTGCACAAAATACACACAGATCTGACACACCAATAAACCAAATATTCCACAATCTGTGAAAAACTTCTCTTTCAACCAGATAAAAGCTGCTGTATATTAGCGACACAATATTAGGAACAGTGTGTGATCCGCTTCGTTCCTGTGTTTCCCTATTATTGTTAGAATTGCTCTGTATTATTATTTTTTTTTACTAATTTTATTTCATTTATTCTTCCTTTAAATATTCTGTATATAACACTTCATATTGTTTTCAATGTATGTACATTGCAATTTTTTCATTTTAACAGCGTGCGGTGATGACGTTTCTTGTGAATGAATGCGTTAAACCCATGGATTTCTACAGGAGACTTCAAGCACAGTACGATGATGAAATTCAGCTGCGGTAAGACATTTGAATGGTGTAAATGTTTCAAAGACGGCTGTACGTCCATCAGTGACGAGCCGCTCATGATGGTTCCCTGAACTAAAAAAAACTCCTCATTTGACTGGAACTCCCCTCGTTTATTTTTTTAACAGCTATAGTTAGTGTGAAAGGTCTGCTTAAGTTCAAACTCCAGCTCTATCAAGCTGCTACTGCTGGGCCCTTGAGCATGACCCTTTACCCTCAACTGTTCAGCTGTATAAATTAGATACCTGGAAGTCGCCCTGGTTGACAGCATCTGCCAAACACCATAAATGTAACTTTTCATGTCATGAAAATGTAAACCTCATTGCTGACTGTTAACTCTGACACTCTGTTGATGAGAACATTACTGAGAACATTTCCATACTCTTCTTCAGCAGAAATCATGTGAGCTGCACATGTAACTGATACAGAACAATTCAGCCGTGTGTGTGTGTGTGTGTGTCCCCTTATCACACAATCATATCACAAATACACTATCTGTCCATAAAATGTGCTTATACAGCTGACTGGGCATTGTATACCTGTTACCATGAAGACACACACACACACACACACACACACACAAACACATACACACCTATGTTTATTACACACTTCCTGCAGGATGGAGCTGTCCAGAAGGCTGTTAGTGGGTGGTGTAACCTTAATAAATGTTTGTGTGTAGCTGTTTGTGTGTGCGTAGGTGGATGGAGACACATACATGGGAAAAAATTTACAGACAGACAGAAAGACAGACAGACACACAAAGAGCGCTCTGTCTGCAGAAGCTCAGCAGTGTTTCATATTCCCACATGAGACGCCTCCAGGGAACTAAAAGGCCCCCAAAAGTCACAATGTCATCAAAGTTCATCAAACCAACTCGAGATGAAATTGAACACTTGGTTTTTAGTCTCATTGTGTGTTTTTACCCCTGATACTCCATTTTCTGTGTTTTAGCCTGATATTATTTTACTTTAAACCCATTTTATTAAACTCTCAGGTAACTGCTGGTGGTGAAGCTGGCGGTGGCGGAAATTCAACAACTGCTCTTTTTCTCATGATAGTAGAAGGAGGCAGAAAAATTAATGCTAGCCTGGTAATATTACTATTACCTATTACTGATAGGTGGCGCACATGTCGACGACCGGTCCAGAGACCGTTAATCAAGATGGCAGACAACAGTGTTAGTGAGTGTATGGAAAGTCATGTGGTAAAGTTTCTTGAACAAAGTAAAACTCTTGTATATCTGATGAAGTGTTCAGCCGCAGCAGGACATCTGAATAGTGTAAACGTTTCAAACGTTTATGTCTGTCAGTGACTATCCAGCTCATAGTGGTTCCCAGCCCACAGCAGTCATTCCTGTGAGCATGTGGAATGCCTGATCCTGGATAATTGATGCATAACTTGTTGTGAAACTTTCTGTGGGAACGGTGAACACTATCATTCACCAGGCTGTCCTAAGATGGTTCGGGCATACTGACAAATCTTTCTAAAATGGCAGTTTAAAATAAATCATTTTCATAAAAAAACGGACCAAAAAGTTTGTACCTTTAAAATGTAAAGCAGGTTTCCACACCTTCAAATTTGTATTCTTTTATAAACTCAAAAGTCCCAGAACACCCCATGTAACTGTCAGTCCACACAAGCAAAAACCTCTGCAGTGATAACAGGATATTCTCACACCACCATGTGGACTTTGAACTCATTGAATGGAGGCTACAGTTGTATTAGTAATGACATCCTTTATGTTTTCTATTATAATGGGTATATTTTGAAAACTTGGAACAGGAGTTTGTGGTAGCTCATTGGCTAAGGCTCTGGGGTACTGATTAGCAGGTCAGGGGTTCAAGTCCCAGCATTGCCAAGCTTCCACTTATGGTTCCTTGAGCTCTGCCCTACAGGGATTCAGTAACGTGGCTGAATCTGCACTCTGACCTCAGCTTTCTAACATTGCTGGGATACGCAAAAATATTTCACTATGCTGCAAAGTACATGTGACAAGTATAAAACCCCTCCACCTTTCCTACTGTCTGAAGAGAAGTAATCTGAGACACATCTACTGAAGGTTGAAAATGTCTTTTTTTTTTTTTTTTTTTTTACTTTTATCCAATTGTCCTCCTCATTTCAACCAGGTATTTACTTTTGCACCTTTTTAACCATTATTTGTATATGTCTGGTTCAGAGATGGAAAGCAACAAATTACATTTACTTGTTTTACTGTGATTAAATAGTTTTTTTTGTGTACTTTTAAGTTTTAAAATCTTAATATACTTAAGCATGTTTTTTTTTTTTTTTAAGTATTGTCCTTAACTACATCGCATGTGTTACTAACAAAAAAAAAAAAAAAAATTCATAAAATAATGCAAGGGGAAACCCCCCCCTAAAAAACAAAAACAAACAGACCATTGCAAATGCACAATAAAGCTGTCTCTATTGCCAGGGCTACGATTTAAGTGTCATATGAAATGAATAAAAAGTGTTATATTTTGGAGTAGATCTGCTGATTTGGCATTAGATTTTAACATTACTGTACAACCAATCATACACTTTTGTTGAAAATACATGGTCCAATCAAAGTCTGACTTCTGAATCTGCATTTGAAATTTCTCAATAACACGTTTTTGTTTTGTTTTGTTATTGCACTTTAATCTGTAAAGGTTTTGCTTCAATCAAAAAGGGCTAGTTTTAGATTTATATCTCTGTCCTTTTTAAACTACACTAGAATCCCCTCCACCCCCCCACTTGGAGTTTTAAATTTCACTTGTACTTAAGTAAAATTTAATTGAAGTAACAATACTTTTAATTGAATAGAATAATAGAATATAATTGGTGAGGTTTTTTTGTATTTTAGGCCAAAATCTACAGAAGTCCTAAGCATTATAAAATATGCGTCTTTCTTGTTTTCTCGTGATCTCAACGTAAAAACCCTTTTTCTCACGTCGCAATTGTAGTGTGAGAGAATCTCAGGCTTTGTGAATGTTTCTGGTGTATACTATTAAGAATGCATTGGTGTTAGAAATCTCTATCAGTTACTAATTTCCCACAGCAAATATGAACTTTATCTCATCCATGATGCTGCGATGATGCTGCCTCTAGAACATGTTCCTATGCCGAACACTCCGAAGTGCTGATCACGAGGAAACAATGTTTGCTATGTCAAGATCATTAGAAAACAAAAAAAGGGAAAAAATGATCATACTGCATGGCCTCTTAGAACTGCCATAAAAAAAAAAGCCTTATTAATACAAAATATGTACTGTGTCTTTTCCCCATTTTAGCCAAATAGTTAATTTTTCTCTTCCTCTTCTGTCTGTTCCCCGTGTTTCCTTCACAGGTCTCAAACTTTAAATGTATGCAATATTTTTCCATCTGTTCTTGAAATTCCACACAAAATCAGAAACATGGCCATAGACATTAAAATAAACCCCCAGCAATTATTCGAGGAATAAAGCAGACACGTGTACCATGAGATGTTTTATTACTAAAATGAAAAGTGTGTCATACAGCTACAGCTTGTTCTGCGAGTACAATAGAAGTAGAAAATAAAAAATCACAGTGCTCTTGCGTGCTACAAATCTCATTAAAACATCTGGAAAAATACAAGCGCACACAACGGGACGTTCGCACTCCTCTTCACGTGCCCTACTGAAAGTGACTAGTGTAATTGGCAATGAGGACATTATTTTTTGTTTCTTTTTGTTACAAATGACTGCAAAATGTGCTTCAGCAGAGTGCAGTGTCACAGGAGAGAAATAAAACAGCTCGTCTCCTCATGCAACATCACAAATCAGGAAAGGGGGATCAGGATAAAACTAAACCAGTGAGAGAGAGAGAGAGAGAGAGAGAGAGAGAGAGAGAGAGAGAGAGAGAGAGAGAGTGAGAGAGAGAGAGAGAGAGAGAGAGAGAGAGAGAGAGAGAGAGAGAGAGAGAGAGAGAGAGAGGAGAGAGAGAGAGAGAGAGAGAGAGAGAGAGACTTGGCTAGTAGATAAACACACAGTGGTTACAGTATCTGAGTGAATCTTTGGTGAAGGGAAAATCTCGGCTTCATTTCTCATTAAAGCAGATCACACAAAAGAAAAAAGAAACGATAAACAGTTTAAGAAGAATTACAGCATTTATCTCTTTTTTTTTTACTTCAATGAAGGATCATGTTCCCTTACTCCAAACAAAAATGTGCACTAAAGGTCCATTGGACATCCTATAAGACATCGGAGCATGAAATCTACAACACATGTACAATATTTACACAACTGAACCTCCAAACAGCAAATATACAAAACTCCGTCCGGGTTTTGCATCCTGTCATCGGAGTCAGAGGTTCACAAGAAGGAGTGCGCAAAAAACAAAAACAAATAATAAACCCACCAAAACATAGAAACGATCACACGTTTGATTGTAACCATGGCAACTATTTAACCTTCTCTCATTGGCTGGTAAACAAATATCAATTAAACTGAAACTGATATGCATATGTTAATTAAATGAGACCAAACTCGCAACAGTACAAGTTTCTAAAAGAATCCTCGCTTCTGATTGGCTAAAGCCGAACGTTTCTCAATCGGTTTCCAAAACAATATAACCATGACGACCATTTACCCTTCAGTAATGAGCGGCAATTACCGTACATTCATACCGCACAGAAAAAACGATTTACACAGCATAGAAAATGTATACATTAAAACTAAACATAGCCAAAGCAACAAACAGCATAGTGGTACAGTCAAATGCCACAAAACACTCGCTTCTGATTGGCTAGCAGGTACCATTTTCATTAAAAGGTGCCCAGTTTATTCGCTCACAACCCTACTTTAACCTTCATGGTGTAAACTAAAAATCTAAAAATAATAATCAAGAAATAACACACTGTCCTTAACGGCAGGATTTTTTCAACCCCACCGTCGGCGTCTTATTTCCTGATGTCCTCGCTCTTGTACACGTTGTTGTACATTCGGTTTTCTACAGCACGCCGTCTCTAGTTAAGTGGATTAGAGTCGAGTTGGGATGCCGTGTCGAGAAATTAAAATAAATAAATACATTAAAAATATAAAATAAATCAACTTGAGCTTGAAGTCCTTTGCAAAAATTTTTTTTCAACATCTTCAAATATATTTCCATTCATCAGTGTGTTACATGCTTCCAAAATTTGGATTGCCGTGGACAGAAACAGAAGACGACGCTGATTAAATGATCGTGTCCTGAAGAGACGTTCTGTTCTCAATACTCAACAACAGTCTTTAATATCGGCATTAGAACTCAAACCAGCGCACAATCCCTCATTATCTCTCTGATCATCAGCTTACTGGGGTTTCTGTTTTCAGTGCTGCTGCAGTTCCAGTGATGTTCTGCATGAATTTAAAATGTTCTTGGTGGAAACCAGAATGTATCTAAATGCACCCAAAGCAGTCGAAGGACAAAAATGGAAAAGTGTCTAAGAGAGAGAAAGAGACGGCAAAGGAGAGAGACAGAAAAAAATAAGAAAGAGAGACACACCGAAAGATAGAGAGAACCTGAGTTAGCAAAAGAGTGGCAGGAAGTAGGGAGGGGAAGAAACCGAGAGAAATAGAGAAAGAGTGACAAGGAGTGGGAAAGAAAGAGAAACAGAGAGACAGACTGAGAAAGAATAAAAATGAGAAAGAGAGGGCAAAAAGTGTTAATAGTGGGAAAGAAAGAGGAAGACAGCCCAAGAGAAACAGAGTGAGAGATTGCAAAAGAGTGACAGAGCGACAGACAGAGAAAGAGAGAGACAAAGAGAAATAGAGAGAGAGGGAGAGATAGCAAAATAATGGGAAAGAAAAATAAACTGGGATAAAGAAAAACAAAGAGACAGACAGTGAGAGAGCAAAAGACAAAGAAAGATGAAAAAAGAAAGAGAAAATGTTTTTATTGGAAAATGCTTGAATTGAATAAGAAGAATGTGTTTGATGTTGCTGCAGTGAGGAGGAGTATTGGAGCGGTGCATTCAGACATCATTTATCACGCTACTTGTTCACATTTAGTCTTAGAGTCTTGATTCCATGAAGCCGAAGCCACTGCTGCAGTTCTATATGCGAGTGTGATACACAATGAGTAAAAAAAAACTAAAACAAAAAAAAAAAAAAAAACACAAATCAAAAACCAGAAATAAACATTTTTGAATTATTATTTTTTTTTTTTTAAGGCCGATTTGCTCAATGCATCGCTAATTATTACCAATACATCTTTTTTCATTGTTAAAAAAATAAAAAAAATTAAGGGTATTAACATGGCGGTTTTTAAGCGTAAAATGACATAAGATGACGTAAAAAACAGGACGTCCCTGTTTTACCTCATCTAATAAAACCATTAAACTCGACGATCGATCCAAAGTGAGCCTCAGATTCTCAGCCTAACTGTGAAAAGTGGTTCCAGTGTGAAACAATTTCCTTCATAAACATAACAGCACTTTTATCTTAAAATTTTTTTTTTCCCATTTTCTGATCCGAGACATGCGGAAAAATCCTTCTGTGACGTTTCGGGAATAAGTCTGGCAGGAAGAGCACGCCCTGCTCACGTCACGTCCTTCATTTCAGTTGCCTCCTCTGGGATTGTATTTCTCTCACTAAAAACTAGTCATTCGTTTTTTTTTATCTGGTTCTTCTATTAAAACGTAAGGAAAAGCTACTGACAAGCTCTAAAAACTGTAAGATTTTTTTCCTCCAGGGAACTAAAAAAAAAAAGGTAGCAACTCTCGATCCTCATGTGAAGCTCTGTGCTGTGCATCCCAGCATACACTGACGTTTGTGACGTATCCCAGCACACACTAAAGCATGACAACTTCCTCCTTGTCTTTGTCGTCAGGGAGAGGATAGGACTTCAGGAGGCTCTGTGCCTTCCCAGGCTCGGGGGTGTATTTATCTCCAATGGGGGGATCTGAAGTTACACACAAAAAATACACAGCGTCACAGAGAGGCACACAGAGAGAGAGACAGAGAGATATACAGAGAGCGAGAGATGTACAGAGCGAGCGATATACAGAGAGAGAGAGAGAGAGAGAGAGAGAGAGAGAGAGAGAGAGAGAGAGAGAGAGAGAGAGAGAGAGAGAGATACAGGAGAGATATATACAGAGAGAGAGATATACAGAGCAAGATATACAGTGAAGAAAATAAGTATTTGAACACCCTGCTATTTTGCAAGTTCTCCCACTTAGAAATCATGGAGGGGTCTGAAATTGTCATCGTAGGTGCATGACCCCTCCATGATTTCTAAGTGGGAGAACTTGCAAAATAGCAGGGTGTTCAAATACTTATTTTCCTCACTGTATACAGAGAGAGAGAGAGAGAGACATAAAGAGACACAGAAGGAGAGACAGACACAGAGAGACACACAGAGTGAGAGACACAAAGAGAGACATACAAAGGGAGAGACATACAGAAGGAGAGACATACAGAAGGAGAGAAAAAGAGAGGGGCACAGAGGGAGAGAGATGCAGAAAGTGGCATGGAGGTAGAGATACACAGAAGAAGAGTAATTATATATATATATATATATATATATATATATATATATATATATATATATATATATAGAGAGAGAGAGAGAGAGAGAGAGAGAGAGAGAGAGAGAGAGAGAGAGAGAGAGAGAGAGAGAGAGAGAGAGAGAGAGAGAGAGAAGAGATACACACAGTAAGATAGAGAGAGGGAGAGACACAGTCTCACAGACACAAACACAAAATGAGAGAGAGACAGAGGCAGACAGAGAGAGAGAGAGAGAGAGAGAGAGAGAGAGAGAGAGAGAGCGAGAGAGAGAGAGAGAGAGACAGAGAAAGAAACTTCAGCAGTTTTTATGTATTAATGTATATAAATAATGCTAGTATAC